>NW_027553833.1:1960000-2267500 GCF_045843805.1 Urocitellus parryii
TTTAGGCCAAAATTCAGTGACACGCACCTTTGATTTCCATGACTATACCAGGAAGGAAGATTTTTCCAGCCTTTTTGAGTCAGTACTTTCATTTACAGACATTCAAAATCCAGAGTTTGAATGATTTTGAGGTTCTGGGAAGAGGGCATAGGCCAGTTGACCTAAGGGGCTTGGAGTTTTTACAAGTTTGGTTCTCTGGGGTGTCAAAGTTTTTTGTTGTTGTTGTTTGTTTGTTTGTTTGTTTAACCCTGCCATTTTAACTTAAGGATTCCAGAATTGAAAGAAATGCTTCCCAATGCTTCTGTGCTTTCTGCAACATATATAAGCTCTTCAATGCATCAGACTCTAAATACTCATTGGAAGAGTATTTCTTTTTTGCTGGGTTTTGAATGACATTTGTGAACATGCAAGTGCCCAGAATAACCATAGGGCTTAAAGAGAGCCTGCTGCTGAGGGCTGATGTCCCTGGTTTCTCAGCCAAATCTGGTGGGCTTCTGAACTCCCTTGGAGTAAAAGGGTATGTTTCTGGCTTCAGCTCTTTGCCCCTGCCCCCAGGGCATCCCTTCAGGCCCTCATCTGGGCCAATCCTGAAATATTGCTGCAGAGGAAAAATTCTCCTGTGTAAGTCTCAAGGGTCCCTGACCAGCTGGATTTTCCAGCACTCTATCAGGACTTTTGTGCTTATGTCTCTTCCTTTGTAGGTCACCAAGAATTTTGTTCACACAGATTTGCACTTCTCAATACACAGGTGTGTGGGTACACAGTTCAGAACATCTGGTACCTCAGTAGGTTTGCTAATCTCCAATATCACAAAAAAGTGAATGAAGCCTCTACTTTCACACTCCCTTTAGAGGATTTCCTTTCTGTTGTTAATATTTTTACGTGTTCATGGACCTTTTGTTTATGCATTTATATATGTGCAGTGGTTAGAATTAAAACACACAAGCCCATGGGTGGGAGGCCAGCACTCTGCAACTGAGCAATAACCCCTGCCCCATCTTTTTAAAGTTTTTGAAATAATGGGTAGAATCAATTTTAAGCTAGCTACAATTTTCCCAGTACAAAACCATCATGAAAATCTATCAGGAAAGACAGTCAAAATAATTTAATTGAAGAAAGAATGAAAAAAAATTTTGAATAGTTTTAAAGGAATACCAACTCAATGCATTATTTGCCTGTAATATTAGTAGGCTATATCCATAAATGAAAGTATATATGAACACACATGCACATGCATAGGAAGGTGCATGTGAACATGTCCATAAACACATTTACGTACACACACACACACACACACACACACACACGTGTGCACACACATAAGCAGCTAGAATTGTTTTTCTGGAGTTCCTTCCTTTTCTTGTTTTGTGAAAGGAGATCCAAGTGCATCCCGCTGCCTCTTGCCTGCTGCCCTGCCTGAAAGTTTATAAAGCAACTGGACCTCTCTAAATATACTTGAACCATCCTTGTAATGAATCTGCTTAATGAAGCAGTAATCTGCTTACTGAAGTAATGACTTCTGGTTTTCACAAAGAGTCTTTGGAGAACAGGCCCCCTTCAGCTCTCCAGGCTTTGAACTGGCCACACCCAAAGCTTTCTCATCTCCTTATGTTCTCAGAACGCATTGTGGATCTGACACCAAGCAAGTGGGTGTGCTGGGTCGACTAGTGATCATGTGAGTATATAGAAAATTCCCTCTTTGGAAACCATATCAGAAGGGGAAGAATCTCTCTTCAGGCAGGAAATTCTACTAGTCATTGATGGTGGAGACAAAGAGGCAACTTTCCTCCACAGGTGAGAGCAGTCTCAGGAGGATAACCTTATTAAGCCCAATTTTTCTTCTCCATCAAATGCAGCTGATGCTCATGTCCAGTTGGCTTCTTCTCTACCTGCAAATTCCTCAGTGTTACCCTAGACACATTGACAGTTATGCAACAGTTTCTTTCAATCCACTTTGGGCTCCTAGGGAGAAACTATCTGCCTAGAAGAGTCTTTCTTTGGATGGCTCTGAGCTGTGGAGTATGGGAAACACCTGCTGGGTGAATGCAGCTCTGCTCAGTCTGAGCCTCAGAACTCCTCAGTCAATGAAGGAAATGGAGAAAGAAGTTCTATGTCTAGGAGAGAACATCAAGTCTCCTAGTCAAGGCAAAAAGAACATATTTGTGTCCATGGACCCAAAGGGAATATTTTTCAAAATAAAAATAGTTTTTCTCTATCTCAACAAATATTGAACATAAATATTTATATTACATTTGGTTTGAAGTGATTCCTGTCTCAATAAAACCTGAGGTATTTCCTCATGTTCTCAGTCCACTATTTATTCATAATCCTGTCAGGTTGTCTAAATTGATTTATACTTTCAATTGATCTACTCTTCCAATGTTTTGTGGTATTTGATATGAAGAGAAATATAATGTCCATGGGCTTTTGTTTCTGTGGCAAAACTTCATGGAGTTACACAGAAATTGTTGTATATTGCTTATATTTTTGAAAACCTCTCTGATTCTATAGTGTGACAGGATACCAACTCATCAGAAAGAGCACTGCTCCACTGCTGGAATGAGTAATGTGGGTTGATATCTGTGGCATAGCAGGGCTATTCCAGGGGTGAAGAACTCACTCTCCAGTGTTAATAGTGAAAGCCATGGAGTTTGAGCAGGCGTCTCCTCTTATTGACAGAAAGCACACCAAAACCCTAAGAGAAACAGGAACTAGGCTCTTAGACACAAGATCCAGGCTTAGTAGAATTCTTTAGATAGAATTGAAGATATGTATCAGAATCCATTGTGTGTTTTCCTTTGATCAGTTTTTTTTTTTTTTTGTAGTGGTTTTGGGGATTGAACCTATTGCCTGGTGTAAGTGAGGCAAGCAATCTATCAATCTGAGTTATTTCCCAGCCCCAGTGTATTTTCTGTTTAAAGTAATGCAAATATGGTTTTAATGGGAGAAAATTTCAGGTGTTATAAACACACATTGTTTTATTCTCTGTAAAGTGTGTATTAAAGAATTCTCCCAGTTTTTGAAGATACATCTGAAGTAGGTAGATTCTGTTTGCTAATGTTAAAATATACTGCCAGAATAGTAAAAATCAGATAGAAACACCAAATTCTACTGAGATAAATCCTATTTTTATCTAGTGGGTTTCACATTGCAGCTTTGTATTCTTTAACAATAAAAAAGACTTCGTTTATTCTTATGTTAGTTTTTTATGCTATAATCATTCTTAGAGTACCAAGATTGTGTTTCTCAAGTCCGGATACAGACATATGCTCCTGGTTTATGCTGTCAAGCTAAATGCAAGCTTACAAGAACCTACTGGTTCCTGCAACATGCAGAATGAAAGTGTTCTCAGATGTGACAGGATAAAATGGACACAGCTTTGTTAAGCATCATTTTCAGGTGAAAATTTTGTTAATGAAATATTTTAAGATTAAAGCGATTAATAGTTTATACTGGAATGATTTTTAAATCCATATAAATATTATGATAAAAAAGAGTTTTTGAAAATTGTGCTAATGGCCCCCAGCTTTGAATATTGCCACCAGACTTCTCAGGGTATGATGTCATTCCTCCTTGTGAGACTCTTTGGAGTAAAGTTTTAGGACCAAGTGATGGGAGTATTTCACTTACTTTCTTATTTTCCATACTTAGAAAAGGGAAAGGATGAAATGACTAGGCCTAAACAAAATGACCCACCTTGTTGCAAAACAGTTTTTGATTTCGAGTTTCTGAGTGTCTGCAATAATTTCTCCATTAGGTAAAATAATGTAAAGAAGAATCTGAGCAGTAGGAGCAATTTCGGGTTCCACTTGAAAGGAGAAGAAAAATGCCCCCTTTCACTGGAGATTAAAGAAAGTTCAAGATTATAGATTAGGAATGAATTTCTCAGTCTTATGAAACAGGGGTTCTCAGATTATTTAACTTATTCACATTTGGAACATGCTGAAGTAAGAAAATAATTGTATATACACTAGTGTGCATATAGTATTTGTTTAATAAATATATGCTGAAATAATAACTTTTTAAAGATATAGGTTTAATTTTTTAAAAAAAATTTTCTATGCTTAAGTAGGAAAAAACATTCATTCATGTCTGTATTTCTAATACGAAAAAGTTTAAGAAATTTGGGAGAGGATGAAGGAGAGAATTTCAGTCAGATCTAGTTATCCCTAAGATCCAAATCAGCACAAGAAGATCAACTTTAGTACAACTGATAATGTCCCCTTTGATGAAAATGTTATATATCTTCACTTATTTCACAATTTCTTTTAATAAATTTTGAGATTATCTACAAAACTGTGAAGTTAGCTTTTAGTAGAAGCAAAACCATTAGGGTTGAAATAAATTTTGCAAAAAAATAATACTAAAAACATATGAGGGTAGATTTCTGAAATAGTTAAATATAAGTAAGTATGTAAAAGCACCGAAAAGCACCCACTAATATATTATAACTGAATAAAATGAAGCATATTTTTTGTTAAAGTTATATTTCTTTTTCCCATTCACCTCCATAGGTATTCAATAAATAAATGATTTAAACTCTACTACAGAAACAAATGTTGCAGCTATTAATTTATGAAACAGTTTTTTTTCGTGTTTTTAGAAATAACTTTATCTGCTCAAAAAAGCAAACCAACATCTAACCACATGAAATCAATGATTAACTTAAATATGAATGTATCATATGTGAATGTATTCAAATTGCATGCATTTAAAATGGTTGGAATAACTTTCTTCAGTAATTTTATAGATGTAAGAGATGTTCTAGACCCAAGAAGAACCCATGATGAGCCAGATTTTAGAGTGGTGGCTCTTGTGTCCACATCATGGCTTTGGCAGCCTCATGATAGTTGAAAAGGGGAAAGTCTAGGGGAAAAATATTTTTATTTTGGTAGAGTTAGAAGAATTGTACTAGGAGAGGTAATTTGAAATTCAAAGAATTACAAATGAGTTAATTAATATTTTTACATCCAATTAAAATTTATATTAATTTTTAGGGATATGTTAATCACCTTTATATTATTATTTAAAAGAAATATTCAAATAAATGTATTAGTTGAGTAGTTAAAAACAATTTTCATCTGTAAAATTTTGTAAGATACTAGAATACAATGTTTTCTTGATGCTGTTTTGAACTATATAAATAAACAGAGGTAAATGAAGCAAAACAAAAAGATGCAGGGGAGACTCTTCTTGTTATATACTTTTACTAAGTGGAATAAGTTGAGACATTTCTCTAGGTATCTATTTTTCCCACTTGCAAAATAGAGAAATTGATTAATACTTCCAAGTTCTTATTTTTTTCTTCCATTCAGATTTTCACAAACAATTCCTTGTAACTTCTAAGTGCTTCAACCAAAAAATAAAATTTAGTATACCTACACTAAGAAAGTAAGTATCTTGAGTTTCTGTAACTTTTTTTAATCCATTAATACAAAACTATTACAAAGACATATAAGATAGAAAGATACATTTCCTTTGATATAGTTCTGATAGGAAAGATATTTCAAAGTTTGTTTCTCCTTAACTTGTCTCAAAAAGGTATCAAACCATAGATTCATAAATTAATTGTAAAATATTTATTAAATTACCATTATGTGCCAGGTCCTAATATAAGAAATGGTATTTCAAAAGTAAAACAAAAATATACTTTAATCCTTAAGATCATGATCTTCAGATTTTTTTTCTGGCTATAATAACTCACCTATGGTTAATTTTACTTTTGATTTTTCTAAATGTGGCTATTAATAAAAATTGTTTTAATCTGGTCCAGCATGGTGGAGCACTTGTAATGCCAGAAACTTGGGAGGCTGGGGCAGAAAGATTTCGAGTTCAAAGCCAGCCTCAACAAAAGTGAGGTGCTAAGCAACTCAGTAAGACCCTGTCTCTTAATAAAATATAAAATAGGGCTGGGGATGTGGCTTGGTGGTTGAGTACCCATAGTTCAGCTCTTGAACTGGTATGTCGGGGTTTTTAGCCTCCTGTTCCCTCCTGAGCTGTGGGAGAGATAGGGGGAGCATGGCCCAACCAGGATGAACCAAGAAATGTACAGGTCAACCGGCCACCCTCACCCAGCCCTCCATCACCGCTGGAGGACAATCAAACATGCCAGGGAGAGTATTCAAAGCAATATCTCATTTAATTAGAAAACACACACAGCTAATTTTAATGTACAGGAGCCAATCAGGGTAAATGTCAGCGCCAATCAGAGTAAAAGTCAGCAGGGTGGGGAAAATTTACATCTACACCCTTTCTACAGGCATTAATGGGAGATATGAGCTGTCCTAGGGCAGAAGGGTTCTGAGCCTGTCCTAGAGGTTGTCTGATTCTTCATCAAAACCCATGGCAATGCCTTCTGGTTAATCCCCAGGCACTATCTTAGCCACATGTGGCCCCAGGACTGGGAAGCTGGTAGCAGCCAGCAGGTTAAGTTTCCTCTTTTCTGATGCAACATGTCCCATGTTTCATCATGCCCTATACTTGTACCCCCCTAAAAAAATTGTTTTAGTCTAATGATGTCCTGTGAAATATTCAAATGAAACAGAAAAAGAAAAGAAATCTATTAGGGCACTTTAATCTGGGGACGACATTTAACAAGTAAATAGGCCAGTTATATTTATCATTTTGTAAGAAAAGATGCTTTTATTGTACTTATTATTTTCATGAGAAACAAATAACTCTTTATGACATAATGGGAATTAACAGATTTTTTGATTCAAGGAAATTCAGGAGAATACATTTTAAAATAGAGTTATGTTATCCACCAAATTGACCTAAGTAATATCTAGAGAAAAATCCATAGCCACAGAACATACATTCTACCATTTACCAAGATAGACTATATCCCTGGCTGTATGATAAGTCTCAATAAATTTTGAAGAATTAAAATCATTAGATAAACATAATTTTAAAGTAAAAATAAATAAAGATCTTTTTAAAATATCCTATTATTTAGAAAGTAAATAACATAATTAATCCATGGTCTAATAAAAGAATCATAAGAAAAAGTAAAAATAGCTTTTGAATTCAATAACAAATGAAAGCATCCATGTAATTATTTCCAGCATGCAGGTAAAACAATAATCATAGGGAAATGTATAACATTAGACCTTTGTATTAGACAACAGGAAAACTCTAAATCAATAACTTCAGCTCTTTTAGGGAAACTTAATGATATGGTAGAAATTTATTTTAGAAATAAAATAGGATTTTAATTTTATTGTTAGACATAATTTCATCTACATAGAAAAAGGCAGTGCATTGGTGACAACACTTATGTTTTAGAACACTTTTCTGTAAATAGCAATTTTGCTATAGACAGATATTAAAAGCAAAATAAACTTTTTGATATATGGATAATTTGGTAAAAAAGCTGATTGTAAAACATTACTAAATAAATTAAGAAACAATTTTGAAAGGATTCAAGTAGAAAGATGACTTGAATGCTAATACAAATTTTGGTACCTGCAAGTGGGGTGCTACTATAACAAATATCAAACATGAAACTGGTTTTACAATTGGGTAATAGGAAGACTCTGGAACAATTCTGAGGAACAGTGAGTGAAAAATTTTATGCTGATTTAACAAACTCTTGGTAGAAATATCAATGCTGAAAAGCCTGTTAAGAATTATTCAAAGTGAGAATCATAGTAGAGAAGAAATATGTCACATTAGTGAGTACTGAATTGTTATGAACAGACTGTTGCTAAAAATATGGACATTAAAAATAATGTTCATGAGAGCTTCAAAGGAAACTGAAGGGAGGGGGGATTCTTTTCATGTAGTGGAGGAAAGTTTTTCTGAATTGTGTCTTGCAGTTATGTGCTAAGTAAATCTTGCAAATGATGAATTTAGATATTTAGTGAAAAGCTGCGAAGGAAAAGCAGTGAGATCTAACCTGTTTTCTTTTGCTGCCTGTGCCAAAATTCAAGAGGAGAGAGGTAAATTTAAGAAAGAATTTTTCACCAAAAGGGAACCAGGATTTGATAATTTGGAAAACATATTATGCAGATTTTAAACAAACAAACAAACAAAAAATACCATAGGGAAAGTGTGCTCTAGAAAGAAAGCCATAGTGTGACTAGACAACCTCTTGATAATATCTTAAAAAATGAAAACGTCACAATATTCAGTCACACACACAATATTTTATATTCAAATTTTCTCCTTGAGAAGATTAAGCATATTACTAAGACACCTAATTCATCTCAAAGAAAGCCAAAATGAGGTTGTAATCAAAGAAATATCTGTGGAGAAACTTTTTGTTTAATGAGATGAATTACTGTGACACATAGTAGATCTACATGGCTCTTGAGGAATTTATGCTGAAAGAAACACTGTCAACTTGTACCAGAAGGGACAGAGTATGAAATAAAAGAAGAATGTCAACCCTCTCTAATTACACCAACAGGAAATAAAATGCTGAAAGTATTTATCTGTACAAACATGCTTTAACTAATGAAAAAGAAAGGATGATTCCCAGAGCCCCTTTTGAATCTAGCCTTGAATCTGGAGGATGGAGACATGAACCAAGGAGAACTATTCCTGGCATTGAAAACTAACATTGTTTGCCCAGTTGGATTTCAATACTTGTACTCCTTTGTCCTGGAATGAATTTCATTTAGGGCCTCAACCCTAATTTAGCTGATTGATATGATAAGATTTGGGACTTTTGAGCTGACAAAACTTTATGAGATTGGGTCTTGAGTCAATGTTGCAAGGGATTATGGCATTTGTGGACATTGGATAGAGAAAATGCATTTTGCATGTGAGGGGATATGAACTTGGTGGGCCAGAGGAAGACTGTGGTAAGCAGAATGGTGGCTACCTGAAGATATCCAATATTATAGTTTAGATATAAGGTGTCTCCCAAAGCTCATGTGTGTGAGACAATACTAGAAGCTTCAGAAATGAGATGATTGGATGAGAATCAATCATAATCCAATCAGTTGATCAATCCACTGATAGGGATCATCTGGCTGGTAACTGAAGGCAGGTGGCATGGGCTAGAGAAGATAGGTCCCTTGGGGCAAATTTGGGTTTTATATTTTATCCCTGGTGAATCAAGCACTCTCTTTGCTTCCTGTTGCAATATCCTGAGCTACTTTCCTTGGCCATGTTTTTCTGCCATGATTTTCTGCCTCACTTGTGAAACCATGAGCCAAATAAATTCTCCTTCCTTTAGGTTTTCCTGGCAGGTCTTTTGGTCACAGTGATAAAAAAGCTGACTAAAACACCCAGTCTTTAAAATTTGTGAATATATTACATCATATGACAACAGAACTTTGGCAGATGTGGTTAAATTAGAAATCTTGAGATGCAAAGATAATTATGGATTATACAGGACAACTCAATGTAATTATAAGAAGTTTTATAAGAAAGAAGTAAGAAGGTAGGATTTGAAGATGCCGTGCTGCTATCTTTGAAGAGAGTGGAAGGAACCCCAAACCAAAAAATAAAGTGGGTGCCAAGAAGCTGAAAAAGATAAAAAAAAAATGAGAAAAAAATCAGTTCTTTCTTAGAGCTCTACCTTGATTTCAGCTAGTTAGACTTCTGACATACAGAGCTATAAAATAATAAATTTGTGTTTTTAAAGACAGTTTATTTGTGGTAATCTATTGTAGCAGAGAACTAAAATGCAAATACAGAAAAGCAACATTTTTTTGGTTATTTTTCTATATTTTCAGTTATTTTTTTCTTTAAAAATCAATTACAAAATATTATAATATGTGAAATATGAAATGCTTTATAAAAAGAAGAAAGGAAATACTATATAAGTGAAAATGATCCCAGTGTGCCACCCTATTCCATTAGCTTCCTCATAGCTAATATGGTTAGTAACAATTTCTTCTAGTGTGAAAATAGCTCTAGTCTGCTAAATAGTTCAGGATTTGGCCAATGGAGACCGAACCAAAACAAGGTATTAGAAAATGCTTACCATTTTCTTTTTCAATTGAAAATACATGGATTCCTGATTTGGAGATGCTTCCTCTTGCTTTTACCTAAAGATAGAAAGAAATTTATTTATTATTGTTTAATAGTATGTATATATTAATCTTACTTCAAAATTTTCTCTCTCTCTCTCTCTCTCTCTCTCTCTCTCTCTCTCTATATATATATATATATATATATATATATATATATATATACCAATAGTCATACAACTCCAACCAGAAGTTTGTTTTATTACTATATTTCCTTCTAGAATTTTCCGGTGTTTTATCTACTTTGTATAACAAATTTTAGAATGTTTAATACTTTCATTTAATATTTACCATTTCTACTAGATATTTCATTTCAAGTTTATGTGTTACTTTAATAAATATTTTAAGTACCTACTATATGTAATGTATAATGAAGATGGATATAAAATATACATATTTTCTCTATTGTTGCCCCTTTCTTTAAAAACAAATATATTCAGCACTCTCTTTGTATTAGACATGAAAATAAATGATTTTTTTTCATTGAAATTAATTTCAATAATAATTATATGGAGTGGCTATTATCTCCAGTACTCAGCTGTCTTTACAGATGAAATTAAGTAATTTATACAAGATCTAACTGAAATTGTAACTTGTTAATTTTCTACTTTTACTTTTATAGAATTAAGAAAATGTTTTGTATAGCTAGTGTTTCAGTAGTGACCAGAAAATAAATGAGAAATCAAGGCATTAACTCCTTAGGAATTCATTTCTTTTCTAGCATAAAACAATACCCCCTTTATTAATATTGACATGAAAAACTAATACTTTGACAGGAACCCCCAAATTTTGGAGTTAATGAATTGAGAAAGAGATACAGTGACTCATATTCTTACCAAATAATAGAATGTTAACTCTTTTTCATCCTTCAGGGTCTGTTCATTCAAGATGTATTGTGCCTGAATATCTTGGATTTTCCCACAAGTCAAAGTACCAGCAACAAGTTCAAGCTGAACATAACTCCTGCTTGGGGAAAACATAAGGCTTGCAGTGTGCTGTGTTTGTTCATGAACTTCATCGAGCCACCAGTTATCAAAGCAGTTAGTATTCTGTTGTAAGTAACCTAATGTGAAAATAAAAAGTATATTTGTAGTTAATCTCCCTCTCTCTCTCTCTCTCTCTCTCCCATCTATCTCTCTAAATATGTCAAGAGGCTGCTTTCCTAAATATGGTGTACAGTATAACACATAGCCACCTTCCTCCTGAGGTGATTTAGGTGTTTTCTGTACTCATTCAGTGGATATTATTCACTTGCAGTCAAGTTTTTCTTAAGACATTATAGCTGTAAATTGTGTCAGAGCATTTAAATATTAAGTAAAAGCAAAACACAGTATTATGCCAAACTAACAAAGAAACATCTAATGGGCATTAGAACTACAGAACATTAAAAATTTCAAAGAAACATCAAGGTGATCTATGCAATGTCACCTGCCACTAGAGCATGTTGTAAAGAGTCTAACAGTGAAAGTTTTCTGGAAGAGAATTTTTTTTTGGTATAATTTAGGGCTCCACATTGCTTAATTTATATTGTCCCTTATCATCTTTCTTTTATCCCTAGAGTTCACATCTTCTCATAAATCTTTGAACTACGTAGCCCCAGTGATTTTTCTTTCTGTCCCAGATGCCCCGTTTCACTCATGGTGATGACAATGGAAGCCATTGTGAAGCTCAGGGTGTTGAAGGAAATGTTAGGCAAACCATGCTCATTCGTAGTAAAACTGGAAATGAACCTGTTCACACTGGCAGTTATGTTTTGATTGGGAATTGGCTGATTTTTGTCATCAACTAGAAGAACCTAAAAATATGAAAGTAGTAGTTATATATCATGAAGTGAAGCTAGATTTAAAATTAGGTAGTCAGTGTAGTTAGGTAAATCGGTTCTAATATCATATCCAGTGAAATCTAAAATAGAGACCATGCTGATAATGATTCAGGAAACACAGGACAACTCATGGAATGTTAATGAAGTCCCGGAAAGGCCCTAGGCCAAAGTCCACCCCAAAGAAATGTTAATGGAACCCAGGAAACAGCCCCCAACAGATTTAGAGATAGCCCATCCCAAGAAGTGATAATGAAGTCATTCCTAACCAAATTACTTGTTTGGCCCACCTGTGTCCCAGCCCTCGGGCCTTCCAACCTACATTCCAACACCAAAACTATAAAAAGAGGAGGCAATCGCACTTCCACGGATTCCACCTCTTGGGTCCCCTTCTTCCTCCTGGAGAAGTTTTTTCTGCTATCCTTTAATAAACTTCTAATTTCTACTCTGACCTTGCCTCGGCATGCTTCTTTGGTGTTATTCTTCAACATTGGGGAAGCAAGAACTCATCACTGGTCAACAGTGGTAACATATTAAAGGTTCCACCGAGATTCTTCTACACTGAGGTAAGCTGTCTCCACGCACCCCATGTCTGTTTGAGGTTTATCTTTCTCTCTCTTTCTTGAGGGTAAGGTGGGCACCTGATGGCTACTTAAAGCAATTAGTGCAGCCGCCACTCTTCAAGACTCGGGTGAGAAGTTTCCCGGCCTAGGCAGCTCTCAATCACCTGTTCAATACAGAGCAGGCATGTTGGGTTCTGTCAAAGCCGCTTCCAATTTCTCTGTCTGGGCCCGGAGAGCAATTGGCAGGAGTACACAGTGTCCCAAATCCTGATCTGCCTCGGATGCGTGGAGGTGGAGGAAGGAGTTTGGGACAACTGCGGAATTCCAGTCTGGGCTACACACAGATGTATTCCTAAGGTTTTTTTTCTCCTTAGCCCCATCCCGACAGCCCTCAGGTGTATCTAGGGTAATCATTAGATGAATGGCACTGAGGGAAAGCTGCAGTCACATTTGCCTCCAAATGGGCTATGCAACACTCCCAACCTTGCATCTATTCCTCCTGGATGCTCCCCTTCCTTCGCAGGTTAGAAATGTTAGCAATTCAGGTTGTAGGACTGAGAAAGGCATGAAATAATTACCCCTGTAGTTGTGTCTAGTTTAGGAGCCAAATGGGATTTTGAAGCCTACAATTTTTCTATTCACTTCCAAATTTAGCACCCACAAATTTCCCATTTGGATAATCATGTTCCCCAAACCTGAGTGCAAGCCATTTTTGAGGAATGCTAGTGTCAGTTGCTCCTTATTAACAACCATAGCTAATATAACAAAGATAGGCATATCACAAACAGGACACTGATTTCTATTTCTGTTTGTTTGTCTTCTGGTTTTTATTCTTTGATTTTTATTTCTTCTTTTAGAAATAATTTACTGTAACTAAAATGACACATATTTTCCAATGTGCTCTAACAAAATTTTTTATGAACCCAGTGACAGGAGATTATGAAGCCCTTCCTGTTAAAGTTGATTGCTGTTTGTCTATATCCTCCACTTTTCAATTAACTCAATGCTGTTAATTCTTAAGATTCACATAGAGGCCAGCATGGGGCCTCACTTACAGTATATGTTCTGTTAATGATTGATAAGGAATGAAAATGATTCTTTTTCTTGATCTTATTTGTCAATATCTTACAACCCCCAAGAAATTGCCTTGTAGAGTGGAGAAAGTAGTTTGTATGCAATGAATATTTGCAAATCCATAACCAGGTATTATCTTGACCCTGAAAAAGAAGACATAGATTCAAATTTTGAGTGTCTCCTTTGGCTCACATCTTTTTCACTTAATTATTCCCGCAAATCTTGTAAAACTATATTTCCTTCATTGTTTTAAATGACCAATCTGAAGTTCAAAAGACAAAATCACTTCTACCAAACATGCAACTATTTTATGTTGGACAAGAATTAAAATCTGGATTTCAAAGTAAGACATTTATCCACTAAACATAAAATGAAAGAGAGAAAAGATATACAATCACTGATGAATTAAAGGAAACCTAATTGGGTATAGTGGTGCCTGCCTATAATCCCAGTGACTCAAGAGGCTGAGGTCCCAATGGGTAATCAATTCTATAGTGGAAGAAGAACAGGAGTATTGTGTTTGAGAAGAGACTGTCATTGAGAGAAGTGGTAAGGCAAAGGGAGGCCACAGATGAAATGAAGAAATATATGAAAAAAAATTTCCAAAGGAGAACCTCAGAAGTCCAAGACTGAATTGATTTTACACAGAATGGGAGGAAATTTGCTGTCCATTAAGAACCACATATAATAATAAAAGCATCATAAAGTGACATTCAAGAGGTCAGGAGCCAAATGGAGTTGGTTTTTCTATTTGAAATACAGAATATTTTATTTTTCTGACATTTTCTTTCCCTCTTTTTGACCTGGTGAACGTGTGCTATTCTTCAAAAACAATTTCAAATATTCTCCCATAAAATATTCTCAGACTCCCAGAGTGAACCACAATCTCTGACTTATCTATGAACTTCCTATAATTTTTGCTTCAGGTAGAATTTACCACATCATATTATACTTATTGATGCCCACAGAGAAGGACTTCCTTAATATGTGAACTGGTTTTTATTCATATTGGATTTCTTGTTAACTACATACCTTGCATATAATAGATGAACAGAATATTCTTTACTTGAGGCATGAGCAAATTCATTATGGGCAGGGTAGTTTTGCTCAACTCAGACTTTTCTAATATATACATATAAATCAGATGAATTGAGAACTCAACTCCAAGGTCTTAAAGAAGGAAAACAGGCCAACATTTTGGGGATGGTACAGACAATATGACAATTTGAATCCCCCTGTAAGTATGAGCAGGACATGTTCACAGTAAGAATTCCCCAGAAAAATAAATATAGCTGCCTGGCAAAATATGGAATGTAAAGGTTTTCTTCTAGACTATGTGCTACTGGGTCTTCATTTTCAGTTGCATTTTTAAAACTAAGATGTGGTTATGTGTGTAGTTCCATGGCAGAGCACATACCATGCATATAGCCCTGGATTCAATACCCAGCACTAATAAATAAATAAATAATAAACTAGAAGAATTAAGTTGAATTTCAAAGCACCACTCCTATAGCACTCTTCTTACATATTGGAATTAGAGTTTTTTTTTTTCTTGTTCCTCTGTTATTGTTAGCTCAGGGGCCATGATATTTACTTACGTATTTCTTCAGTTTTTTTTCCACATCAGAAATAAGGGATTGCTTATTAATGGCTTATTTACTTGACCATTCCAATTGACCAAATTATACAATATATACAAATATATTACGGTAAAACCCATATCATGTATAATTATAATTCACCAATAAAAATAAATAAATAAATAAATAAATAAATAAAAATAATTTCTTGTGATATGTGATCCCAATTTTTATTGATTCATTTGATGAAATGAACTGGGTGAAACCCAAAATCAAGACCATAAAGAATTAAAATTTTTTGTAGTTGGCAATTCCTAGGAATATAATGTTATTCTTGCATCCTGAATATTTATTATGTTTTCCTTACCCATGATTGGAAAATCACAAATGAATTTTGAAAGTGTCTTTATAACACATAAATATATAATTAAGCATGAGAAAGATGAATAAGGAATTCAGTTAATAGTCATACCTGGGTAAAAAGTAGGAATCATATGAATTCTGGATAGCTGAATACAGAGGTTTTTGTTATTTGTTTCTTGTTTTTGTACCAAGGATTAAACCCAAGGGTGCTTAACCACTGAGGCATATCCCCAGCCAGTTTTATTTTTTATTTTGAAACAGGGTTTCATTAAGTTGCTCAGGGCCTTGCTAAATTGCTTACGCTAGCTTGGGACTTGTGATCCTTCTGCCTTGGCCTCCCTAGCAGCTGGGATTACAGGCATGTGCCACCACGCCCAGCAATCACAAATATATTAATGATATCCAAGGCAAGGTTAATACTTAAAGCTGAGTGATTCAGTACTCATGTGTTCACAATCCTGTTAATTCTTTTTCATGTATGTGAAATATATAGAGACAGGTTAATGAGACAGGTTAATATTACCATAAACAATGAAGATTCCTACAATGACATCACCTAGGCAGTGCATCATGGCTGGAAAGTTGCTCTTACCCAAGAAAAATCTAGTGCCCATCTTCTTACTCTCCAACAGATCTCTAATTTCTGTGCCATCCTGTGAGTAATCTTGTCCTTCACAGTAGGCTGGGTCTATCTCCAGCTGCAGGGAATGCATCTGATCATTTCTTTTGCAATAAATATTTGAGGCAGGGATATAAAGAAATTTTGGCCAATGAGAGGGAAGGGCCATGTGAGGGGATTCTAGAAAAGTTTTTAGTTTTAGAATGAAGATACACAACAAAAATTGTTGCTTTCCTCTTTTGTTACTTGCATGTGATTTCTGGAAGGGCCTGCAGTCATGTTAATACCATCTTGATTCCACGGGCCCAGATTTCTGTGTTAAGTGTATACATGGAGAAGAAATAACAGAAATGTGGGACAGAGACAGGTTAATGAACCATTGAATTAACAAATGACTGTTGTCTTTTCTGTGAGATAAAAATATGCTTATTTTAAGGTTATTTTTAAGTTGTGGCTGCTAAACTTTCCTAAATGATTAACCGTTTTCTTATTCTTCTGTTGGATTATTTTAAAATGCATTCTTAGGACTAGAGTTTTTATTCATATTTGCTCTCAAAATGCATTTTAAAATTGCTTTTCAGTATTACTGTAAAATTCAACAGCCCTTTAAAGCAAAGACAGAATAACAAGGAAGATTATAATGTCTTTTATGAGTAACCAGCCATGTTATAATTTATTGAGAACTAGTGATTATATACCCAGGAAAAAACAATTCACAAATGAGCCTGAACTCACAATATTGCTTAAAATTTTGGACTGTGTAGACCTTTTGAAGTCAATTTATTGTCTGTGAATTACAGAACAGAAATCCCTATTATAGAATTTTAAGTAACATAAATACTTACACCCTAATTATTTCTTCTAGTGATTGAGGATGTTGATGTTAAAGAAAATTCCAAGCTAACTTTTATTTTCATCTATAAATACCTTTTATGTTCCTGGATCAGGTTAAAGACTTTGCAGTTAATGTGCTGCTTAGTCCCTCACCAGATTCAAGACCATCTTATATCTTTTCACTGGTTTTCCTTTACTTCTTCAATTCTAAAACTGCTAGGATGGATACTATTTTTAGACTTTTTCATATCCTTGTCTTCTTGCATTGAAGAAGGTGACTCTGGAATCATTGGCAAACACCAGGCATTTTTAATTATAATTAGCAAATTGTTGTAAACAGAGAAAATAAAGGAGCCAATGGCTGTCAGAGCCATTAATGCTGATTAAACTAGGCTGTGTGGGCCCATGGTTTGCTTTGAAGCATTCACATTGTAAGAAATCCAGCCTGGTTTCCTCATTGCCATGGTAATATTCAGGTCTTCATGGATATATGATGGGTAGAGTATTTTCTAACCACTGCACATTAGCTTAGACAAAAGTTGTACTTGCCTAAATAAAAGGGGGGAGGGGTGTGGAATGAAAAGTGTGTGTACTTGTGGAAATCTAACCAATCCATTCTCCTTATAATTACATTATATAGACACTCCCATCCCTACCTTCACAGATTTATTCCCATGCACTAATATTAATAAAACATTCAGAATGTGTTTGAAAATTCCTATAGTCTTTATCCTTGAGTGTTGAAGTACTTTTATTTATTTGTATCTGCTTATCATTTATTTATTTTGTGGTACTCCCCCAAACCCAAGGCATTGCACATGCTAATCAGGAGCTCTGCCTCTGACCTATATCCTCAGCCTCTTTTTATTCTTTTTGTTGTTGTTTTTTGTTTTTTGGTACTGAGAATTGAACTCAGAGGTGCTTTAACACTGAGATACATTCACAGCCTTTTTTATATTTTATTTTGAAACAGGGTCTCTCTAAGTTGCCAAGGCTGGCTTCAACTGTGACCCTCTCAGCCTCCCATTTGGGGGAATTATAGGCATGTGTCACTGTGCCTTGCCCTCTTCTCATTCTTAATAAAGGATTCTTAAATAATAGAAAAAATACAGGGAATAAAGCTACTAGTAGCAAAAAAAAACTTGTGCATTTACCACATATATGGTACAATGTCAAACCTTTAATGCATGTGGGTATCATTTAGTTTAATTATTTAAACTATTTTATGAGAGAAATTATGCTAGGGCTGGGGATGTAGCTCAAAGGTAGAGTGTCTGCCTGGCACACACAAGGCACTGGTTTTGATCCCCAACACCACAAAAAAATAATTAAAAAAAAAAGAAATCATCATGATCATTTTACATGGAAGATTATACTTTAATGATCCTAATAGTCTGATATCTATATAAGACTTATCTATGTACAAAAACCAAGATTCAAATTCCATATTTGCAAAAACTGGCATATAATTTAATATTTGAATATACATATATTATGTGTGTATCTATGCTTTGATATCATTAAATTTTATATGTATGGCCTTGAAATACAAGGGAGATCAGTAGAATAGAGGAAAGGGACCTGGGGAAAGAGGGAGGGAGAGAAAGAGGAGGTACTGAGGACCAAAATTGACCAAATTTTATTGTTATATTGTGTGCATGTACTAATATATAATAATAAATTCCATCATTACATATAATTATGATGCCAAAAGAAGAAAAATATATATCTACATATGAGTGTTTACATATTTCTCTTTCTGGTGTTCTCTCTTTTAAATCTAATCTTTCATAATTAAACTTCTATTTATTTGTACAAATGAATCTTCATCTTCACCACATACATCTTTGGTAAAGTCAGTCTCTAAATTTCCTTGAATGCTTTATCTCATAAAACTTAATGATGTAAAGAAAATAATTGCTTTTACAAACTTTTAATTACATAAAGCAATGTCTACTCAAATTTAAAGAGATTTGTTTTGATTTTAATTTAGAATCTAATAGCCAAAACACACATAAATATTATATTTTTAAACTAACACTAAAATTTTAGTGTCCTAAGTTCAGATATATGTCAATCTGTAAAACTGTCTCTTTGTATGATTTTTTAAGAGAGAGAGAGAGAATTTTTTAATATTTATTTTTAGTTTTCGGCAGACACAACATCTTTATTTGTATGTGGTGCTGAGGATCGAACCCAGAGCCATGGCGCATGCCAGGTGAGCGTGCTACCACTTGAGCCTCATCCCCAGCCCTTTCTATGTTTTTTTTTTTTTTTTTTACATCAGGTTTCAAAATAAATTTCTTTGTATTTCTCTGTTATCACCCCATTCTAGTCTTATGAGAAATTAGCTTCTTCACAAGCACATACTGGTTTTCAAAATTTTGTTTTCCAAAAAAAAGTGGCATTTATACACCATGGAGTATTATGCAGCACTAAAAAATGACAAAATCATGGAATTTGCAGGGAAATGGATGGCACTAGAGCAGATTATGCTTAGTGAAGCTAGCCAATCCCTAAAAAACAAATACCAAATGTCTTCTTTGATACAATGAGAGCAACTAAGAACAGAGCAGGGAGGAAGAGCAGGAAGAAAAGAGAGACATGCGGTGGGAGGGAAAGGGAGAGAAAAGGGAAATTGCATGGAAATGGAGGGAGACCCTCATTGTTCTACAAAATTACATATTAGAGGTTGTGAGGGGAATGGGAAAATAAACAATGAGAGAAATGAATTACAGTAGATGGGGTAGAGAGAGAAGATGGGAGGGGAGGGGGGATAGTAGAGGATAGGAAAGGTAGCAGAATACAACAGTTACTAATATGGCATTATGTAAAAATGTGGATGTGTAACTGATGTGATTCTGCAATCTGTATTTGGGGTAAAAATGGGAGTTCATAACCCACTTGAATCTAATGTATGAAATATGATATGTCAAGTGATTTGTAATGTTTTGAACAAACAATAAAAAAATAAAATTAAAAAATAAAATAAAAACAGAAATCAGTATACACAACAAATCAGAACTGTTCTACCCCACACACACCATTCCCAAGAGCTAGCTCTTAAATATGGCTACCTCTAGATCATTGGAACAGAGGAGAGAATTCAAAAATGACCCAGATATAATCAGGCAATTTATTTTCAATACAATTTTAAAGATATTATTAGAAGACGGTCTTTCCTACAAATTATGCTAAAACAAAGTGAACCTCCATATGCAAAAAAAAATAATTCTATTTATTCCTTGTATCATATATAAAAATTAACTCCAAATGGATTATAGACATAAATGTAAAACTATAAAACTATCAGATCACATCATAGGAGGGAATCTTTGAGAACTTGTGTTAGGCAAATATTTCTTAGAAAGAACACCAAGTTAATAAATTAGACTTCACCAAAATTAAGAAATTCTGATCTTCATAAGACATGTATAAGAATAAAAAAAATAAGTTACAGCATAGGAGATCAATATTTAGCACAGACTACATAAAGGATTCTCAAAACTTGATAATAATAAGGTGACAAATAATCCCATTTTTAAAATAGGCATCTGGGCACAGTGGCACATTCCTGCAATCCCAGCTACTGGGGAGGCTGAGGCAAGAGGATGGCAAGTTTGAGGTCAGCTTGTGCAACTTAATGAGACCCTACCTCAAAATAATTTTTTAAATGCCTGGAGACATGGTTCAGTGGTAAAGACCTTGTCTAACATGTTCAAGGTCATGGTTTCAATCCCCAGTACCACACACAAAAAAAAATAAAATAGGCAAAGAATTGAATAGATCCTTTGCATGGCAATAAGCACACACGCAAGCACGCTCACACACACACACACACACACACACACAAACACACAAATGTTCAATATTATTAGTCACTGGGGAAAAATTTTGTTTTCCTTTAAAAAATCATTATTGAAAGATTGTTCAGATTCAGGTTGTCAAGGGAGGTTCTGGATTAAATGAAACACAAAAGCCCTGACACTTGCTGATTCTAAAGTATCTGCAGCCTCCATTGGCCACAATGGAGCCAGGATTCTCAAAAAGCACCTGAGAAGGTTGGTCCCTCTGTTGAGGAGACCTTTCATCTTCACCACACCTTCAGCACAATTTAGGATGTATGTATTTTCATAGTAAATGAGCATGTATTCTTTCCACTTTTCATAAATTTTGTATTTTAAAAATATCTTCAGGAAATTTACCTTCTTTGAAGGAAAGGAAGACCATCATACTTCCCCCTCACCCTCCTGGCCTTTCTAGTCTTTTCGTGGGTTCTTGTTACAGAGAAGAAATTGTCATCTCATTTCTCTAATTTGCACTACATGAAGCCAGAAATAATGGTGTTTTCTGCTCGAATGCAAACAAATCATTTATTTGGACGCCCCTGAAAGAACTTAATTTGCTCAACTAGTCAGTATTCTGCCTCCATTAAAGGATCCCAGATGCACACTTGGACTTTTCTTTTAAGTCACGTTTCTCCTCCTGCTCATCCCCACATAACTACTCCTGCCAACCCCTCCCCTTCACCTCCTTCAAGCTATTATTCTGGGCTCTAATTACCCCCAGCGCTGTGTCTCAAAAAGACTCACATTTGCCTAAAGTAAATAATAAGCAGAGAGAACAGACAACCGGTTTTTTGCCACCTTTTTTGGGACCGTGAGGTAATGCTGACCTATTCAGTAAGTGCTGAAAATGGCTGACAGACATTTAGAGAATCTCAGTGGTGAGAGATGAGGAATGTCCCAGCTAGGGCTGGCAGCAAAGTCCAACCTGGCACACAAGCGGCTTTTTAAGGGGCCAGTGGGAAGAATTTTTAATGTTGCCATTCAGAGCAGGATTTAACTGCTCATTGATAAACCACCTAGACATTTTGTCTTTCTGGGTACTATAATGTGTCCTTTTTTGTCTTTGAACTTTACACTATTCTGCACATTTATGAGAAGGATCAATTATTAGTCTATGGTTTCTTCTATTGACATTTCTTATTTTCTAACCTGATGTGTTTGTATTTAAGAGATAGAGTAAAAGAGAGAGGAAGAGAATAAAAAAGAGATTAAATTAAAGTTGGGTTACTAAGATTAATATGCAAATACTATCTATTATAATTTTGAGGTCTTCATATAATTATTCTGTAAAGATCTTTTCCAAATTACTTCAACATTTGATAAGTAAATAACACTATATGATTAGAATAAAAGAGAAAACAAAGAAAATACTCAAAAGGGTCACCAACTGACACACTGTATTACATACATGAAACCAGATGTATAAATGAACATATTTTTGTTAAATATACATATTTTAAAAATATACACAATGTAAAATTACTTGTCCTTTCCATTTAACTCACTTCTGTGTCCTGGATTTCTTTCTGTAAAATAGTATTGGCAAGCTTAAGTTCCTTTCTGTCTTTCACTATAATGAATTTTTAAGCTTTTAAGATTTAAAATACCTCAGATATTCCAAAGAATAAGTTGATATGAGACTGAGGTGCTTTTACGAAAAATTTTTGTGAAGAACTCAAGCAGTGTGTTGAGGGGTAGCTGGACTGTACTAAAAACAATAGAAAAGATGATAACTGATAGGAACAAATCTATAATTAAAATTTTCTGTGGTTAATACAGTTGGGAAAGCAAATAATTGTCCTGGTAAAGGAGACAATCTGCCCCTTGCCCTTCATCATGGAATCTAGAGCAGTGTCAGGATTCCCTTGAGAACTTGCCCTGCTACCTAGAAGAAGCTCCTGGGAAGCCCAAATTATTTTCATCTGATGTTTTAGATCTGTTCCAGGAAACCAGCACAGGTAAGAAGTCACTTAACTGTGAGTCCAGGTTGCCACATAACCTCTTTGTTGTATCAGTTGAACCTTTAACTTTACTGGATGACTCTAAACAATTGAATCTCTGTGATAAGTAGTTTCTCTCATTGGTCTTTCACTAAACCATATCAATTCATAAATATTATTAAAAACATCTTAGAAGAAAATAATGAGGGAAAAAATTTGTTGGTAACTAGGTGTATATCCTAAAAATGATTTCAATGATATACTTACAAGTGAAAAAGAACAGTTTATAGAAGACAGAGTACTTCATAATTGTGGATAGATGTAACATATAGATCTAACAGTTACAAATGTGAACTTGAAATTGATACTGGTAAAATTACAGAGGGGAAATTAGTAACAGGACATTACCAGATTTCAAAAATTAGGAAATGAGGAGCCAATATGGGTGGAATTATTTGTACCAGCTAGGTTTAAATTTTATTTTCATAGAATCACTAAATTTATAGATGTAGGATTTTGCCACTGATTACCATAGTCAGGATGTAAACATGGGAAGAATATTGAGCCTAATTAGAAATCCAGGTGGATCATTGTTTTGGCCTTTACCAATCAGGTATTATATCTGAAAGCAGAAACTCAGACCAAACTTTAAGGCTGAACAATATCAAGTGAACAATATGTTCTAACAAAGCACTAAAGATGTAGCACATTGAATGAACAAATGTGTTCTCACAGACAATTATAAGAGTTGGGATTAAAGCTAATAGGAGCAGAGTAGAGACAAAGGAAAGAAACTGACCATGCACAAGGAGCTGAGAGTATTTTTCCAGAAAGCCTGATACTGCTTCTAATTTCCCCTGAATATACAGTGTGCAAATAATATAAAAACTCTAATTATGCTTTCTTGTAAATGTAAAAAATATATCTTGCTGTATTTGCAACAAGAAAGGGAAATAAGAGATTCATGAAAATGAATATAAATTATTTCATAATTAGTTGAATAAACATAACTATGGAGAGGCATTGAATCTCCACATCAACCAGGAGGAAACTTCTTAATTGGCAGACACAGCAACCTCTGTCACCTTCTGCATAGTTCAATATTTTTTAGTAATAATGTGGATGTAACTGAAGGGATAACTAAAATATAACAGTGTGCTGAAGCCAATATAAAATATGTTTAAGATAAAATTCAGGAGGACTATGATATACTTGGATTAAAAAACTTAATATCACAAATATCATTTCTATCCAAATTCATCCATGATTTAATGTAATAATGTAATCACAATCCAAATACAAGAAATGTTTTAAAATATGTATGGAAATATGGAGTCAAAACAACAAAAAATGATAAAAAGCTGTAGTAATTAAGGCACTAAAAACAACACATCTATACACAGGGAGATCTGGTTGTTTTCACAAATGGTGCTGCTTCAATTGAATATCCATCCACCTTACACTGTGCCCAAAATTAAACTCCAGAAGAACTCAAAATCTAAAAGCAAACAGTAAAACAAGGAAGAAAAGAAAAGCAAGCTTCTGAAAGATAAAAAAGAAAAATCTCATGTCTTTGTAGTAGTCAAAGATTTCTTAAGCAGACTTCTTAAAAACAAAATCATAGATATTAATTCAATTTTTTGAAATTGAAAATTGTGGTACATCAAGACATTGCTAGTGAGAAAAATGAATTTAAAGACTAGGAAACTATTTGCAATACACATATCTTACTTCTATGGAAATACATAGGAAACTACTGGGTGCAGATGGGCAAGGCCTGTGCTGTGTTTGAATTTTGAGCTGACTTTTTGGTTTATATTTTCAGAGAATCTGTGAGCTATCTGTACTTGGGAGCACAGCCTGTAATTGCGTAATTGTTCTCAATGAAAGGCCCTATACTCTACCCAAGTAAGACCCTCCCAAAGGTGAAGCCATCTTCTCTGAACAGCCTGGTGCATCATGTTCCATGCACATGTTTCCTGATTCCTGAACTGGGATCTGCTCACTAAACTGGTAGATTACTTGGGTAAGATGGAGACAAGACTGCTCAGAGAAGGATCCAATGGGCTGATGGGTTGGGATGTATGTTAATCTTGAACTTGAGACTTTAGTATGAGGCTTGCAGAGGTGCAGCCTGGGCCCACATAATCAGAGCAAAATAACTTGCTCTTCATCTCACCTTCAGATGTGGAAGACTATTTTTTTTTTTAACCAGGCAAGAAGGGTGAGAGAGAGTCAAACTTGTTTTCTCGGGTTTCTGATAGCAAGTACAAAACACTAACTTAGACTTGTCATGATCTTCTGGACGTGCAGGAATGCTCTTGGTTGGGTGTGTGATGTCTGGCATTCATTTGAAAGGCAAATGTGTATCGTTCTAATTTCTGTGAGAATCAGTTCATTAAAATTTTAGCTATGCTCAGTCGGTGAGGGAATTCATTTTTATGTTCTAATGAGTCTTTCTGTCTCCTGTCTTTTCACCTCTCTTCTCTACTGGTTTTTCCTATCATTATGTACAAGTTTAAGTCTCTTTTAATCTTGAAACAGACAAGAAAATAAACAAAACCTGTATGGCCCCAACTTCCCAGCTAGTTTTTACCTGTGTGACATCTTATCTTCATAGTCAAGTTCTTCGAGGTGTCTACAAAACTCTATCTCCTTTCTTAACAATTGCCTTCACCACCTGACATTCGTCAGACTCTGCCCCTACTAATAACTGAAACTGTTTCAAAATTTATTCCATGGGCAGGGGATGTAGCTCAGTTGTTAGAGTGCTTGTCTTGCATGCACAAGGCCCTGGGATCAATCCCTAGCAACACACACACACACACATACACACACACACACACACACACACACACACACACGCACACACCAATAGCATGACTTCCTGATTACTTAATGAATGGGCATTATCCACCTCTCATTTTCCAGTACTACTTACTGGTCCTCCAGGCTTCTGCACCTTCTCTTCTCTCTTGGGATATCAAAGACATGTTCTTGGTGTTTCTGTTTTTTTTCAATGTCTATTTCTCGTGCCCTTTGCTGCTTCTCTCCTCTTCTTATGAAACTGCTCTTTCACCTCTGTGTCATTCCATAGATGACTCTGTCCCTCTCTTCTAAGCCTGCATGGTCTTGGGGATTTTCATCTACTTCATTTTTATGTGTCACCGTGTTACCAATGACTCTCTTTCTCACCAGAAGATATCTGCTGCTAACATTTTTTGTACAATTTTTTCTTGTTTCTCTTTATTAAAGTTTTGCCCCTTTTTAAAAATTAAAGATCATATCCTCAAATAGCACAAATTTTGCTTATTTTTGGACTTTTTTATGCATGGAATCATATGGTGTATGTTCTTTAGCAACTTTTGTTTTTGCATCTGACATTGATTTTTTAAAGATTCGCACATACTGATGCTTGTAGTTGTACTACATTCATTTCACTGTTTTTCAGTATTTAATTGTCCATTAATACTGGGCGTTACCCATTGTTATAACTGTGTCCATTTACAGCTTAGCATATTTTGAGTTAAGTCATAAACTTGTGTAGAAGTAGAATGGTACCTATAAATATTAGACATGCCACTGATAACTAGGGATCATAAGGATCCTGAAGATACTATCTTTCTTCTCTGGGAATTTCTGAAATGCAGAAATAAATATTATCTAGGCAATTTCATTCCCTTTAATATTTTTGTCCAAAATATCTATACTAATGGGATTAGAATATGATTTAAGTCATATTGAATATATCTAGCTAATTGCCTAAATTCTCCAAAACACTTTTCAAGAGAGTAAACAGTGTTGATTTTGATGAATCCATTTCAGAGAAAATGTTTTTTGTTGAATTTAAAGACACATGTATACTGACAAAGTTATATGAATAGCCAACATTTGTGATTGTTTGTTTCCTATTCTTTTCCCAGAGGTCTTTGGAAACAGTTTACAAATACAAACCCAAATAACATTACTTTGGGAATAATTATCAGAAAGATACTTATCAATTGGATAAGTAGACAGTTGTAAAACAAAACTTTTGGCCTAGGGCCTAATTCAGATAGGAAAGTGTCCAAATAACTTTTAAGTAGTATAAAATGATACTGCTAAGGGCCTGATTTTTATTCAAGAAGAAGACTTAAAAAATAAGCTGCACTATTTTTCTAAAAACTGTTTTTGAAAAATGAAGTTGAGTTTAATGTCTTTCTTTCTCAATTCTGAATTGTGTCAAAAAAAGAGAAGGAATTTTAAAAACCCAAAATACTATTAATTTAATCTGGTTTTTAAAAGTGATATCTTGTATATTTTTTACCCTGGTATATTAACATATTTGTCTATTGCCAAGACAACAGACATAAAATCAATCGAAGTTTTATTTTTATTCATTTGTATTTTGCAGCCTTAAACTTGAGTGGTCCAAAGGGTGGCATGGTGATTAACTGTTCTGATAACATTCTTGTGCATTTGATATGGTACTTTACCATTTCCAAAGTACTTCCATATACATGTAAGGAAACTGAGGTCAAGAGAGTTTAAGTGACTGGCCGAGCTGCAAAGCTGCTGTTACTATTTGATAAAAAGTTATAGATTAGAGTGATGTTAGTAAGTTCCAAGGCCAGAGCAATAATCTTATTCTTCTGAATCCTTCCTTAGTACTTTTCCTCCCTGACATTCCAGGCCATTCTTAGTGAAATGGATGAACACCACATTGCACATTGGCTGGTTCTATATGATAAGTTATCACCCCCTGACTAAAGATTTCACAGCAAAATAGACACTTTGGATAGGCAGGAAGGTAACTGCATATACTTTGAGGTAAATGGGCATTTTTTTGTCTTGACCAATTTTCTTTTTGATTAGAATGCACATTACCTCTAAGCATCTTTTAAGAAAGATGACGGTGTCCAGGCTTTTTGAGGCACTAAGCAGGAGGTTATGGGATGAAACCTCAAGATTGGAACACAGTGAGATAGCAGGCTAAGCATAAGGGGAAATGATGCCTCTGGATGAGGGACCGTGCTTTTAAATGCATTGCTGTGATATCAGATAGGGAGAGACAGGCTCTGACACCTCTACAGAAATTAGTGCTTCATAAACGATCAGTGTGAGGCATTTGTCCCATGTGATGCAACACACTTGTGTTGGGGTCTGGGAGGCGTGGTAGGGCAGCAAAGCTGAGGAGAAAAGAAGGCACAACAAGTGAAAAGGGAGCTAAGAGAAACTAAAAGGCAGGCGGGGTCACTTCCTATGCCATGACCAACTTCTTCTGCTTCCTTTTCTACTTCCTCTTTCCCTATCTTCCTCCAATCTTCTTTCATGGGGCAGTGTTTGCAATTTGGAACATAGTCATTGCTTACTCATTGCCATTCCAGTTCGCCTCTGCAAGCAAGCACCCTGGCCCCGCTGTGCTTGTTTTCAAGAATGAATAGTTCCAACTATGAACGTTTCCCATGCAGGAAGCAAAGGGGTCAGTCTGGACCTCTGGACATTTGCTGTGCTTAACTTGCCTGGCATGTCCTGCGAAAGGGAGGGCAACGCGCAGAGCTTTTGATAGCTGTTTGTGTATAGGCTGCAAAGCACAAGTCAGATCATGAGATTGCCTGTCAGGTCATCTCCTGTGAAATCCATTATGAAAAACACCCGGAAACTGATGCCTGACTTGAAATCCTTAGTTTACTAAATTGCAGAAATTATCTTTGGAAGGTTTTGTCACTTTTATATTTTTTCTTATAAAAAGAAATAATGTTTGCAGTAATGCCGTGTGCAAAGTGCTAGTTGATTGAATCTGTCACTGAAACTTCAATTCCAGATTACCACACTGCAAGATCTGCTATTATAAATGAAAACACATCTTTAGAAAGTTCACAACAGTTTGAAGTATATGAGCTATTGAAGTGCAATAGAAAAATCCACCCTTTACAGATTAGTCAAACAGTGATTGCAGTCCAATATGTAAACACAGTCTCACTTTATTGTCAGGGTAAAATGGTCCTTAATGTGCTACTCCAAGAACAGGTTAGCATTACCTAAGTCTACGAATAATGATATAAATTATCTTTAAGAATTCTTTGCTTGTGAGTATGGCCATAGAATTCAAAAGCAAATAGAAAATCACTACATTACCAAACTACCAGACTTGTTTGAGAAGATTTTCTTTAAAAAAAAAATTCTCTGTAAGCAACGGACCACAATTTGGTAGAAGAATGTTACTGAGCAGTTCTTAGGAGACCTTTAAAAGTAGGTTTTATCAAAAGAGGCCTAAAAAATGCCACATCCTTGTAGTTTCAAGATCAAATGTGAATAAGTTGGTTTCATTTCCAGTGCAGTGTGCTGTTTATAAGGGTAGGGGTGCAGGTCTCCTTTTTGTTTAATTATTGTGCCTTTGGGAAATCATTGTTTTATAGTATTTTACCACTAATATGAACCATGCCTTTTTTTTTCTCTCTATAGTAAAGACTGTTACTTAGTTTTCCAAATAACCAAAAGTTGTGTAGACAAGAAAATGGGGATTTACAATATGGAAAGAAGGAGCAAGTAACTATTGAGAATCCTGGATAAATAAATCAGAATTTTACCATGCTTGCAATTTTTTTCAAGACTTGCCGTCTACAAAATTTCACATCAAGTGTACTTACAGTTGTACTTCTAATTAAAACCTTGAAATCTTAGTTCAATCCCTGAAATTAGTAGAGGATGGCAAGGAATGAAATAAAGAAAAAAGTAGTGAGGAGGAGGAGGAAACTCAAAGTTCTTTGTGTATGGTACCAGTCCTGAAAGGGATGCCCCCAGAGGGCACATGATCATGGCCATTCATTCAGATCTCAAGGCAGCCATGGTACCTATCACCACTCTACCTTTCTGATTTGCATAAAACAATTACTCCCATGGTCAGTGGCTTCTTAGTTGTCTAGACAACATGCTTCAGATGGTATCAATGACCTCAGACACACCAGGCTAGCTCTAAATTAGTGATGAGCAGAGTTGGAGGGATGTATTATAATAGTTATAAACCATAAGAAGGTATTTAAATAGATAGATAAGACACATGCAAATCTTTTCATTGCCATGACAACCATCTTGATATAGGTTTTCCATATGTAGCAAGAAGGGCAAAGAAAAAGGCACTGAAGAAATAGCAGGAACCTGTAATGAAAATGAACCCTGGCAGGGGATTAGACCAGATCTTGGTCATTTATTAACTCTTAATAGAATACAAACTTCTGTAGTTGTACACTGCTTACCAGTCAGAGAAATAATAGTTCCAACACCAGCTGTGTCGTTCTCAGCCATAGCATTACATCCTAGGTCCCCAGTTCTCACAAATGGTGCTGACTGATTAAAGGAAGGAAGGAGAAGAGGGATACCAGTATGCTACGAAATGCAAATTCTTTGGTGCCCCCAAAGAGCTTCTCAGAGAGGGATTCAGCCCATACTCAAAATGTATAACTTGTAGACATGTCTTTAATCATCGTCTGTTTTTGTTGATCAGAGAAACTAACGAATTCCCAAATAATCATATAATGAGGAAGCTCACTCCATTTCAAAATGAGATGGCATTTGTTCTTGTGCAAGCTACCTCGAGGGAGAAGAAAAGAAACGCTGCCTGCCCACCCTCTGCAGCCCTCCTTTCCCCTCTCCCCTGTTTCCTTCTTTCCTCTCTTCTTGCTCCCCTTCTGTTCTCTAGCTTTTATTTCTTTCTTTTTATTTTGCTCCCAGTGTTCTTCATTTCCTCTAAGTGCCAACACCATTTCCAGGCCGGCTTTAGGCACTGATGATTCTCTTGTGACCTGGCAAGCTCCCTCCAGCAATGTTCTCTTCTGCTACAGATCTGGGAGCAGAGCCACTTGGGCCAGGCATTTCATCCCCGCCTGGTTCACCCCAAACACCTGCTACAAGGCAAGTGACCAAGGTGAGAGAACACAAGTACACCTCCAGCTCCATGTAACATTTTCCTCTGCAGATCACAGACCTCCAAAGGCCCTCAAATCTTTTGAAATATAAATGGCAATTCTATTTGCTACTCATGAGGCCAAACCTGGTACTGTTGGCTGAACCACCGAGTCATTAAAATTCTTCAGTGAGATCTTCACATGTGCAATCAATGTATGGATTCCTTTTGACACAAACTGGCATTTCAGCACACAAGGGAACATTGGTAAAAACAAGCTGGTTTATTAATTAAAGTGATAATAAATAATTCCCCTAAACTTCAATATGTTTAGTGCGAGTCTTGGCTCAGTCAGGCGTGTTCAGAGGCTATTTTAAAATTCGGACTTCCTTTGTGCTTTTTTTAGCACGAAACCAAATCAAAGCCAGAAAGACCCATTCCCATCACAAAGTAACTTCAGTGATAATTTGGTAGTAGCCCTTTGGAACCAAACTCGATAAGGTATTATTTAAATATGGTTGCTTTAAAAACTAGTTTGGTGTGCCACGACCCCCAGCCGGCAAAGGAAGACGTGACACAGGATTCTTCCTTCAGCAGTTTATTCAGGCCTTTATTTTGACATGTCTTCTAGCTTCTACTACTACTACTACTACTACTACTACTACTACTACTACTACCTCACCCGAGAGCCCCAGCCTTGATAAAGCACATCAAGCCCCAATGCACAACTGCCACGTGGACTTTTCTCATAGGGTGCCAAGTCACAGCGCGCCAACTCATTCTGATAAGGAGTTGTTTGTCACAGACTACATCGGAAACCAGCGCCATCTTGTAATGGCGGCCACAGTTCACAGAAACGGCTCACCACATTGGTGGCCACTTAAGAGCAGGAGGCAGAAATAAGAAGAGGTTAAACAACAAACGCCCTTCAGCAAAGCGCAATTGAAAAATCTCATTCATCAGACTCCACCTGTCCTTTGGAAAACGTTCTAACTTTACAGAAATTGAAGACTAACCATAGCCCCGAAAACTGTTGGTATTAACACCATAGGGCATCCTGTGTGCTGATGTCTCGGTGCCTTATCCGGAATACGTGTTCTGTCTGACAAATTTTGGGGGTGTTCTTGTGCCTTCAAGATACTCAGATGTTCCTTTTTTTTCTTCTTACATCTGGGGTTTTAATTAACAGTCTTTCCGTGTATTTGAAGCAAATGAACTTGGTCTGGTCTGGGCAAGGCCGTAAAGCATTTTTATTTATGAATGCAATCCCTGTCATGTTAATTTTTACCATGTTTCTGATTTATCCTAAAAGAACACATTACACAGTGGATTTGCAGGAGTTAAAGGGAATCTACAGGGTGGCTTTCATCTTTATGTCTTTATATACTGGAGAGCATTTGACTGCACCTCTGCACCACTCTTACTCACAATCATTTTCTGCTTTAGAAATGTAGCCATTTGGATCAATAGTTACAGGACAATATATTGTACTTCTGATGGGGGCCTTCTAGGACAGTTAAGAAGCCTTGTGGTAATTTCACCAGATGATTGGTCATACCCAGAAATCTATTTTTAAAATGAAAGTTAGTGCAGCGTACACAGAACCAAATTTATGGGCCTCCTAATGAAATGTTACTTACTCTACTTACGTATATTAAAATAAAATTAGGAAAATGGAGTATACAAGAACGTTTTGCAGCTTGAAAAACAGATTTTTTAATGGAATGCTTGAGCAGTACAGCTACAAATATTTGTCTTTTTTGGAATTTGTAGCTGCTGCGATACTCGACTGTTATCAAACACTGAAATTTGGGATTTGGTGTCTATCTCTAGCTGTGATGATGACTTTACACTTCTAATATCTGAAAGAAAAGGGGACAAAACCCTGAGATGGCCATAGATGTTTACAGAGTGCATAGAGATAGAGCAAGAAAAGATGCAAGAAATGATATGTCTCTTAAAGTGTTAACAAATGTAGGATCCAGTTGAGGATTTTTCTGTAAATACTTTATCTATAAACACACTGGGTTATCACAGCTGTTTATTATACAACTAGTCCTGATCCTAACCTTTATGTCTTTATTGCTTACATACCATTCCCTTGTTTATGGGTCTGTACCATTCGGTGCCCTTGAGCTTGGTCCCTCTGAGCCCCGACCTCTGCATCCTTGCTCACTCACTTGGCTCACGTCTGCAATCAGTAAATCTGAGACAGGCCCTGGCTGATAGCCGAGCTGCAGTAGGGCAATTAACACAGAACTAAAGTGTCATTCATGGCAGGGTGGGGACAGTGGCAGACCGCAGATGACAGTTCTCAGTTCTGAAGCTGTGACATCCAGGCCAGACCCAAGATTATAAGGAACAAGAGGGGAGGGGGAGAAAGGGGAGGGCGGGGGGTGGAATTTTCGGGGAAAGAGTTCACCAAAGAAAAGCACTGAGTGGTTTCTCTTTGAAGAATTGTTTACTCCCTGTATCAGATTCCAGCTGTCTGACCAGTTAATTGGATGAATACCTAGAAGAAAGCATTCTGTGCACTAAGCGAATTGGGGAAAATGGGCGTCTTTGTTTCTCTTTAGATGGAGAAAATGCTTTTTCTTAAAAAAAAAAAAAAAAAACTCTCTCAATCACCTTTTAACAGTGTTCCTGCCAGACTTAGATTTAAAGAAGGAAAAGAAATATTCTTTATTAAGTGCTGCCTCCCCCCACCTTTTTGTTCGCTCACCATTTCCCCTGAAGCCACCTACTGGTGTAAGCTCTGATATCTTAACAAAGTTAGCGTTGAATAGAAACAGAAAGTCCAGGCCCTGCGTCCAGAGAAGCAGCTTCCCTTCCAGCCCCTTCTTCTAAGTAGCTCTGGAGACTCATCTAAGCAATAAGAGTAAACTGCTCATTGTGGACCCCAGTCTGGAGGGTTAGCTAGCCCCCAGGCCACCAGGGGGCATCCTGGATCCTGAGGTTGCACATCTGGGCATCAGTTTCTTGGGAGTTGTACAAACCCACTTTGAGAACAGCACAGCCCTTTCTTGATGAAGTTAAATGTTCTCCCTCACCTCCTCCTTCCCACTCTTTCTTGCCTACACTCGCCTTTTACTTACTATTTTCTCCAAACATTTTACCTTTTCTGTAAAATTGCTTCCAATGGCTAGGAAAACATATTCATAGCAACTACCATCTATTATTTAATTAATGTCAGTTGTCCTCTATACTGTATCTTATTTAGTCCTCACCAAAAATAAACAAAAGATAAAAACTAGGCTCAAAACAAATATCTTGCCAGAAGTCAAATAGCTAGAATGGATAGAGCCTGATTTCAACTTATACTCATATTGTAAGAATGCCCAGAGCTTTGGACCTCTGTCAGCTGTGTGGCCACAAGAGCGTGCAACAATCCATTCTCTACTCTACATCTCAGAAGCTTTACCTGTAAAATGGGAATTATAAACTTTGTAGGACTTTAATGAGGGTGGAATAAGTCAATGCTGTGTGTGAAAAGTACTTGGAGCAGCAATGAACATATCCTAACCGTCTCTCTAGAGGTTGATTACTGCTGTCATTAACATCACCTCTGCCATTACCCTGCTTTTCTGATTGTTTATAGCATCAGGGTGTAGGAAGTACTAGGTGAAGGAAATTAGTGTGGTCATTTCTACAAAACAACTGATAATTTACAGAAGCCGGGAAGAAGGAAAAGGCTTGAACTCTGGGTCCAAGATTTATTTGTGAAGCCTCAGGTAATTCCATCCAAATAGTGTAGACAGTTCAGTTGCATACTGAGTTCACACAAAGGATGGATTTCTCAAAAGGAACTCCTAGGCTAACTCTTTCTCACTAATGGTTTGCTCATAAAGCAGCTGGTAAGGATTCTTCATTACCCTGCCTTATATTGTGTAGTCAACCATGTGGTTGTGAAATGAAGGCAGTTCTTTGAAACTTTCTCCCTTGTGAACCTGAGTGATAGGAATTAGCATCTTGTCCAGGAAGATAAGACCTAGTTCTGAACATCTACATTTGACTATCATGTTTCAGAATTGGACACAGTAGTGCTGAAATTGATATTAAGGGTTATTTTCATGATGAGGCAATTGAATGATTCAACAGTAGGATAGTTTCCCGTTTGTGCCAGGGGTAGAGTCCAGCTACCCTCTCTCTTCCTGGTTCACCTCTTTTCCCTACATTGCCCCACACTGTCACTTCTGTATTTTCTAACAAGTTGTGAGGCTCAGGAAATGACATATGTACTCAGTACTTATTACAATACCAAAATAGCAAAATTAGATAAGAAATTTTGATTTCAGCATTGAAATAGTTGAGAGCTACAACTCCTCATACAAATAGCAAGTCCAGGAATCTGTCCACTGTGTATTCCTATATATGTTTATTTTATCATTGATTTTTTTAACCATTATGGTTGTGGCCTATGGCTTAATTGAAGGATATCAGATAGGATCATCCTTTTATCATTAACTCCACTCTTTCTTTTGAATGTTCTGTTCTCATTCTGTAGTCTCAACACTAAACCATTTTTTTCCCTATACTCTGCCCTATGGAACTCTGTTTCCTTAAAGATGGCAGGTGTTTTCCAGATAAAACATTTCTGTGACTAAATAAGTTTGAGGAATTTTGAATGGTTTAGTTTCCTTTTAGAGATTTGTAACGATCATTATTATATTTGGATTAAAAAAAAGTTTTCTAAAGCAAATTCTTTTAATTTTGCTTCGCTTAGCATTTGCCTAAACTCATTTAGTCATGAAATCACCTTCTTGAATATGTATTATTGTAGCAGAATTGTCCAGTGGATTGTCAATCTCTAAACACAGCAAAGGGAAAGACAAGTGTGGCTCATGGAGGAGCCAGCAGAAGGGTATTGCTTCTGCCCTTATGCCATTGGTCAGTACTTGGTCACATGATCACCCTTCACCTCAAAGGAGTCTGGGAAATGTAACCTAGTTGGTGTCCAGGAGAAAAAGGACTGCATTCCTGGGAACTACCATTTAGTTTTCACCATGAATATTTTGCAATACCATCTTTCAGAACTAGTGTGGCACAATTCAGACTCCATTCTATGCCACATGCCTTCACTTTAAGTATGTCTCAATTTTGTCCAAGTCTAGTACCTACAAGTTTCGCTTTAAGATATGTTTAGTAATGGAGTAGATAGTATTTCTGCTATTTCCTGATAAAGTAAAATAAGTGTTGTGATAGATCTTATACTTTTATTTACAACATTGAAGAATCAATATTAAACCTTAATTCAGAAGTGGAATGAATTGAGGGAGATTGTGTGGCTCAGATGCATTTTTTTTCTGCTGTTTTAGGCTAACATGAGGATAGTGCTTAGAGATTTGGAAGGAATAGGTTGTTTGTGACCCATTTGGCAATCTTTCTTAAATATCAGATGTCTCAAACTAGCTTTGGACCAGTAATGGCTCACACTCAATTCATGGTTGAATTGTCTGATGAAAATTTGAAATGTTGATATCCTGGGCTCACAGCTGAAAAATGACACACATGGTTTAGTGTTTCAGCAGGCAAGAAGCAGACTGGCATGGTGGTATGAAATTTCTGAAGCCTGACTTCCTTTTTCTCCAAGGCATATAGTCAGTTACTAACCAAGTCGAGTATATCACAAGGATGCTTGAGAGTAAAATCTGGAAGTTTCTAGAAAGGAAGTACTGGGTCAAATCTATCACTGTGACATCCGCAGAGGAGATATCCCAGAGCTCTGAGCCTACCATGTGAATATGGAAAATATAATGAAAAGAGTTTTACTATGAGTTGTGTTGACTATAAAGGAACCTCAATACATGTAAAATAAATGATTTTTCAAAAGAAATGTGCCTCTATGGTCCTCCACTTTGAGTTAATTTAAAACCTATCTTGAAAAGTTCAACTCTGGTTGGTTCATAACCATCCTGCTTATCAAATTAGAGCATATGCTAGAAATAATCTGATTTCCCAATTTTATAGGACAGACATGTAAAATCCAAAGATGCAAAGTGACACGGCCAAAATTACCTGTAAATTGAGGCAGAACTGACCATAAACACTTTCTATTGAATGGAATCGCTGTCTCTAACTGAACAATTACTTCAAAATACTTAAATGAGTTGTCTACACAGATATTTACTTAGCAAAACTAAACTTTTTTTAAAAAAACCCACAGATTTAGTTTACTTTTTTCAAAAGTGAAAAATTTAAAAGAAATTATATTAAAATATTTTTTTTTTATTTTTGCACAGCACTGAATTCTACGGTAGGTGCTTGGTTTCCCTCAAGTAATAACAACAACAATAAAAAGTCAGAGGTTTCTGTCAGGAAGACAGGAGCTAGTAAGATGTACACTCAGAACAGGTTCTGGCAAATAGTAAATGTTAGCTGTTGCAGTCGTGTGTCACTGCCGTTCCTGCATTTGCAGAGCTTGAGTGAAATAAGAAAACAGTTCCCTGGTTGGTTTCCCCTCTGTCAAATCTCATTCATTCTGCTTGTGTCTTCAGGAACTTCAACTTACTTCATGAGAACCCTGACACAAGTCCCCTATTCTTCATGGATTCATTCCATTGTGATTCTAAGCCAGAGCTTGTTTGGCAAGATGTTTCCTGAGAATATTTATAGTTAGCAGCTTGATTTGGAGCAGACACACGATTTAAGCTCTACAAGCAATATATATATATATATATATATATATATATATATATATATATATATATATATATATTACTATTTTTTTCTGACTTGATTAAGTGTGTCACTTCAACAGCTACTAATCTTTGCCAACAAGAAGCATGAAAGGAGGGAGATAGCAGGAATCAGGGACGGACAGATCAAGTAAGAGACAGATCAAGTGATGAGGATGTAAATTCTTTAACTTAGAGATGTTAATGAGGTGCTAATGTGAGTGCTGCAGGAACTATGAACATGAATGAGATCCATCTCTGTGAAGCATCTTTAGTGGACTCTGCTGTCTCCTAATGGGGGTAAAGAAAGTTCAGAAATAGCAAGATACGAATTGGGAATGGAAGATGCAGGAAGCTCTATAAGGGATCCAGAAACACACTGTAAATATCAGAGGACACGGAAGCCTCTTGTTTTTGAAATCATCAAGGACAGCAACCAATAGCCCAAGACAGAAGGAGATGAACTCTTGATCAAACAGTTATTTATTCAATATTCTGATGGCACAGTTTGTTTATTTGCTATCAAAAAGGTATGTTCAATTTGCCTATTGTTATATCTTTACTCATCACCAAAAGGGAATCAATACACAAGTTCTATGTCTAAAGGAATTTCACTTCAAATGTTTCCAGTAAGACTTTTCAGAGATGACAAAGGTGTGAAAGGGTGTAAATTCAACGGGCAAGATTGTTACTGAAGGTGAAGCTGTGGTGCTGAGTGGCAATGGAAGATTTAGAGGCACTGGGATTGAAGAAAAAAGACAGTTTGAAGGAAAAGGGCAGGGAGCTTCTTTTCTAGATAAAACAAAGTCCCAGTGAAGACTGGAGTTGTTTCAGGGTTTGGAAATTTTTACAGATAAAAAAGCCTGTGTTCTCAAATCTGGTGAATAAATTTGCTTAAAAGATTTTTTTTCCATTAAGGATATATTCTATTTAAAATATGCTACCAGATCCATCAACCAACACTAGAGCGACTCAAGTTTTTCCTGAACACAGTGATCATGACAAATCAACAGTGTACTCCAAATTATTGTCCCATGTGTCCCATGCAGAAATTGAAGATACTCAGTTGATATCAATTACCTATTTTAAGGAACTAAGTCAAATGACTTTGGTGTTAAACTCAATACTGTTTTGTTCTCTATTCAGTTTGTCTGTCTAGATACCTAATAATTGCTAAATGGTTATTTCAACTATGTAAAACTTCACTCTTATATAAAACTATTGGAAAAAATGAATTTATTTTATATTCCTGTTAAATTCCTTTTATTGTGATAACTACATTCATACCATGAAAATCACAGTGTCCACACATTTCCCACTGACTGACCATTCTGGACTGTTCTATAGCTTAAGCCTTTTGTCTACTTTTGTTCATTCATTTATTCAACTGGTGTAGATTCTTTACTTTGTGCCAGGTACTCTCTAAAGTATTGGAGATGAAAAAGCTTGACAAAGACACATTGTGGTCATCTTTGCCACCTATCAGGTCCAATGTGGCCTTTTCTCCTGCTCTATGTCCTGGCAGTTGGATTCTTATGGACTTTATCAACAGGGTCCTGTGAGCTCTGGGAAATAGATGTACTAGAAGAAGAAAAAGTGGGGGGGGGCTTTTATCCCAGTCTCTACTCTGCCAGGTTACTCAGTGTTGGTTGTTCTCTTCTATTTTGGGGCACAATCCCATATAGGGGTGCTTTTCATTTGCCTACCCTTTCAAGGTTCTTCTTCTAGATCCTTTAGGTGAAGAGTTGCTAAAACTAGGGGCTGGGGCTCAGCACTAACGCACTTGCCTGGCATGTAAGGCAGTTGTTCAATTCTCAGCACCACATATAAATAAATAAATAAAGTAAATAAAGTTATATTAACAACTAAAAATATTTAAAAAGTTGCTAAAATTAAAACAAATAACCTGATGTTATTAGATCCATGGTACTGCATCCTTTTTTGTTTTCTTTATCCATTTCTTTCTTTCTTTCTTTCTTTCTTTCTTTCTTTCTTTCTTTCTTTCTTTCTTTCTTTCTTTTTTTCTTTCTTGGTACCAGGGATTGAATCCAAGGGTGCTTAACAACTGAGTTACATCTCCAGCCATTTTTATGTTTTATTTGAGAGAGGGTCTCACTAAATTGCTTAGGGTCTCACTGAGTTGCTAAAACAGGCTTTGAAATTGCAATCCTCCTGCCTCAGCCTCCTGAGCCACTGGGATTACATGTGGTACAACCATACCCAGCTCCTTAACACAAATTTTAAATAGCCTCTTTCTTAAACTCCTGCTCAGATCCTCTTTGAGAATGGCCTTTGTTTCTTTTAAGAACTCTGATTGATACACCATGTTTCTTTCCTTAAGGGATTGCTACTGGTAGGTCAGAATAAATCCTGAATGAATACCTATAAATGTTAACAGTTACAACTTTACTAGGCCTCATTGGATTCAGATATTTGCGGTGGTAGCAAAATTGATAAAAATATCCCATGCACTAGCTCTTCTTCTGATACAAATGTACTCAGATTTTTCATCATTTCTAGATGCAGAGATATTTTCTGTCAATTATTCCTGTGAGATATTAATGGTTATAAATACTCTATAACTAAAAATGTCCTTTCTTTTGAGATCCAGATCAAAGACATTACAGTGGTTTACAGGACTTGGAGCTGGAGAGTAGTGTAAGGCTCCTTGTATGTGTTCTAATCACCATTCCAACTCCTGTCTGTATAAACAAGATCTGTTGTAAAACTCCATTTACAATCTCACATCTTTCCATGCCAGCTTGCTTGGGCATCCACATTTTGTCAGAAAACAATTAAAAATCCACATTAGTTTTACTTTCACAATCTTCTCACTTAGTTTTTTTTCCCCCCCTTGCTAAAGACAGTGAAATCTCTCTTGCTTTTCTTATGGAATTCTAACAATGTTTTGGAAGGTTTTACTACTCTCCTTGGATTTTCCCTCTCATTTCCCTTTTACCTTTTTTAACAGATGAAGTTTTCCTAACTAAAGCCAAACACTCAAGGTAACTTTTTAAATTCTACATTTCCTGAATGACTATGAAGATAATTCAATATATATTACAAAGACCCACTATTTTTTTTCATATTATTCTCAATTTCCCTCTTAATATAAACTAATATCCCATTTATTATTATTTTTTAACCTTACCCTGTATGTCAAGTCAACATATTCTTTGAGCTGTGGATTGTAGTGTCTCCATTTCCTTCTTGAGAGGCTATGGGCAATTTAGAAGCCATTAGTGTATGTGTGTGAGTGGTTTGAATTGCTTCTTCCACCACATCTTTCCTTGAACTTGCTCCACTGAATTTCATTCTCCATTGTAGAAAGCGATTACAAAACTACCTCTGGTCTTTCTGAAGTTCTTCCCACCTCTTATTCTTGACTGCATCTGTGTTGAATATCTGAATAATTATATAGTTTTGATAAATTTGTTGCCCTAACTATTCACCCCATCTTTCAAGTTGTTCATGAACTTATAGGGTACCCATGCCACTTGTGATCCTGAGACCATCATCCAAATTTTGAGCTGGTAACCAGTCATTTTTCTCAGCATCATTTTTTTTAGCCAGCTTTCAATCCAATCTTCCTAGAATTCAAGTATTTTTTTTCCTAAAAGATACCAAATGAGTCATTTATTATTCAGTGAAAATAAAAATAGTGAAAGCCATCTTGAAGACACAGTCTACATATAATCCTGACAACATTCTATAATTTCTTTGAAATTTGGTGGATGACCAATGCTATGAAAAAGTGAAAATGAATAATTTTTCAGTTATTTCTTTTTTGATATTTAAAAATTAATTACTTTAAGTAATTTAAAACCTGTTGAGATTCCTCAAACTACATGTTTATTAATATAAATAACAGTGAAATGATACTCTAATGCAAATAAAGAAGTTTAAGGACACACTTTGTATTTCTTCAGGAGAACTAGAACATAGACAAGGATTCTCAAAAGGTAAAATTTTATTTGACTAGTTTCATGGTGGAATGCAAAAAGCACCAACTTTAGAATTAGACTTGAACTTTGTTTCTGTCATTTATAGCCAAAATTTCCTTTAGGGTATAAATGAATGAAAAGATTGGGTATCTTGGTTTTTATAGGTTTTGGAAGAACTTTAATTCTAGCTGAAGAAATCAAGTATCAAAAAATGCATGTATCAAAACTGTGATTGTTAATTTTTCTTTAAAAATATTGATTTCTGTACCCTCATTCCATGGGGGAAGAATACTTTCTCACTCCACTGAGGTTGGTCTTTTCTGTGTGACTGGCTTTGTCTTCACAGTTCTTTGATCCACAACTGAGTTTGGCCAGGTGATTGATTGGCCAATGGAGTAATGACTTGATGAAAAAATAGATCTGAAAAGTATTTTCAAGTTAGACTCTTGCATCCCTCTCACTTCTATGAAAAGACCATGAGTGGGTTAGCTCATTAGTTCCAGGAAATTGAGAGTCAAATGAAGCAGAGGCATCCAGCTAAGTTTCCTTGTCTGGACCAAACCAAATAAGTTATCCCTAGAGCTATCTGAATGTGCCCAGACAGGATCAGGAGAATCATCAAGCTCATTCTAGTCAGACCACCCAGCTCCAAGCCAAGCCAGAGATAAATCAACTCAGCAGATGCTCATTGTCTTTTGCTACTGAGATCTTATGATGATTTTGTGTTTACTCTTATTGGGCAATAGAAAACTGATCTCCTGAAACACCCAGTTGAAGCATCTCAGCCACAGATAGATAACAATGGTTAGCTATAGGCCATCAATGCAGTATGTCAAAGAGACTTTAAATATCAAGTCTGTCTTCCAACCTAGTTAATATTCATTCAGAACAGTGTGCCATTTTTCAATCAGATGAGCAGAATGTGTAAAACAAATGGAATTGGGATTTGAATTTGCAAACTTTAAACATGTCCTCTTAATATCTATGTTCTAAAAAATAAAAATAAAGTAAGACTGAAAACAGTCTTGCCACATGCTTGTAGAAGAGCCGTTCATATACTCAGAAAGCAGCTCTGCATGGGTGTCTCTAGGTCTAGACTCACTCATGCTAATTTCTACTTAATATCACAATTTAGGTGCCTCCATATTGACCCAACCATGAATTGCTCATAATTAAAGGTTTGCTGCCCTCATCTACATTCTCAATTTTCCACATATAAGTAAATACAACTATGCTGACTGTCGCCCCAGTTGGAAATCTAAGAATGAACTTTGATTGCTGTTTTGTTTACAACTAACTCATGAAAATAAGTCTAGATCCACCTCTAATGTGCTCAGATAAAGTGCTGAGTCACATTCTGTCTTCCCATTCTATCATCTTAGTGGGCCATCATCGTCCCTCATCTAAAACACAACAGTAGCTTCCAACAGGTCTTCTGACTCCATCCTTGCCCTGTAATCTTCTCAAAATTCAAATTGCAAAAAGCTTGTCTTCTGATTAAAATTCTTTGTGACTGTTACTACACGAAGCAGAAAACAAACACACACAGGTAAACTCCTGCCCAAGTCCCGGAGGTTCCCAACCCTCCTCATTCACCACACTTGGGCCACTCTGCCCTCCCTGTCAGCTCCCCAGCCACACTCTTCTCCCCTCCCTATCTGTGAGTCCACCGATCTCATGAGTGCTTCTGACCTTCACACAAATTGCTTCTGTCCAGAATATTCTTGATGTGGCAAGCCCCATTTCCTTTAGATCTTAGGGCTCCTCAGAGTGGATTTTTAAACTACACTATTTAAAGTAGATTTCTCTATTTCTCTGCTTCAAATTATTTGTCAATTTTGTCTATATTTCTTTTTATTGTTTTTTTTCCTAATGTTTTCTGTCTTTTTCCTCCACTGAGACATAATTTCCTGGAGGTTGGGGGCTTTGTCTGTCTTATGTACCATTTTATCCCCAGTACTTCCTATATGGTTGATGCTTAATAATTGTTAGTTCATTGAATAACAAAAAAAATTGTGTCTCTCATTTCAAGTCACTTGTTGCCACTTGCAGCTTATATTAGCATTTCTCTTTACCTTTCTAACTTAAAGCTCATTTTTTTCCAGCCTCGAATTTTCCTTGTATCTTAATTGGAAGATCTTTGCTTCTGGACAACAGGGATCAAAGTCGTCAGACCAAGAATGCACAAAAGCTCCCTCAGCTTTCTTAAGTGACAAGTTGAGGTCAAGCTTAACATGAGTGATATTAGACTAATCATATTAATCGAAAGCAGAGGCAGTGAGAAAAAGTGCATTATATAAATATGATCCCCAGCCATTTTGTTGAGATAAGTAAAATCTCAATGTTTACACTAAAGTTTTCCATGAGTAAACTGGAATGATGTCATAGTCTCTTGGTACAGAATATGAGAAGGTTCTAAGAACTCCATGTGGTGAGTTTCCATAGTGCTTCTCTGGAAAGGAGACAGCATTAGGTGTTGCTATACTAAAGGAGAAGTCAGGAGGAAATGGTTCCTCGTGGTTCAGTGGCAACCCATATCATTAGCTGAACTCCTGACACCTGAAGCAATTTTTTTTTCTCTGCCAAACCACACTGTTTTAATTACTGACCATGGCTCTTACATTTATCTACAGGGTTTCACCTACAATTCAAAGTCACTGAATTTCCTTTCTGCATGTTTAAAGAAACACATACCCTCCAGCTCAATCTCTGAAACCTTGAGTCTTCAGTGAAACCCTCTTCTTTCCCAAGGCATTCCCCTACTTCCTCTTTTAGAGGAAGATTGTTCCTCCTCTGTTTGATTTTGCCAAGGTCTCAGTAGCCTTGTGCTGTGAGGACATGTCATCCAAGGAGACCACAGCAGAGTGTGATCATCAAAATTACAAGGTGCAAACACACTGCAGGCTGGTGGGGCATTTATCAGTGACACCCAGAGACCATCATGCACAACTAATCAGCAGAACACCTAGATACAAGTTGCCCCGTTGGCCACCCCAGGCGAAAATGAAACAGCTGTTTAATTTCGCATCTATGAAATGAACTTCTATCTTGAAACTTTGATGTCTCTATTATCATTTATTTATTTTTGTATTGTGGTTATTTGATCTTCCTTTGGTCCTTTTGTGTGTTCTAGAATTATGTTTCTCTATATGAAAAGTAAGTTTAGGGGTGCTTGGATAAACTGAATGTCATAGGGGTGCATTTATTTTTTAGGCATCTTAGAAAATATATGCATTGATATCAAATGTATTTCTTAGAACAAGATTATGCCACTTAGAACAAGATTATGCCAGGGACTTGGAGTCGATTTTAATTTTCTTAAAATAAAAGAGTAAATAAAATTCAGATATGGACAAAAATTATGAATGTGTTGACTGAATTTGGGGAAACACGGTGATATTACCTAGTCATAGTTGATCTTGTTCTATGATAGGATCAAATAGGTTGATTAAAAAGCAACTTCCTTTAAATTTGGCCACTTGGCAATATTTTATTTTGAATGGACCCCAATGTGAAAATCTTTGCAGTAAAATTTTTTAAATGCTAACGTTGAAGAGTGTGGAAATAAAGGAGCAGAAATGAAAGAACAAAAGTAGGGGTGATCCTGAAATTCGAATGCTGGTTATAATAGCACACTGGGGTGCAAGGCTGGTAAGTGGAGGAAATATGATGTGGGTTCCTACTCTGCTCAAACCTGAAAACCTCCCCAGAAAAGAGCTTCAGTTGGTCTGAGGCTGTGCAATCGCCAGCACAACGGAATGCTTTATTGCCATCTGGAATTGTTTATTTTCTGAACATAAATTCAGGGGACAGATTCAAGGCATGTCTAGAAATAAAGCATATCATCATGTGAGCTGAGCTGACAGGGACAATTTACTGTACCGTGCATTTGTTCTGGGCCAATAGAAGGAGAGTTGGTGATCAACATTCTAAAGCCTCGCTGTTCACTTCTGACTGTCCCTTCCCTGAACTTTGGCATGGCATGGCTTAATCCTTGAAGGACTGCACTGCAGAACCTGGAGCCCCATGAAGGGACACATCTTCCACCTGGAGAAATCTACAGTAACGACATGTTCTACAGCCATCTGTTGGCTGTTGGTCCTATGCCCTGGGAAGGATGGGGCAGCTGAAAGCTAAGCTGTCTAGTCCTAAAGACTTTTGTTGAGAAACCTGAAAATGGAGATTTATTGGTTAAGTTTCCATTCGATTTCGCAGTAAAGAAGGGACAAGTGTTTATGCTGATCATCTGATCAGGGCTTGCAAGATTACTGAATCTGGAGAGGGTAAGAGGATGTTGTATTTCAGAGTAGGAATTCCCTAGCCCCAGGGAGATGGTTTGGAGTGGCAACCCGTCTTTGTCTACATGCAAGTTGTTATTGCATCTGACCCTTTCTTATTTACAAACAAGAGAACTTTACACCTATCTTATGTAGAAGCCATGAAAATCAAGTGAGCGGATGCAGATAAAATGCTGGGCTTAGTCAATACTGCATCCTGTGCTTGTTACTTGTTAATTATTATTATTTTTGTTCACACGTTGAGCTATAAAGAAAGAGCTGAAAGAGAAATTTTTGCTATTTTCTTGGAGTTGTGAGTGTTCATTTACACACTACTTGTAGAAAACCTAATCTCAGCTATAGGTGACAATGTTTAATCCATTATTAGAGTATACAGTTTTCAGATGGTTTTCAAGCCTTAAGGACTTTAGATTCGAAAAAAAAAATATTCAGTTTTAAAACACCTCGAGAGATTTAATTTGAGCATGATATATGGAGTCAAATTCAAAGTCAAGTAGCTTGCAATTACTCTGATGTGAAGCATATTAGAAAAATGAGGATAGAATTAAGTTCAAGTTGGAAAAATAAATTGGCCAAGGTAGGCTTGATATACAATTGGCCTTTCATATCCATGAGTTCTACATCTGTGAATGTAACGAATCTCAGATCAAAAATATTTGGGAAAAAACTGCATCTGTACCAAACATGTGCATCTTGTTTCTTGTCATTGTTTCCTAAACAGTACAGTGTAATAACTATTGACATGGCATTTGCATTGTATTATGTATTATAAATAATCTAGAGATAATTTGAACTAGATAGGAAGATTTGCATAAAAATATTATGCCATTTTACACAGGTTGGAGAATACGTGGATTTGGATGTCTAGGGCTTGGAACCAATTCCCCAGGGATACCGAAGTATTCTGACTGTATTGAGGATAAAGATTTCAATTTTTTTTCATCATAGAAATGACTAAAAGCTTAAAGTTTGAATGTGTTCAAAATAGGAGGGTGTTTTCTACCACTTCCTTTGGGGGTTCTCCTCCCTAGTTCTTCTCTCCCTTTCTGGTTCCATACTCTACAGGGAAACAAACAGGAGAGTCACACAGGCGAAAGAAGTAATTACAAGGAAGCTTTTATAAACCGAAAAGACATAAGTTATGCTCTGGCATAATTTTTCCTGAGAGACTTCTGAGCATCCAACAGAGTTACTGGGTAGACAACAAGGATTTTAGATATATGGGTTTTATCTTACTTAACATTAATGTTTGCCCTTAAACATTCATTGAGAGAAAAAGGAACAGTTTAATTGAATTTTTTAAAACAAAAGCTATAACTCTTCATTGTCTATTTTAATGATTCTATAAACAAATATTTTCATGGCAAGTTGATTTGTGAGCTGAGGCTATACAGGAACCACAGCTTTCCTTCTTTCCTTGTGCTCTCTGGTTCTCTCCCCTTTTCTTTCTTTCTCTTTTCTTTCCTTCCTTTCCTCCCTTTCTTCCTTTTCTCCTTCCTCCTTCTTTTCCTCCCTCCCTTCCTCCCTTTCTCCCCCACTCCTCTTTCTTTCTTTTCAAGGTTACCCCATCCTGATTCTTCAAAGTAAGGATGAAGGCAACCTAATTGAGACGATAATTCTGGCATTAGGGAGACTACTGCCAATATCTTATTGGTGACATCTGATCTAGCGATGTGTTTCTCAATTATCTACATAACTTAATAAGGCTCTTTTTAGAAACACACTAATGGGGGATTAGAAACTGGCTAAAGGGCACATTCCATTTCTCTTACAGATCACTCCATATATTACTACGTCTGTTTAATAATTAATGCTCTTGTTTTTAAGATATTAACAATTTAGTCTTTGCCCTACTCAATCCACTCTCATAATGAAAAGCTCAGTGTGTCTATGGGCCTTGTATCACTTCCACACTAATTGTGATGAAATGCTCAGTGTAATGCATCAATAAATATTTGAAAATTGGGTGGAAGGAATGTGGGGAAAGCACTTTGTGCTTTTAATTGATATGCTGAACAACATTGGTTGCAAATGGAACTAATGCATTAGACTTTTTTTTTCTTCTTCTTCTCTAGATGTGATTTAAAAATTGTGGTGTCTGAAACAACCCGGGTTGGTTATTCGCTTTAGTTAGAGTGTCTGTTTCAATGTCAGTTGCCCTTTCTTCCTTTTTCTCTTTTACCTTCCTTTTTCTCTTTTACCGTAAGAAACAGTTTAGTAGCAATATATTCAAAGTGGTGACTAAAGTTCATTCAGAGTCATACGGAGGTTTTCTTAAATATGGCTCATCACGACTTCTTAGCCTTCTATGCTTTTCTTACTTTTAAGTCTCCTTTACCATTTGCTTGAGTCACTTGTGTTTTTTTTTGTTTGTTTGTTTTTAATTCATCACAAGACGGAGGGCCGTTCACTTTTCTGTGATGTCCAACTTGTAGGCTTGTTTTTCAGTTTCAGACCTGTGATACAATTTAGCTACTGTATTTAGTTCTTGTGAGAGTCCTTTTCAGGTTAGGAGAGATCTTTTGAGGGCTGCCCTGTCATTTCCAACAGAATTGTCCTGCTTGGTTTATAGTGGCTCCCTCACAGCTGTTGAAGTCTTTCCTCCCAGGTCATAGTATTCTGAGAAGCCCAGGCTCTTTAGGATTTGACTGCCTATGTCTCCGGCCTCACAGGCTACTAGCAAATCACCTCCTCCCTCCTCTACCTCTTTTGCACCCCATGACCACACAAAGCTACAGCCATGATTTGGTCCTTGTCCTAGATTGCCACAATTGCTTTTCGTTCCTTGATCTGATACTTAGATGTCATCTCCAGCCTCCTTCCCTGACAGCTTTGGGAAGAGTTTTCCCTCTACAATCACAGAGCAACCTGCATTCTCCTATTGTGGTACCCACTGTGCTGGAAATGCCAGTTTATCTAGCTGCCTTTCTCAGTCCCCTGGGGGATGCTGGAGAGACCCTGCCTTTGAGGTTTGTATCCTCAAGACTCAGAAGAGTGTTTGGAAATTATATATATATAGGGGGAGCTGGTGTTCAGTAAATGTATCAATGAATAGGCTAAGAATGAATGAATCAATTCTCCAGAGCTAGTTCCACACCTCCAAGATATTGCTGGATAATAGTGTCCATGGAATTGCCTACCCTAGAGATTATGGTTTCTTTCTTCCTCTTCCTAGAATCAAGAAGAAAATTAAGCTAATAAAAATTTTTCAATACTCTTAGTTTTTAGTACTGTTAGGTATTTTCAAAAAGAAAAGAAAAAAGAATACAAGAACTTTTATTTAAAGAGCTTGATTTGCTAAAATTAATCAGGTTTCTTGATATTGCATTAAAACTATTAAAACTAACACTGTCTGCTAAGGTTTTGATATTGTTTAAGAATTGACTAAGTGACCAAGACAGATGGTGAGTCTTTTGATTAGTGATAAAAGGAGGAGGGCCAGAAAAATTCGTTGAGGTAATTCCTATTTGGGATCTTTTACTTGGGTAATACACCCTTAATTTAGGAAGACTGTTAAAATATACTTTCTGTTCAGACTCCTCCCTGAAATTTGTAGCCCTTTGCCCTTCTTTCTCCTCTGTATACATGTGAATACTTCATATTTTTCTCTTGCCCGTTAGGAGGTTCTGTACATGGAATTTTGGGAATTTTTTTAATGTTATAGTAATGTAGTGCAGCTATCCCAGATTTCTATCAGGGATAGCCAAAAACTAGAATCATTGTTTGCAAACTCTAAATATAGAGTCAAGATTTATATGAAGAAAACAGATATGTCTTCTTATAAAACCATGAATAAGCATTGGCACAAACATAATAGTTTATTCTTCCTTGATATCGCTTATTTTAAGTAGCTATCTATCTTTTACCAAGATACTGTAGAAAGATACATTATAGAAACATTTGCTTCCACTCAAAGTACCGGAGAGTTGCTCTTTTCTTATTCCAGTTAAGACTTCATTATTTTATAGGAAGTGATAAGGGAAATAAGAGCCAAAGGTGATTTGGTCTTTCTAAATTTCAGGTAGCCTGTGGGGTCGTTATTATTAATAATGCATCATGTTCATCTTTAGCTCATGTTGATGTGGTTTATTATTATTACTATTTTATTCGGGATCTGCTCTAACTTTGCACAAAGGTATCCTTGATCCTGAGACTTCTTTGGCATTTATTCTACAAGATGTCACATTCCACAAAGAAAGAAGCCTCCCCCATGCCCATCTGTGCTTCTCCCGACGTCCTTCCCATCCTGCCCCCTCTCTTCTGATTTCCATCCCCCTTTGATCATTTCTGCCTGGTCCACAACAAAGGGACAGCAGAGGGAAGAAAGACTTTCGGAAAGAGTTAAAAAGGATGGATGAAATTCATACAATGTACACCATATGGCCTTATATTTTCCAGATTAGGTAAACATTTCTGTTGGGGATAAATAGTTCTGTACATTGATGTAAAGAAATTGCAAGAGACAAGGGCACATTCAGTATAGTTATGCAATGGAGTAATGTTTGCTCAGAAAGAGAAATCTAAAAACCCAAGGGCAAGTAGCAGGAGGGATCTTGGTACACTCCAACTTCTGGAAGAACGGGTTAAAAACCATGAGTCTATGGCCAAAATAAATACTGTCTCCTCTAAGCTAAGCATTAGTAATTGTTTTCAAATGCACATGCATGCGCGCGCGCACACACACACACACACACACACACACACACACTGATCCACTCTTGTAAGAAAGTCCCAATAATCCATCACCAAACCTCTCTGAAACAACTAAAGTTCTAAATTTTGTCAAAATCCATTTCTAGGTAGCCGATGCTCACAAAGAGACACTTGAAATACCTGGAAAAATTGATTCTAGGTGGGTCATTTCCAGTGTGTGTCCCTGTATTGGGTGTAGACTGCTCTGCTCCTTGGTGAACAGCCCCAGAGCCATAGATTTCATTTGATCTTTGCAAAGGCTAACATCTGTCTGCTGTCATTTTAGTAAGATTGATGACAGGCAAGAAAGGGGAGGGAGCGTAGGGAACACAGACAGGGAGAAGGAGCTTTGGGCAGCCCCACGGTGGTGGCCAAGGCTGCCAGGGGTCACTGCTGCAAACCTTTTGGCCGATGAGGGCTGTGGTGAGAAGCAGCTAAGGCCCCACACTGGCAGCAATTGTGCTTGGTTGTTACAGCTGATAGCTAGAACTCCAAGATACAAAGGCAGCATTTTGCACCTTATATATCTTAATAGATTACTCACATTGCATGCAGCACCAAGCTAAATGTTATGACAACCATAAGAATGTAGTTTACTGTTATCTTAATGTAGCTGGGCAGTGTGGGGTAAAGCCATCAAAAATATTATATTTTTTGGGGCTGGGGATGTGGCTCAAGCGGTAGCGCGCTCGCCTGGCATGCATGCGGCCCGGGTTCGATCCTCAGCACCACATACCAACAAAGATGTTGTGTCCGCCGAGAACTAAAGAATAAATATTAAAAAAAATTCTCTCTCTCTCTCTCTCTCTCTCTCTCTCTCTTTAAAAAACATATTTTTTTAAAGTTTCCAAGAGAAACTAACTGATGCAGACATAGAGCTATTTTTACACAAAGCCCTGAATTTTGGCAAACACTTTTCAAACCATAATTTTAAATATATACACACATATTCCACATATGCCTATGTATATGCATGGATATGAACATTTATATATGCATTTCCCCCGTTTTGCTAAATATAATTTTTCTTTCACTACTTCCTTTAAATTGTTATGTGAACACCATCCAGGGAAGACTCAATTTAGATATTTTTAAGAGATGATCCCACATTTGAAATTTGTCTATGAAATAGTAAGCATTATTTTTGAAGGTACAAATGGCACACTTGGGGGATTTGGCATGAATGAAGAAGGACATAAACTTTCCATTAATGATGTAGTTTAAACATACTAGTCACATCCACTTCTCCGAGTACACACACCTGCTTGGAACAAGCCAGCACTTGCCTGTGAAATAAATGAAACTGGAGAGGGTTAACTCCCTCTGAAAGTGGGGAATCCAGGAAAGCACTATTTTTGTGCTGATGTGGTCGGATATTTGACGGGAACTTGCTGAAGCGATGGCTACAGGGAGTTTAGACAAGTTTTGGCCGTTATCAGCAGGAGGCAGATTCTATGAATAGAATCTAATCCAGACACATACAACACTTTCCAAGTTTGGTTGGAAAGTAAAACAACTTTGCTTTATTCAATGGGAGCCCTTAGAGCCTTAGAATTCCTTGTGACATCAAGGTGAGGACATGACAGAATGACTGAGTTCCATGGGCCAATTTATGTAAGTTTTAGGACATTCCAGAAAGCAGGCTTGAAGATCATACTGTCCTGTCTGATTCAATTATTTCATAAATGAGAAATTGGATATTTTTTCCTGAAAATATAAATTTCTAAAATAAAATATTTTCCCAAATTCTTTTGAATTTAGCAAATAAAGTTCTACTTTGAATACATTCATATAGAGCAGAATCACCAAGAAGCGAAAGAACAAATATTTAAAGATCAGAAAAAAGTGAACACACAAGAGAGTGTCAATTGCCATTTCCACAATATGAAAGAAATTATTTAAAAGTGGTGAGGGCCAGTAGATTAGGCAATTGATCTCTATAGTGTTAAGAAGTCATTTTTACTTCAGTTTGGCTGAATTTTTCCATTATTTGGGGGAGTTTTTAAACATTTAATATGTTCATGGAAGTACATATTTTTGCTTTGGTGGAGGATGGGGAATAATTCATCATAAAATATTATGCTGTAACATAGAGGCATAGAGAATTCGCTCTTCCCTTTTGATTTTTTGCAAGTGTTTTCTCAATCATTTTTCTTTTTATTCCTTTTATTATTTTTTTTTTCTTTTTATGGTGCCACAGATGGAATCTAGGGCCTCATGTGTGCTAAGCATGCATTCCACTGCTGAGCTATTCCCCAGCCTCTTCCTACTGGATGAGTCAGAGAAGATATACTCCACTGGGGTTGGGGAGAGGGTCTTTGGTTGAGACTGGGAGTTAATGTCAAAATCTCAGTTGATAAAGTCATCTTTAGTTTTGTTTGTTTGTTTAATGTCGGGGTCCATGTACTCTTAAAAGGGTAAATTTAACACAATGGAAGAAAGTTAAATGTAAGAATTCTTTTCACAGCTTTGGGCAGGGTGAGGGAGCTCTGTCAACAAGGGATGGTAAAGCATAGAAGACACAGAAGAACAAACAACAATGACTAGGACTCATCACAGTTATAGCCATTTGTAGTAGATTAAAAGGTGGTACTAGAACCTGCAAATGTGACCCCACTTGGAAGGAGTTTTTGAAGATGTAATTTAGTTAAAGATCTCAAGAGGAAGCATCCTGGATTGTCCAGATAGGCCCTAATCCGATGGCAAGTGACCTTATGAGGAGAAGAGAACATAGAGACAGAGGGGAGAAAAGGAGGAGGAGGCTGTTTGAAGACAGAGGCAGAGATAGGAGGTCAGGGGAGGTAGGCAGACATGGGCCAATCCTTGTCTGGAGGCCACCAGAAGCTAGAAGAGCAGATAAGGAGTAAAGTCTTTGGAGGGAACACAGATGTGCCAGCAATTTGATTTCACACTTTGGTACTGGAAGAACTTCTAGAACTGGGAGATAATATAATCCTATTATTGTAAGCCTCTTAGTTTGTGGTAATGAGTTATGGTGGCTCTGGGAAACTAATGCATCAAGGACAGGGGTCTTCAGGTAGGTGTACAGTCCATCCTGCTTATAGGGAGATGCAGGGGCCACATAACAGGGAGTTTATCTCTCCTCCTGGTCTCTAATCTCCCACTGTGCCTCCCACTAACCAAAACAAGTTAGAAACATGACATTGTACCCCATGCAGGTTGTATGATTATTATGTGTCAATTTAAAAAAAATAGTACATTTTTAAAAAAACAGGAAGTGGAGGAGAGTTCCAGTAAAGTGGTTCTATAATGCCAAGGTTTTGGAACATGAAACATAGGGGGAAAATTTTTGTGTAGGAAACAGAATATCAGAAAGCAACAATAGTACAGTATGTATTCCTTCCTAACAAAGCTTCTAAAAGTCAAAACTTTGCAATATCTCGTTAGCAATAAAGAGGTTCAAAAAGAAAACTCAAGCTCCCAGTTATCTAGGATTTGGAGAAGACCATTATCATAAAGAGAAGCAATGGTAGATGTGAATATTGAGGGTTTGCTTAGAGATCAAGTGAAACTCATCAAAAGACATGTGTTTTAAAAGGCTAAAAATAAAAATAATTGAAGTCCTTGAGATAAATAGGAAACCTCAAGAAAACGTAGAACTTAAGAAGTTATTAACAAAGTGAATTTTTCTAGTTGCTCTGATTTTTAATGTTCTACCTCTAGTCAATTATCTGCACGTTTTAATAAATTCAGATTTATAATTGTGCCCAATCAAGTAAAGATATGAGCTTCTCTATGAGTCTCAAACTTTTCATGACTAGATACTTCTGGAAGATGAGAGTTCAGATGACTTCATCTCAGTTCAAGTGACCTGTTCCCCCTGAATTTCAGAACTTGGAGCCCACAGAGGGACAAAACCATTCCAAGTGTGGTTTCCCAACCCACACAGACACCTGGTATCATGAAATCAACTAAGGGAGATACAACAGGAAAATATGACTGGATGCATTATTTTCTGGAATTTATTTTTTTCTTTTACAAACTTATATGGAACAGTGCTTACTATCTAGGATATGATGTCTAATTTAACAATGATGTCTAATTTAACAAAAAGTATACATTTTATACATTAATTTCACATTTTCTATATCAGATTTTCAAGGTAGCTCACAACAAAAAGAAAAGGGCTATTTCCACATGCTCCATCATATGAAACTGGAGAAATTTAGGTCCTCTTAAGTTTTCCTTTTGGGAACCTAACAAAAAAATAATATTAAAATGAGCAGCTTCTTTCTCTGGACCTTTATCTCAAAGGGATTTCCCCCAAAGCAATCCATTGTTCTGGCGCAGGACTTTGTATTAAAGTATTGATTTTTTTAAAATTCCCCCACACAGGAGTTAATGTACTATTCTTTCACTATTTTTACTCAGTTGGTATATTAAAAAATGCATAAACTTTGGGGTCAGACAAATATGAAATTGAATTATGACTTTGCCACTGCATAGGTGACACTTGGGTTTTTATGAAGCTCAGAGTCCTTATATATAAAATAGCTGATCACAAAGGCTTGCTGCAAGGATTAAGCACAATTATGCAAGCACAGTGCTTGGCCCATTTGAGGTGCTGGTAAAAGATTAAATGCTCTGTAGGTTGCTATAAATGTAGAAAACCCGGAAAGATGAGTGGGAACACAGAGATGTGTCTAACCACGTTTTGTTTGGTCTTATCACTTTGGGTTCTCTGGCACTGCCCTATCTAGCTCCTTCTCCCTGTTTTGCCATCTGTTTTCCTGCTGCTTTGTGTATCTTCATAATTTAACTTTCCTTCCAGTCCTCATCATTGTGTTTTATTTCCCACCCATCCTTTTCCCTCTTCTGGCTGTTTGGTACACAAGAGAGAGCCCAGCAGGAGGATTTGGCCAATGTAGTCTCCCCATTTCCCTCCCCAAATTAAATGCAAGCTCTAACTTGGCAGACCAGGTTCATTTTCTCAAGCTCCACAGGACCTGTGTGGGATAAGGAGCTGGCCTGTTGCTAATTAGAATCAATGACCCTGGCCTGATTCCAAGATTTAGAAACAGGCAGCACTACCCCTCCTCACATTGCCTAGTAGTAAATATCATTCCTTTTCTTCTGGCTCCCTTACCTTCCAAACTGAATGAATCCATTTGCCCAAGCCCTAGAAGTCCATCTAATCAACTGTCTGCTAGGTGGGGTGGAGCAAACACTCTTGAGCTTTGCAGTTTGCTCAAGTTGGCTACAACAGCAATGCTTAAAGTGTGATGGATAAAAAACATGAATGATGTGTAGCTCAGAGTCAGGCATTGAGCAAAAGCCAGATGAAAATATTTATCTGTGTCTTCCCTTTGGACAAGTGACACAGTTTCTGTCTCTGTCAAACGATTTTCTCAGGTAAATTGCTCAATCTTATTAAAGAATCACTTCTGGTGGGGGCAAATTGTCAAATCCAAGACATTTATATTAATCTGGATGCATTCAGCTGTTTATAATTCTGTCATATCAGTCACTTCCTGAAAGAAATGTCTCTTCTAGGGATCTTTACAAAATATAGTAGATGAAGAAACTGCTGATGAAAAATGTATTTTATAAAAGTAAATAATTAGTTTAAAAAACAAAAGAGCAGGGCACATCTATCTCAGTGACACAGGTAACTATGATATGGATATTATGGGTTATCATAACTTAAATCCTGTTTGGGGCAAGATATTATGTTCAAGTCACAGGACCAGTGTTCTAAAGGTTGTTTCTTACTCTTTGTTATAACAACATTTAAAGAGAAAGGTTTTCATCAAGAAAATAACCTGCCTTCCATGAGTTTGATATCACTAGAGACAGTCCCTATTGTGGACAAAAGTATTTCTGTCATAAAATTACTAAAACCTCTGCTCTTTCCTGTGGTAAGAAGCCATTTATGATGACTAAGAAAGTAAATAAAAATATATAACTGATGTTTCAGTCAGCTTTCTGTTATTGTAACAAATACATAGATAATCAACTTATAAAGCAAAAAGGTTATTGTGGCTTATAGTTTTAGAGGTTCCATTCTATTGTATGTTGGAACCATGACTTTTGGGCCTCTGGTGAGGCAGCATAACATGTTGGGGAGTTTGTGGGGGGACTCAGAAGCTCACCTAATGGCTACTACACAAAAGAGAGAGGAGTAAGGAGTGGAGATCCCAATATCCTCTTCAGGGGCATTCTCTCAATGACCAGAAGATCTCTTTGTAGGCTCCATCTTGTACAGGTTTCTATCATTTCTCATTAGCACTACTCTGGTTACCAAGACTTTAATACATGGGCCTCTGGGGGTATATTCAGATTCAAACTACAGAAACTGATAAATATGAACAGGGAGCAAATACCTATATCCAGTTAACAAATGAGGTTCCTGAAAGTACAGGGGTTAGACAAAATTAGAAGGCAGGCTAACTTGTTCTTTTATAGAAAGAAATCCTACAAATGCTCTGTGAAGAGCAACAGGTCCTTCCTAACTGCTGCACCTGTACAAGTTTCTCTCTGTGGGGACACATTTGGGATTTTGTTGAATGTGGGGGTTGATGAGACTGTGAAGGGAAGCTTTAGAATGTGGAAGTACGTGGAAAGTGGAAGTGTGTGTGTGTGTGTGTGTGTGTGTGTGTGTGTGTGTGTTTCATTAGAACAAGGCAACCATCTCAAAAGCAACACAAAATAGAGTCAGGCAATCAGTAACAATGAAACCTACCTTATATAAAATAAGAAATGGAACTTTCTTAGAGCTGACTCAACTTCCCCTTTTCCACTCCCATAGTCCTACTGTAAGGAGAGTAACATGGGAGTTACTTGTATTTATAGAACACATGAGTGAACATGTGAATAAATGAGAGTATTCCAGGAACTTGTGGGGTGCTGCACATGTGCTAATCTATCTGACTCTCTGCAGTAGTTTCCCACAGCTGCTGTAACAAATTATCATAAATGTCATTGTTTTAAAAACAACAGTTTACTCTGTCATGGCTCTGGAGACTAGGAATCCAAAATGAAAGTGACATCAGACTGGACTCCTTCCAGAGGCTCGAAGGAGAAACGTTTCTTTGCTTTTCCAGTTTCCACTGGCTCCAGGTGTTGCTTTGGCTTGTGGCTACATCAGTCCAGTCCCTGTCTGGTCCTTACATGGCTTTCTCTGTGGGTCTCTCTTCTTGTCCTCAAATCTCCCTCTACCCTTCTTATAAAGGAACACTTGCATTGGGTTCAGGGTCCATCTGGAAGGATAATCCAGGATTATCTTGTTTTAAGATCCTGAATCACATCCCCAAAGTCTTTTTTCAAAAAAAAATTAAATAATATTCCCAGCTAGTAATAATGTATGAGATATCTACTAGGGAGGGTGCATACTGAGCCTACCACACATGAATTAGTTATTATGAAAATAACTTCTATTGTGCTTTGCCTCTTTTACAGATGAGAAACTTAGAGGAGATAGCAAATTATTTCCATAGTTTCCAAGACCCACCTGAAAGCCTGGAGAAGAAAAAATAAAAATAACCCAGAGGAAAATGAATGTCCTATTTAAATTATATCCTAAAAATTCTTAAAGTATGACATTCCATCTTGCAAGGCACAAACAGAAATTCAGATACAAGTAATATGTTCGATACTGTAGTATTAAAAAACAAAAAACAAAAATGCCCCCAAACACTTACCACAGGCTCCATAAAATCTAAACTACTTCCCCATTGTTTATGGTAATTGAAAAATATGATATTTTTTTCTATGGGCACCGGGTCTTCTCTTATCTATTCTCTTGTTCCTTCTTCTTGTGTTTTTTTTTTTTTTTTTTTTTTTGTGAAGGAGAATTCTCTTTGCGGTTTTGATGGGAAGTCTTTAATTCATTTACTTGTTGAATTTTTTGAAACTGGAGATTGGACCCAGAGGCACTTAACCACTGAGACACATCTCTATCCCTTTTTATTTTTTATTTACAGGGTCTCACTAAGTTGCTTAGGGCCTCACTAAGTTTCTAAAGCTGGCTTTGAACTTGGGATCCTCCTGCCTCAGCCTCCTAAACTACTGAGATTATAGGTTTACATCACCCTGCCTGGCTGAGGGAAAGTCTTAATGAAAAGAGGAGAAAGTCTCAGATCTAAACACCAATAATATGTGTCATCACTAAATGTTTTATGCTTTCTTAAATATTTGCTATGCACTGTGTGCCTGGAACTATGCCAGGTAATGAGATTATATTGGTGAACAAGGCAGAATCTTGTTTAAATTTTGATGAAGGAGAATAGCGTGGAATCAGAGAACTACAAACAGCAAGAGAGCTGGATGTGGTCGTGCATGCCTGTAATCCCAGCAGCTCAGGAGGCTGAGGCAGGAGAATCACAAGTTCAAAGCCAGCCTCAGCAAAAGTGTGGGGCTAAGCAACTTGATGAGACCCTGTCTAGAAATAAAATATAAAATAGGGCTGGGGATGTGGCTCAGTGGGCAAGTACCCCTGAGTTCAATTGCCAGTGCTAAAAAAAAAAAAAAAAATACACACAGCAAGAGAGTAACCATAGCTATTGTTTTTGAGAATTTCATACCAGATACAAGTACATTGCTTATCATGTGCTAAAGAATTTAATTCTCATGAAGAAGTATTAATAATGTTCAGAATAGCTGAAATGCAGAGTAACTCACCCAGGCTTTTGGAGGCACTGAAGATGCCACCCTGAAGGTAAATTTAAAGTAATAGTCAATCAGACTAAAAAAGTGAGAAGTACATTTCAGGCAGGAGGAACCAGAGTAGTAGTATGGCATGAATTGCAGTATTGAACAATATATATTTGGAACTGAAATTAAATAAAATATGACGAGAGCTAGGTGATGAGGGCATCAGGGGTAAAACATAAAGGCGGAGCTTTTAGGACAGATTTCTGATTTTCCAAAGCTCATGAAGTCCTTTGACTAAAAAGAATATCAAATAGAGATTTTTGTCTTTTTCTCCTCCTTCTCCTCTTCACAAGTGCTTAAGTGTTTCCCCTCTCTGATCCAGGAGTACCAGGGCTCTTGAAAGCTAAGGGAGTAGGTTGATCAGAACACTCTCCTGTTCTTGGCATTGTCAGAGGTGCTGTTCTTCTGGCTTGTCTACAGAAAAAGAAAAAAAAATGGAAATGCCCCAGGAAGATTCTAGCCCCTCTCTCTGGCTGGTTCCTGTGATGGTTTAATGTGTCCTTATCAGTTCCACTGGCTGATTCTCTCTTGTCCACTTTTCAAAGGCTTTCTGCCCAACTTTATCTTAAGATACATGAGGTTAAGGAGTCAGCCACACATTTCATATGTAACTCAACATATTGAAGGTTCTCCAAAAGTCCCCGTTGGTAAGTGTATCACCTTGTACCTGGAAAATTTAATTATGAATCACATCTTGCTTTGAATATATTTTTCACACTTAATTATTCTAGCATTCTTATCCAAAAAGTTGTTTCACTCTTTATTTAACACATGGGCCTAAAATATGAGCATTATGTTGAATGCAAAGAGGGCACTCAATAAGTACATTTGAAATTGAGAAAGGAATTTTGTTTTTTAGGGAGTAGATAAAGCTGTACATGGCTTTTGAATTATCGGTAACACATAGCAATATATATAAAAGCTCTAACTCATCCGACATTGTATATAAGTGAACTACGTTATTTTATTTATGTTATTAAGATTAATTTGTGGAGATGGTTACATGAATTACCACCCTGTTCATAATTCTTCCACTTTTTAGAATATAAAAACAATCGCTCTAAAATGCTAAGCCATAAATGTTTCATGCTGTATTTTATATTTCAAATAACATATGATTTTTGAATATCTGGTCTTTCATGGGTCAAAAATATCTAAAGATTCAGAAAAACCTGGAAAGAGATGGGGAGGACAGTTGAAGTTATTTGAGATACTTACTATGTGGAGCAAATGAAGTTCAGGTTTATGTGAAAGAGCTTGTCAGAAAATATTATGTGCCCCAAACTGGAGAATGTAAAATTCTTACCTAATATTTCTGTTGCTTCTTTAAAAATGTTTTTTTAGTTGTTGATGGACCTTTATTTTATTTATTTTTATGTGGTACTGAGAATTGAACCCAGTGCCTCACACATGCTGGGCAAGCGCTCTGCCACTGAGCCACAACCCCAGCCCTATTTCTGTTGCTTTTAATCCAATATTTGCAGGATGGGGAGAGAACAATGCGGGGAAAGGAAGTAAATGACTTCAGACTTTCCTGTATCTCAATTGGGAAAAGAGAGAAAAATGTGTCATCCTCCAGGCTGTTTTCTGAGTTCAAGGGATCATTTTATTAAAAATCTTTGTTGCAAGTTTCTAAAGAAGAAGGTAAAGAAAGCATTGTCAACAGTGAGTCACAGTGACAGCAAGAAAGATGCTTTTTCACTAGGTTGCTGTTATGGAATTGCACTTTGAGCATTTGCAAATGTTTCTAGTGGATAAACAGCAATATACTTTGGAATATCAGGCTATAGAAATTTGGTCACATCCATCCCAAGCAAGCCTAGAAGAAAATGAAATTGGTTAGCTTGAGGGTGATGATCATTTTTTTTAAAAAAAAATATTTATTTGTGTATACATGAAATATGTGGAAATTCCACGTGTACCTTTGTCATTGGCCATATTGAACCATACACTTCATATAGGGGTCCAGGAATTGGGATTTACTTTTTGACTCTAGAAACACTGAGATGCTCTGTATTTCAAACTGCAAGAGATGGAACAGGGCCCATTAAAAAGGAAATAAGTGGCCAGAATCAGCCCAGCCACACTAACCAAATGCACATCCTCAGATGGAGACCCACGGTCGTCTCTTTCAGATGCTATTTTCAAAATCTTCACAAAGGACTTCGCAGTGATTATATGTATTCATGATGTGCATATCGTGTGCTCAGCTCAAAGGATATTTGAATGATGCATTGAGAATTATTCCTAAAAAAAGATAAAGCATCTGTAAACTGCTTCGTCGTTGAGAACGGAAAGAAAAAAAAATATGGCTTGATTTTCTTTAAAAAAAAATACCAACTCATAAAGCAGAGCAGCTTATGTGAGTTGGTGTTAATGCCCCATTACATACAGACACACAGGCATAATCACATGCATTCACGTCCACACAATCACACACACATAAACAACCATGCGGCATTGCTTTGCCCTGATTATTTCCATCTTGAAATTCACTTTTCAAATCAATGGAGCCCTCAAGCTCCAGCTCATAGGTTTTTACCCTTCCCCGAGCTCTCTTGGCCTCCAGAAAGAAAAATGTCTCCAAGAACAAACCCCAGGCCAAAGGCTTCCCACAATCTATGGATCAGTTCCAGGTATTTGTACGTGTAACGTGCAGGTGATGGGGCTTGTCTACACACATGCTGAAGTATGGACAACTTGGAGTTGTCGATTCTTTCTTATTCCTCACATCTGTCCTTGATGGCACACTTCAGGGAGATCACACAAGTCACATCCCAAATGTTCTCTATCTTTACTGACCTGGAAATTCAAGGGCCAGAGGAAGTCATCTGACTTGGGGTTTCTGTGCTGGTCTGGGCTTTCATGTCACTTGTTTCTGAGAGGCTGCTACATCATAGGAGCAGATGCTGTCTTGTGATTAGCAAGGGCCATTAGCTGGTGTGCCAACTGAGGGGCATCTCTTGCCCCACATGAAAAGAAAAAAAAAGATAAGGAAAAGAAAAAAGAAAAGAATTTTACAGTGGAATAAAGTATACAAATCAATCTCTCCTGGACAGTTGAATATTCTTCATTTTCTAGCATATTCAAAACACTGATGGAGTGGAACATGCCTGTAGTCCCCTTGGGTCAGGAGGCTGAGACAGGAGGTTGCAAGTTCAAAGCCAGCCTCAGCATTGTAGTGAAGCCCTAAGCAACTTAGCAACACCCTTTCTCAAAAAAAAAAAAAAAAAAAAAAAAAAAAAGATTACAAGGGCTGGCACATGGCTCAATGGTTAAGCACCTCTGGGTCCAATCCCCAGTACAAAACCAAAACAAAACACTGATGGATCATCACCCAAAGACAATCTAGTGGAGTCCCAGAGAATGTTTTCTGAGAACTTCATATTTTGCTTAGAATTTATCCTATTTTTTTAAAGAGAGAGAGAGAAAAAAAATTTTAATATTTATTTTTCAGTTTTCAGCAGACACAACATCTTTGTTTTGTATGTGGTGCTGAGGATGGAACCTGGGCCGCATGCATGCCAGGCGAGCGCGCTACCGCTTGAGCCACATCCCCAGCCCTTATCCTATTATTGACTAGGAAATATTCAGTGAGTATCTATTACTATATGCCCCAAACCATTAAGTGATATTCCACTGCAAACTTTTGATTGTGAATATATGAGAAAGCGGCCTATGTCTTAATCATACTTGTTCTCAGTTGGAAGGCTGAAATACAATAGACAATTGATCCATGTCTATGGAATACATTAATAAATGTTTGTCCCATCTCTTGCCCCTAACATTTTTAGTTTACTTAAAAGGACTAATTGCTTTTTTCTAGTTTTGTAACTCCCTTCTTATTTACCTGAATTATTTTGTTAAATAAGTAAAGGTAGAAATGATAGATTAGAATGATAGTCCTGACTAATGGTGTTGTTCTGTGGATTTCCTCTGTGATGAGACTTGGCACCTCTCCTCAGCCAGAGATGGTACATATTGCTTCACCCCTTGAGTTTAGATTGCTCTTGTGACTCTTTGGGCCAGTGAAGTATAATGTAAATGACAGCATGATTGTTCCTTTTCTTAACATAGACTTCAAGAAACCTTGTGTCTTTTTGTTCTCTTTCTCTTGGACTCCAGTCTGTGCCATGAGAATGTTCTCTGATTCATCTTCTGAAGGGAGAGAGATCAAAGGGATCAGAAACAGACCATCCAAGTCAAATCTCGGCAAGGCCAGGCTGACCTCAGCTGACCCACCAGCCCCCTGCACAGGTACGAGCAAGTCAAGCTCAGATCAGTAGAGCCACCCAAGCACAGCATTGACTTACAGCAAAAATATGTATTTATAGTTTTATGCTTCTGTGGTTGTTTGTTCTAATACATTATTGTGACAAGAGATAATGGATATAGGTGTCCTCATATCTTCTTCCCTCCTGGCTTTTCTGTACTCTTCAGTGTCTATTAATCACAGTTTCTAAAATCTGCTCCCAGGAAAACTTCTGATTTCAGTCACAATTAACAAATAAATGTTAATTAAACAGATTGCTTATTTGCTAGGAATTAATAATACAAGCATGCATTCTGACTGTGGAATGGCAGGTTTTGCATTATCTTAAAGCACTTTACTTACTCTGATAATCAGAGGGGAGAAATGCAATGTTAAAGAAAGTACAGGAGTAGCAATGGGCAATGTGCACCGTTCAACCTCCAAGAATTCTTCTGACCCTGACATATGGTAACTAATCTTCACTTTGTCTAAGAGCAATTAAGATTTCTTCATCATCCCTGCCTTATGGGAGCTTTGAATCTAAACACATCAGTAGGGGCTCAATTAAATAGAGAGGATGATAACCATAACTGTAAAGACATTGACCTATTCATAAAATTATATTTGTTCAAACCTAAAGCATGTTTTTTCAAGCTTTCAAACTAAAAGACAGTTGATAGATAAAATGGCTAACATATACACCCTATTGACAGCACACGGCATGAATGGACATGAATGGAATGTTGAGAAATGAAGACAACTTGTAGAAAGAAGACAAAACTTCATCTTTAGGTGGAGAATTATCTGTCACAAAAGGAAGAAAGCCAGTGAGGGAAAAACCACTTGTTCTTTCATCTAGAAAATCTTCCCAGAGGAAGCAAAAATCCCTAAAATTTTGAAGCCAGAATTGTAATCCCCCAGCCAAAGAATGGTGTTATGGGGTTGTAAATAGTTGAGAATGGTGTTATGGTGTTTTGCTCAACTGTATGTCCGATTAGCCCTTAACAAGAAAAACTGCTGCAGCACTTTGATAATTGCAGAACTTCCAATGATCCTTTATACTTAGTAAACCTTTGTACTGTTTTAATTTCATTCCATCAATAATCACTATGGAATGAGAGGTAGGATGGAGTTTGCATAATAGAGAAGTAAAGAGGTTAGACCAGAAGGATATATTTCTTCACACAGTTTAATCACTTCCTCACTCAGTCTATCAATCAATCAGTCCATCAACCCATGTCCAGTACGTGTGAAATAGCCACACCCTGGAATTTGATTTCTCTGTGCCTTAAACATAAGCCCACAGCCTGCATGTTAGTAGGTGTCATGTGGATATTTCTTGACCTGATACAAGTGCTCCATACATGTTGACTGACTTATACCTTTCTGGGATTTCTGCCAAGAAATCAGGCAGAAGACACCTGGGAAAAGATTTTATTTGGGGGGGGGTGGTATTGGCATCTCTCTTTAGAACCAAGTATTTAGGTAAAAATAACAACATGAGTTGAGAGCTTCTTTTAGGTTGTATAATTTGGCTTTTATCCAAAAGCCAGATCCAATGTAACCTATGTGTTTCTCAATTTTTCTGTCTTTATCCTTGTGATGTTTAATGTGCATATGGAGGTCACAGACAGAGTTGTTTAGAGTAGTTTAGAGAATGGTCTGATCATTGGTTGTGATTTGTTCCAGATTTTCATAGACTCGTTTTTTTGTTGTTATATTATTTGTTTTTTTAATAACATATTTTGTCAGTGAGCTTTGTCTTCCAATTCATTTTAATTTAGCAAACTTATTTCCTGTAAACTAGCCAGGTGCCCAGTCAAATCAAATATGTGACTTGCAGAGAACTAATGGATTTTTCCATAGATGATTCATAGCTTATTATTCCATTGTGACCCCTTCTTTACTTAATGACATTCCAAAGAACAAGGGTGGTATTCTGAAGTGCTCTACACCAAGGACAGATTTTAGGGATTAGTTGAATTAAAATAGATAAGGCATTACATTTACATCCATGGTACAATGAATGAGCCATGTAGAATGAATACATTAAGCAATTTCCACACACAAAAAAATTGATAGTGCTCATATATAAATAATTATGATTCAACTTTTACATAAACTCTTGGCATCCAATCAGATCATGTCTCTGATTCACCATTCTGTCCAAGTTGAAAGCTTTCTAGTGTAAGCCTCACCTCTCTGCCTGGTACCTTTCTCTGGCTGTTGAAGCATGCCCAGTAGGCTATCGGGCTAGCAAGCCAATGTCTGAGTACATGCTTACCTAATGATAGACAGAAGTCAGTGCATAATAGAGTCAGGTTTTTTGGCTCTCCAGTGGGAGAGCTACACATGCTCCATACTGTCATCCAGTGGTTCCCATCAGGATTGTGTTTCAGTTGATCACAGTGATAATCTGCTCTTTAACATACACTGTGTTGGTTTCCTTACCTTTCCTGTTTTCTTCTTCCCCTATTCCTAGGCCTTTATGGGGTCATTTAGTAATTAAGTCCTTATCTCCAAGTTTGCAGCCAGAGGAATTTAATCTATGCAACTCTTAGTCTGGAACCTGCTTTTGGAGAAATCGCGTCTTCAGCAAAGCCACCAACGGTTCAAAAATGTTATGGGGATTGTTGCTTCTCTTTCTGCTTAGTTTATTCCATATCTGAATTATAGAACAGCTACTATGAAACATTAAAAAGTATAATTTAAAATATCAAATTTCCCTTCCTTCCTTCTAGATCTTTTATATTTAGTTTCTGGCTTTCGGCCACTAGAATGCATGTCTTACATCCTTGAGATGATCTCAGTACCTTTCTCACTGACCTAGCAAGCTATTTTTTTCCATGATGACAAGCTAAGATCACGCCTCCTAATGACGGCTGCAAGATTGTCTTGTTAGGAGAAGGGCTAAGGTGGGATCGTCTTTAATGACAGCAAAAGCACCTCATAAAACCCGACTCCTCAGTTTTACAGGCATGAGTCTCGAATTTTAGCAGATGTAGACTTACTAAATCAGTCAGTCAAAAATTATATCAGTTGAAGTGCAATGTTCCTGGCAGTCCAAAAAACCTGAACATCTAGGTGATTTGGAGGGCATTTTGTTAACTCTTTAATTGGTCATTTCAGTGCTAGAGGCAGGAGCTAATTGCCTGTAGGTCACTGTAGTCCTGGAGCTTAGGTAAATGTATATTGTCATATGTCACATTTTCATATGGTTCCTTTGCACAGGTTGGTAAAAATGATTGCTGCATAATTAAAATTAAGACAAGGTGGGAAAAGTGATTCAATCAAAGCCCTGAAGCCATTGCACAAATTATCTGATGTACCAAAAACTAATGAATAGTTATAACTAGTTTTTTTTCTTTTGCCTCCTTGTTCTTCAATTCTACGTGCCTCATGGAGTGCCAGGAACCCTTTTCAAGTCCTCTATGGCTGGATATTGGTTGGGCAACTACTGCCAGGAGCCAGTGCATGAGAATCTCAAGCTTTTAAAATATACCTATACAGAAACTTTGTGGATGGGGATTTTAACTGAAACTAACCAGATGAGAAATTCAGGAGGTCTCTCCATAGCCCAATATTATTCTGAAAACATCTGCTATATTTCAGTCTGCATGGAGCAAGTATCATATACCAGAGTGAGTGATGACAGTGAAAATAAGTGAGATTTGTCAGACCTAAAACATCCCATGTTTTACATCATTTATTTTACAAATCTTCCAAAGTGTCTCAGGAGGCATTAAATGGGGAGCATGGGTGAGAACTCTTGAGATGCCACGTTTAACGACAATTTTAATTACTTGATGTTGATGTAACAACTGAATATATATTTTGCATACACAAAATAAAGCCAAAGGGATGTTTAAAAAGCAAAAAAAAATGTCAGATTATCAGTTTGTATCTCCTGAATTCTATGTATGCAGAAAATAGTATTCACATTCAGCCCTGACTTAATGCAGATACAAGAAAGAAGCAGGTTTGGTCAATAATGAATAACAATTTGGGATAAGTTTTTTGGTTGTCAGAATACTGATATGAAATAAAAATCCTTTTGGGAATGTGTCAGAAAACTAATAACCTCTAACCACCTACAGTACTAGCATTTATTAACATCAGTTGCCAGGAATTTGACATATATTATTTCTGTTGCTTACATCAGCTCTGGTAAGTAGTATTATCATCTCATTTTAGAGTTGCTGAAACTGAGCCTTATGAAGTTCCAACAACTTCATCAAAGTTATCTGTGTATAAATATTGGACAATTGGCTCCCATGGGGCTAGTCTTTCCATGGGTATTTACATAATGAATTACTCTGGAAACTTATGACTTAAACAATAACCACTCATGATTCTGTAAGATGACTGGGTTGAGCTGAGTTGCTCTTTTCTGTGATATTGATTAAGTCTGCATCACCTGTCTTGTGTCTTGGCTGGACTATTCAGGATGCCTCACACAGGAGAGTGGTGGGTGTGGCTGGAAGACTGAGCTAGCTGGAATGCAAAGGGTGCTGTGGGTTCTCTCCACACAGTTTTAAAAACTTCCCCTCTCCTTCTGACCTTTCCATGGAGTCTCACCAACAGGGTAGTTGGACTACTTATATGGCCACTCAAAGCACCTCCCCAAAACACAAATGAGGACCAGTCAAGTCTTCTTAAGGCTTAGTCCTGAAACTGACACATCCTGATTTTGCCTCATTCTTTTGGTTAAGACAGTTCATTGACTACTTCAGCTCCAATGTTGGGGTGACTGCACAAGGACATGAATACCTGAAACTATGGTTGTCTGGGGACCATTTCTCGATATTCACCACTGTAATATATGATTCCTAAGGAGATATTTTTATTAAGTATCTGTATGGATGCTTATCTCTCCATGAGAGCAGACATGTAGACATGTACTTATATTTTCTCTCCCAGCCCAGTTGTTACATCTCTAGCACCGAACATATGATCTAAAATATAACAGGGGATCAATCAATATTTTTTGAATGAACCATTATTGAAAGGTTAAGAGATAATTATACTATGGTTGGCATATGTTTGCAAGATAATTTTCCTGGGTATGAATTTGGGTAGATCTGAATTAATAAAATAATACAAAATATTCCATTGGTGGATAGGTATTATAGACCAGGAAGGGACAGGCCATTTCTTGTTCTCTGAAGTGTCAATACCAGCAACAACGAGATTCAAAGTACTTAGAAAAGAACTTCACTTTAATTAATTAATTTAACTCTCTAAAACAAGCAATCAAAAAACATAGTCAAGTTAAGTACAGTCATCCTTTGGTATCTGCATGAGTCTGGTTCCAAGAACCCTGCATATACTCAAATCTACAATTGCTCAAATCCATTCCATAAAATGATGTAGCACTGGCATATGACCTAAGTAGTCCTCCCATATACCTTAACTAAACTTTAGACTATTTGTAACACCTAGTACCACATAAGCAGTAGTTATATTTTTCTGTTTAGGAAACAATGGCAAAAAAACTCTATAATCTGTATAAATTCTATACATACACAATTTTTCACCTAATATTTTCAGTTTTTTCCTTGGTTAGATTCATGATTACAGAACTAGCAAATAAAGAGGGCCAACTATACTATCATTTTCCTCCTTTTATAAATAAGAAAATTAAGTCACAGAAAGGAAATAAGATATGACATAGGTAGGAATTGACCCACTACACCTCCAGTCATTGTCTGTCATGACTGCATTACATTCAAAGGTGATTTCCTGTAACTAGAAATGCAAAATGGTGTATGTCACTTTCTAGTTAGGAGAGCTGAACCAAGATGTTGTTTCATTTTGCAGGGTTTAAAGAGATATAACCTTAAAGGAGAAAGAGAAGGAAGAAAAGAAAGATGGAAGTAATGAAAGAAAAAAAGAAAAGGAAGAAAGAAAAGAGAAGGAAAATAGAGAGAAAAAAATAAAAAAAATTAAAATAAAAAGCTTACAGGAAATAGGTATAGAAGTCTGGGAGGGAAGAAAAGCTGCCTCTGAAGTTGCCCCAACAATTCTCAAACAAACGTGTTCTTACCTCAAAAGGAGTCCTTTCTCGTACTCAATAGTTAGGGTCCAACACTCCTTGTACTGGAATATTGGAGATAAAAACCTGCATGCTAAACATGTGACATTTTATTATCTGTATTTTCTTCCACCATTTTCTCATGTGTTTTGGTAAAGCTTTGTTGATAATCCAAGGCTGCCCTTGTGCTGAGAATATTCTGGACTCTGTCTATGCCTGGCTGAGGGAGAAGCAGCACTAAGGAACCCCAGTGAGGAGAGCTGGGACCATCAGGAGTGAGTGTGATAAAATCCTAGATGGGAGAATACAAGTGCAAGAAAACCCAAGAAAGGATACTTTTTTTCTTCCCAGTTAATTTTCTCAGAGATAATTTAGAAAGGACAGATTTATGCATCTTTTCCAAAAATGGAAGCAGCTTAGTTGATAACATTGAGACTAACCTAATGATGTGACTTATACAAATAGACTGTATCCATGGGCACAGGGAGGGCTAGTTCCTCATCATTTTGTGACCACTTCTGAAGCAGAAGATATCGACATGAAAGAAGCAGAGAACATTGGAGGAGGTGTTTTCAAGAACCTTGTCTACCCAGTGATTTCGTACATCTAGTTCAACTCATCTAATCTCAGCATTGAGCATTGCTTTTTCACGTTCCTGAGGAAAAAGGAATAATTTGCCTCTACTGCACATTTTTTTTGAGCACTGAGAAGACTGAATGTGAATGGGATACTTCATAATCATGGAATTGAGACTATTCTTTGAGGTCATCTCAGAGATCTTGAATACCTTGGGCTTGGTTGGTAAGTTGTGGACAGTGGCCTCATCCATTTAGGTAGGAGCAGCCATGAAAATGGAGAAATTGGACAAAAAAGTAGACTATGAAGAAGGTTGAAAATTATGGATGTAAATAATTATGAGTTGGCTTTCTCAGCTCCTTCTGCCAAAAGCAGGAATTTGCCATGAGCCAACCTGGAAGAGCTTGATTGTATAAAATCCACAGGTAAAATTCTCAGTGAAAGAATATTAGATCTTTGTGTCCTTCTCCCACTGCTAGGGGTGCAAGTTAACCCTTCCCCATCCTCATCTGAGCTTTGCCTCCTCGACTTGTAGGCCCACATCATCATTTATTCCAATAGCTAGAGATTAGTGTAAGAAGTCATTCATGTGCAATTTATGTAAACTGAAGGTATGGAAATACATAAGATCAGAGATGGAAACTGGATATGTTGGTACATGCAAAGCCTTACATTCAAGCTTCTTCTCATTTTATACTTTTAAAATGATAGCATGGATAATATGTTTAAACAATACATTGGTCCCCAAACAAACAATATTAGCAATCAGAAATCTTTGTTCTTAAAAAATACTGATACTTTCACCCCAAACAAATATTTTGAAAATCTATTTCAGTCAACCATATTTATTGACACACAGGTCTAGCCAAGTTTTAGAATAAGGAATCTAAGCACCTATAAAAAGTGTGAATATCTTACATCATTTTTCCCAGACTTTTGTTTTCTCCTTGACTTTAAAAAAAAAGAAGCATCTATTTGAAAAATGAAGTTGATTCTTTTATTGCTGATGGCGACAACAGAAAAACAAGCTTCCTATCTATAGATATCTTTCAGAAATGAGTCCTTCCAGAACACTGAGATACACCCCCAAAAAATAAGTACTAAAGGTGTGTGGAGAAGGGATAATTTAATTCTTCCTCACAGCTTTGGCACTGAAGCTAAGGTGATGGAAAGGAATTCAGAGTGACTCTGATGAGGGAATTCCAGATCTTTTGATTCACTGGGTAAAGGTCTTTGGAGAATACATTCTAATATATCAAAGCCATACACAGACAAATAAAAAAATCTAATTCCTTTATCTTGGCTGCCCTTTCCTGTGGTATCTAAAATTCAGATATGGGAACCACTGGAAGTCTGATGTTTGTGCACTGATAGGGTGGGCCGTGGGAGGGACAGGTTGCTGCAGTTTGGACAACAAGAAATAATAGCAGTTCTGCGTGACACAATAGAGGCTAAGGCAGAATTTGAAAGAACATCAATCAATTAATCCAGCAATAAATGGAAACATCTTCATGGAGAACATTCTGTGATCACAGAACCATGTCACATGCTTTTGGCAGGAAGAGAGTACAAATGTTTCTAGTTGTCAAGGCAAAACAGAAAAGTGTGAGTGTTAAATAATGGGAAATTTTGATAATCAGAATAAATGGTATAAAGAAACACATAAACATTTAGCACTTCACTCCTTTTTCTCTTAGAGCACAGGAAGAGAAAGGGTGATAACCCTAAGAGAGCAGGTGACCTTTCTAGTACCAGATCTTTCTCTCAGTCCCTTTACCACCTCTTCTCTTCCTCCTTCTTCTTCCTTAAGAGGGAAAAGACTATACTGGATTATTTTGTAAGATTCTGTCTTTGTTGTTAGCACGTTAGTACTTGAAAGAGAGTCCTGGAATAAATCCAGGAGGAATTCCTGAGGTCTTAATGGATGCCTGATGTTTGCAGTTGAAAAACAGGATTTTCATAGCTATTGTGAGAATTCTGTATTATGGAATAATTGTCAGAGGGTCTGCCCCTGAGAGCTGTCATTCTAAAATGGGAAACTGGGGTTCAGAGAGTTCACATCTGATAAAAGTTTCCGGTGGTCACCATAATGAAGTAGCCGAGTGCAAAGGTATCATTTGGCCCTGCCATCTCTGAGGCATTGACAGCAACAATTTCCTAAGGATTGTCGGGTTCTCTTTGAACCATGTTCCTTTTTCAGAAGCAATAGCTTTTGCCTGAAATTAGAGGTATGTGCTGCTTTAATAGCAGTGACTCTTAGCCACTCAGCTTCAAGTCCACTCTTGAGGCTACACATTGGCTGTGTCCCTCCCTCTTACCCTCTTGATCAAACTCATATTGTCCCTTACTGGAGCCTGATAAATTGAGGTATAGAGAAGAGGTTGAGATTCCTTAGACTTGCCTGGCACTTTCAGCCCCTAAGATCCAAGCTCACTGCTCAAACTGGAAAATTATTATCCTCAATTACAATGTGACTGCATGATTTGATTTTTTTAATCTAAATTTTCTGTTTTCATATTTAGAGAGAGAAAAAAAGATAACTTCTGGGAAAATAACAAGTGATCACGGTCTCATGACTTCAATCCTTGTTAGTTAGACACTCTGTCAATTGACTCAATTAGACAGTACAGCCCCATTAAACGTGATGTTTTATATGTCAAGAATTATATAAATTATTTATCAAAGGTTTCATATGGCTCTTGAAACCATCCCACATTTCCTGAATATCTGTAGTTAGAATTTTATACATTTCTTTATGAATCAAGATATCAAATTGTGATAAATGTTGAGTCCAGTTTCTGTCTCCCTTGGGCAGCCTTAGATTTTAATGTCCTCTGACTCCAGATGTTTATTATCAGATGTTAGGTCAAAAAAGCTTTTGAACTCATGCAACTTTGTCAATTATTTGGAGGGAGGTAAAAATACTCATGATAGCATAAAATTTGTTCTTGGTTATTTACTAACATATTTCAAAAAATGACTTTTGGGGACTCGAAGAACCTCAATTTTATTGAAGGCCATTTATAATTTCATATTCTGAGGCCCAAATCAGGAAAGAACTCTCTCCTATTGATATTATGCTCTACTGAAAAAAAAAACAGAAAATAAATGCATAAGTGAATAATCTCAGATATCCAAAAGTGCTATATATAAAGAAATCAATCAGATGAACCAAGAGCTAGAAGGTGGTGTTTTACAGTGGATGGCAGAGGAGGCTTCTGCTATATTTGAGTTGAGAGGTCAGCTAGGTAAAAATGATTCGGGGGGTTGGGGATGTGGCTCAAGTGGTAGCGCGCTCACCTGGCATGCGCGGGGTGCTGGGTTTGATCCTCAGCATCACATAAAAATAAAATAAAGATGTTGTGTCCACCAAAAACTATAAAATAAATATTAAAAATTCTCTCTCTCTCTCTCTATCTATCTATCCATCTATCTCTCTCTCTTTAAAAAAATGATTTGGGGAAAAGAGAACGGGGCTGATGTATGTCATTACTGACTTTGATACATGAGGTCTTTTAACAAAGAAGCCTCAAGTGTACACTAGAGGTGGTCATAGGAGAGACCCTGAAGAAAGTCAGGGACACTATGAAATAGGAAGAAGAAAGGGCAGGACCTCTGAGGTAGAGTAGGAGTGATGGCAATAATGCATGACTCCTCCTGACCCATTCCCAACCCCTTTCTCCCTTGCCTCCTTTAATGGCAGAGAGGAAAAACCCCAAACCAATTTTCTCAGCCTCCCTTACTTTAGGGATGTCATATAATTCAATTTTGGCCTAAGAGTCAAAAAGGAAGTTTTCCAGGTACTTCTAACAAAGGTTTTATGTTCCTATGGAAAATAATAAAAAAGAGAAAACAGTCTAGAATAAAGAGTCTCACCCACCTGCCTTCATTCATTGACTTATTCTATTCAAAATATTAGTTGAGAGTTTACAGTGCAAAAAAATAGAGGTTTCTAGGCTCTGGACTTAAAGCAGCAAACAAAACAAAGTGTTGCTGTTTAGAGCTTACATTCTGGTTGAGGGAGATCAAAATAAAATGAAAGAAAGGCACATACATACTCATACAAACTGGAAGAAGAATCTTAAATGTCATGAGAGATGAGGAGGAAAGAGAGAAGAGTGGATGTTATTTATTTTTATAAGCAGTTAGAAAAGTCCATAATGAGACAAAATTTGGGGGAAAAATCCTGAGGGAAGTAAAAGGAAGAAGTGGATCTCTAAAGAAGAGTGTTTTTGGTTTGAGGGATCAGCATATGCAGACTCTGAGGATGCTATTCAGCTGTATACTGTGGAAATTATGGAAGGAACTTTGAGGAGTCCACATTGGTGGTCCTAATCCAATTTTAGAAAGCTGACTTAGAGGAAAAACAGACACTAAAATAGGACCCAAAGAAAGAAAGGAGATTTGGAAAGAAAAGATGACTTGGATTTCAGACACATGGAGTTATATTTCTCTATTGGGACATCCAGGTATTACTATATACTCTCCATTTGCATGTATAGGACTGGAGTCCCAAGGGATAAATTTTGGCAATGCTTACAGATTTTATAATCCTTAAAACATAAATGGAAGTTGAAACCCTATGATGAACAAGATTTTTTTTTTTTGGAAAATATGAAGAAAATAAAGAAAAGAGAGCTAAGACTGAACATTTTGTGATTTTAAATATGTCTGTCTCTCTCCAAATCAGATGGTAAACTTGGGTAGGACATAGTTGGGATCTTCTCACCTCTCTATCTCCAGAGATTAAAACAGTGCAGGTCTTTGGAAAATAAAGCCATGACATTGGTATCACACTAGATAAATTGCTGCTTTACAAACCCCCAAATTTGACTTGCCTCTGAAGCTTTTCTTCCATATGTTTTGTTCAGGATGGAAGCAAACAAAAATGGCCTTTTGGGGGGCTGGGGATGTGGCTCAAGTGGTAGCGCGTTCGCCTGGCATGTGTGGGGCGCTGGGTTCGATCCTCAGCACCATATAAAAATTAAATAAAGATGTTGTGTCCACTGAAAACTAAAAAATAATTATCAAAAAAATTCTCTCTCTCTCTCTCACTCTCTTAAAAAAATGGCCTTTCTGTTGTCCCAGATTTGGGTCATTATCAGTGTATAGAATAGGAAGGTCATGTAATCTATAAAGATAACTACATGAAAGCCAAATAATAAAGATTGTATGTTTCAGTGTTCATATTTTAATCAATACCCCTTCAGCTCTCTGACCAGAGAAGTCTCTGGCGGCACTTGTGGACTCGGACTATCTCAGGTCAGGGCACTGTGAAGAAGCAGGTTCATCTACACTGCTTGGAGAAGAGTTGAATCATTAGTGCCAGGCTCCATCTGTGCTTGATCAAGGAGACTTCTTCCTCTGTAGACAGGAGTATAAAAATCTTCATAACAGGTTAAATCTAGACAATGGGAAATGTATCATTCGATTACAAGGAAGAATTTAGAAGGAGTCTGTCTAAGGCAGTTTCTATATTAATCAGGATATCCCACGATTTCAGTTGCTCAACACACCCAAAGTTCATTCTTTATAAAGATGGTTCCAGGCAACCTCTTTCCAATAATGGGGTAATCTAGGCTAAATTGGTGTGACTTTGCTGTCTTATAAAAACCCAAAGCTCTTTATATCACACTCACTGTGACCAAGGAGAGAAGTCACAGGGATCTCATACTTCACTCCTGTATTCTTAGCTTGGAAGTGATGCGTAAAATTTCCACTCATAATCCATTGGCCAGGAATCCTCACACAGCATGGTGTTCTGTGTGAACGGAAGAAGAGCAGAGCTATATACTTCTGAGCCCAAGCAATGTTTGTCTTCGGCTGAGAAAAAAAGATCGTGGAATTCCAATGCTTATTTAACAAATGGGAAACAAGTACCAAGATTCAGTGACTTGATCAAGATGACAGAGCTATTTAGAGACAGAACTGGACAAACCAGTTTCCTGATTCCAGACTGAGTAAATTTAGAGGAAGCAATTCAGCTGTATAGGGTGGAAATTATGGAAGAAATTTTAAGGAGCCCTCATCCCTGGTCCTAATCCAATTTCAGAAAGCTTACTTAGAGGAAACATGCATGAAAAGAAAGACCCATAGATTTGGAAATATCAGGGAGGAGGAGGCATGTTTATCTTTAAATGTTTTAATGTGTAACACATATGCAGAAATGTAGACAAGCCAATCATAAAGGCTAATGAATTTTCATAAAATGCACACAAGACATGGAATAGTGTCAGTATCCCAGAAGTATATACTTACTAACTTCTAAAGCTAGAACTAATCTTTCTGGGTTTGAATGTTTTATGTAAATAATTGCATGACACAAACCTTTTTTTTTCTGGCATCTTTCTTTCAATGTTTAGTTTGTGAGATTTTGTAGAGTGACTATACAACAATTGGATTCCCTATTTTACTATGAAAGGATGTTTGCATTATTTCCAGATTATAACAATTATGAATAACACTGTATAAATGGTCTTGATGTTTCTTTTGATGCATATACACATGTGTTTATGTTAATAGGGGAAGATCTTCTTAAAATGTTCATTGACACTATTGCATAGCAGGTAGAGAGTTGCAGGAAACCTTCACTCTGTCCTTTTCGGTGAAGGCAATCTGGATAAGATGTGAAATTACGGTTTTCTTAGAAGTCAGAAAGCAGAGGATATGAAGAAACTTAACTAAACTCCAGAAAGTGAAAAATAAAACAATAAGAGAAATAAAAGTAAGAAAAATATTAATGAAATCTTTTGCTTCTGCTTTTCTTTGGTTCATTTTTTGGTGCTGGAGATTGAACTCGGGGCGTTTTACCACTGTGCTACATCTCTAGCCCATTTTTAAAAGTTTTTATTTTGAGACAGGGTTTAAGTTACTGAAATTGGCCTTGAACTTGCAATCCTCCTGCCTCAGCCTCCCAAGTAGCTGAGATCATAGGTCTGTGCCACCACAGACAGTTCTTACATTGTTTTTAAGTAACAGAATACTAGTTGATTATACACTTCCTAATCAGAAGATTCATATTATAAACTCCAGAGCAATCACTAAACATGTGACTCAAATAGATACATCCAAAATGTCCATTGTGTAGTTAAAAATGGAACATAAGGTAATCAAACTTGCGGAGTCATGGGGATTGAATAACTCCAACTGAATGTAAAGTTCATACAAAATAGAATGTAAATGGTCTGCACTAGGGTACTCTATTTGATATGAATGGTGCCCCCTGAAGTTATACAATGCACAGTCCTTTGATGCCTAGAGTGGCAAACCACAAAGCAAATCCTGACAGATCTAAAAATGAGAAGCGGACAAATATGCAATTTTATTAGGAGATTTTAACAATATTTTTGAACAGTTGATAAAACAATGAATGAAAATCAATACAATTGTAGAAAAAACATTTACCTAATTAACATTTAGAATACTATACAAAACATTAGCACAATATGCCTACTTTTCTCATCCACATGAAACATTCACCAAGCTACACCATATTCGGGCCAGAAAAATATATACCAATAAATGTTAAATGATTAGCACCAATCAGAATATATTTTTTGGGGAGCCACTATTAAATTAGAAAGAAATAGTAATAAGATACCTATAATATTTCTAATAAAGAAAATACTTCTAAAAAACCTGAGGGTCATAAGCATGGTATTCTAGAAAATAACTAGAAAAATCAGACAATATATAAAAGTGATAATAAAAACAAATTTGACATTTGAGAACTGAAGCTAAAACAGTGCTTACAGGTGATTTTTTATTCCAAATTATTATATTAAAAAGGAAGGCTAGTTTAAAATTAATAATCTGAGTTTGAGAATGTAGGGGGGGAAATCTAACCAAAAGTGGATCAAAGGAAGGAAATAATAAATACAAGGGCAGAAATCAATGATATAGGAAGGAAAGAAACAATAGCACTATGGACAAGGCCAATGTCTGTTTTTTTGAAAATATTAATAAATTGGTGAAAGCATACAGATTATTCAAGAGAAAAATGAACTACTAGTTACTAATAAAAAATAAAAGATGTCTATTGATGCCAATCTATAGACAATAATTAAGTTATAATCATACCATGTCCTGAAAAGCATTTTACCAGCTCAATTGACAACTTACATAATATTGACATATTCTTTCTAAACAGAATTTACACAAATGTTCTTCAGTCTGGATGACTTCTATCGATTTATCTTCATATTCATTGACTGTCTTCTACCTGTTAAAATCTGCTATTGAGCATCTCTGTTGAGTTTTTCATTACAATTATTTGACTTTTAACTCCCTATTTTAATTTGGCTCTTTTTATAATAATTTTTCTCTTTATTAACATATATATATATATATATATATATATATATATATATGTGCTTGTGTGTATCTTACTTTAGTGAGATTTGATCATCTTATTTTAACTCTTCAGATATGATTTCCTTTAGCTTGAATAATAAAAAGATAAATCACCTAATTAAAAAATGGCAAACAATTTAAATGGACATTTTCTTAAAAAAGAAACACAATTGGTCAATAAATAAAAAGTTGTTCAATATAATTGATCATTGGAGAAATATAAATATAAATTAAAACTGTGATATACTCAATTTTACTCCTCTTGGAGAGGACATTTTAATTATAAGAGGTAAGGCCCATAGGAAAAGATGGCAAGAATATGGAGCCACCAGAATGGTTCATACACAGCTGATGGAGGTATAATTTGGTAAACCACTTTGAAATACTGTTTGGCATGGTTTCATTGTTTTTAAGTTTCATATAAACATCCCTATGGACCACCAATTTCACTTTTAGGCATCTGCCCAGGAGAATTGTAGACACGTGTTTAGAAAATAGGCTTATTGTACGCATCTGTGTCATTTGTAAATACTAAAATCTATGTGACCCACACCCAATCAACAGAATAAATTGTTGTGCATCCCCACCAAAGAATACTCCTTGGCAATAAAAATGAACAAAATACTGACATTCACAACAAAATGTTGAATTTGTACATTATACTAAACAAAAAAATCAAATATGGAAGGTACATAATATATTACATATTGATAAAGTTAGGAACAAGTTAAACTAATTTTGGAAGTAAGAAAGCCCCACTCAGGGATGCAGTATTTTGATTAGAAAGGGACGGAAAGGGTTCTTTTGCAGTGATAAAAACAGTCTGTGCCTTATTTTGATAGTTTTGTGGATTGAATTTGTCAAATTCGTAGAATTGAATCTTTGCCTTTTATTCTGTATAAATTACACCTCATTCAAATGTAAAGTTGAAAAGTAAATGAAAACATGTAAAGCAATTTCTCTAATAGCAATAAGATGCTGTAAACATATATCCAATTACTAATTAAACAAAATATTTTATGCAAAAAGTATCCATTGGGTGGGGTCCTATTTAGGTCTTCTCACCCTGGAATCTGAAATGTAAGTATTTTATCTTGTTTAGTGTCTTGAAGATCCAGTCAGCACCATGAACAAATGAGGTGAGGTGCTGCTCAGAGACAAAAACAACTTTAATAGAAAATTTTTTAAAAAATGCAAGAAAACTCAGAAGTTTTTTCCCCCCATTTTCCTTAAAAAAAATGTCCAAACAGATTTTTATCTTTCAATTTGTGAAAAGAAGGAAGTCTCTTTTCAGCTGAATCTTATTAAGGCACCAAAGCATTGTGCAGCCAGATGAGAAAGCTGTGAATCAAAGGGTTCATGACACTTGTGCTGACAACCCTCTCTCCTGGGCTCAATGTGGGAAGGGCAAGGTGGTGGAGACCTGCCTCCACATTGTATCCCATCACCCAGCCTTGCTCCTCCAGCCTCCAGTCCCACCCACGGCAGCTCAGATGTACCTTAGAACGAGGTGAAGAATGTGACTTTTTGGGGAGTCCAGTCCATCTTGATTTATAACCTCCAACTGAAGATAAAATTGGCAACTAAGATGCCTTTTTACCTTTGTGAGAGTTGAGTAGATTGAAAATCCCACACACTTCAAACTGTTTGCTGGCCTCTGTAACATCTTCCCAAGATAAAAAGGTGGCATGTATTTTGGACTTGAGTGTCTTGCTTTCATGTATATATTTCACAAATATAATTGAACACCTACTATGACCAGCTACTGACTTAGCAGTTATATTTGCTGTAAAGGATGAATTGAGACATGGAAAAAAGATAAAGATTGGGTCATTTGGAAAGCATGTTAATGGGGATCAGGGACTTCTTTCTAAATCACATAGGATAACAAAAAGTTGATGGAAGTTCATTAATCCAATTAAAATGTAGGCAGGGAATCTGTATTATGATAGCACTCTGAAATTATATTATGAAGCCTAAGCAAACTGTACATGCTACACATTATATAAATCCTATATATTTTAATTCCTTGATAGATAATTTTACTGACTAACATATTCGAGACTAAGTTGTAACAGACAGTGTTCTCAGAGGTTTGGGTGCTTTCCATGTATTTAATGGAGACCCATCACTTTTCAGGCTGAGTGTACTTAACCTTGCATTAGAGGCAGGTGTGATTCATCAAATGACTTTACAAAGCACCATTTCAACTATGCCCTGAATTTCATGCTCATTATAATTCAGGTATATATGGACATGTTTCCAGGGATCGAAATTGTCATGGTTTAGATGTGATGTTACCGCCAAAAGCTATGCATGAGACAATGTAAGAAAAGCCAGAGGTGAGGGCTGGAGTTGTAGCATAGTGGCAGAGCACGTGTATTGCATGTGTGAGACCCTGGGTTCGATACTCTGCACCACATAAAAATAAATAAAAATAAAGATATTGTGTCCATATACAACTAAAAAAATAATAATAAAGAAAGTTCAGAGGTGAATTGATTGGAGTAGGAGAACCTTAACCTGATTAGTGGTCTTATCTACTGATGGATTAATGGGGTGGTAACTATAGGCAGGTAGGGTGTAGCTGGAGGAAGTAGGTTAGATGTTGGGAGTGTGCTTTGGGGTTTGTATTTTGTTTCTGGTGAGCAGAGTGCTCTCTCTCTCTCTCTCTCTCTCTCTCTCTCTCTCTCTGTTTCTCTCTCTTCTCTTCTCTCTCTCTCTCTCTCTCTCTCTCTCTCTCTCTCACTCTCTCTTTCCTGAGCTGCTTTTCTCCACCACACCCTTCCACCATGATATTCTGCCTACCCGTGGGCCCAGAACAATGGAGTTGACCATTTATATATAGACTGATACTTCTGAAACTCTGAGCCCCAAATAAACTTTTCCTCCTGTAATTGTTCTTGTCAGCTCTTTTGGTCACAGTGATGAAAAATTCTAATGAAAACAGAAATTTTATTCACATAGTCCCTAATAATTGCTAGAGAGAACAATAACTAGATACAACAACTTGCTTTGGGACCAAGATGAAGAGAATTTATGGAGGGAGAACCTCCCCTGAGCTAATCAATGGGCAAGGAAACTACCTCATGGGAAAGAAATCAGAATACTTGAACTTGGGAGAGGGAGTGTAGCTAGTTAAAGGAGAGAATTTATTTAATTTCCATATTGTTCCAAGTCACCCCATTTTTTTGGTCTTTGAGCCCAAATCTTAGTAACTTTATTACAACTGTGTGCTGTTGTAGCTACCAACAGCCAATCAAATGAAGGATTGTATTTTTGAGAATCTGAGGGCTCAAGCACCTCTGTTAGTAATCTACTGAAAGAATATGGTTAGAGAGAGTGTGTTCTCCTCAATTCAATGTGATATTTATTTAAGCAGAAAAGATGAGGGCCTCCAAATCATAGAGTTTATGGGTACTCCAAAATAAATACCTGTGTGCCAGGACCATTTTGTATAGCCTGAAGGAATGATGTCAGTGGATACCTGAGCAACTTTTGGGGGACCCTTTGGAGTAAAGTAAGACAAAAAATCTGAACCATAAGCATGAAGTGATTCCCAAAAAGGCCACTTATGAGAAACCTCAGGTGCTCCTTGGTTCAAAGGTGTAGCTTTGGATTCCAAAAATGTCACTGGTTCTGTTGTGATTCTGGCTGGTGTGGCCTGAGAAATGAGAACTAGACTTCCATTTAGGAGCCCCCAATGCCAGCAGGTGCACTATGTGGCACTTGTTGCTTCTCCTGGATCCCCCACCGTTAAGCCACAGCCAAGTCCACTACAGGGGCCTCCTGGCAGCTCAGACAAGGCACTTAGCAATCACAGACGTGGCACTTAGAAAAATCACTTGTCTCCCAGTTCAGACAAGGCACTTAGGAAACTGTGGGTATCTGTTTTTTTACATCTGTAAAAGGAGAGAGGTTACCCCACATACTTCCTATTTGCTGTCATTGGTTTAGACTCTGTAGAATGAGAAAGAGGGAAAGGGAGAAGAAAGGAAGGAAACAGGGGAGGAGAGAAGGAGGAGGGATGGCAGGAAACAATAAAAAGAAGTTTCTCTTGGGCAGTTATTAGGATTAAAGACAGAAATAATGTTATATTATACATCATACAAAATAATTTCACTATTCAATTACTTGCAGGAAAAGGTCTGTGTTAGTGTTCTTTATGGACTAAAGTGTCTTCTCCCCAAATTCAGCCCTAGCACCACAGAATATAACCAAAGTTGGAAATAGGGCCACAAAGTGGTAATTAATTAAATGAGGCCACGTTTATGGGCGCTGATCCATATGACTATTTGTTGGAGACAGGGTCTTCAAAAAACCGATAAGTTTAAAATGAGATCAGTAGGGTGTGGGTCCTAACTAGTAAGACTGGTGTCCTTAGAAAAAGAAAAGGGGACATCAAGAATATATTCTAGCAAGACACTGTGGCACACACCTGTAATCCCAGTGGCTCAGGATGTGAGGCAGGAAAATTACAAGTTCAAAGCCAGCCTCAGCAATTTAGTGAGGCCCTAAGCAACTCAGCTAGACCCTGTATCTAAATAAAATACAAAATAGGGCTGGGGATATGGCTCAGTGGTTGACTACCTCCACGTTCAATCCCTGGGTACCACTCCCCTCCAAAAATAAAGAATGTATCCTAATTGAGAAAAGGCCACACGAAGGCATAGAAGATATCACTCCATGGTAAGATTACATAGGACTAATTTCCTTCTTTATGAATTTCTGGATTTTTACATAATAATATTCAATGATCAAAGGTAACACTGGTAATTATGTTTTTAAATGTCACTGAAATGTAAGCAAAAACTAAACCAAAACAAACACGTGCCAAAAATAAATAAATAAAAATAAACTTCACTTGTAACTTTTTTAAGCCACCAAGATTTTTACCTGTGTGCTTCTCAGGTCTATATCTAAATATAAGTTTTTCCTGACATAAAAATAATTTCACATGAAATTTTTAAGAATTAGAATTACATGACTTTAGTAATTTGAGCAAGGCTCACCTTTTTATTTTCATGTAAAAGGAAAACTGTGTCACCATCCTTAGTCACAAAAGGGAAAAAATGAAAGAGAAAAGAGGAAAATCTTTAAGGAAAAGAAAAAAGAAGAACTTTCCAGTTCCATGCTCAGAGAAATTTAATTTGTAGAGTCTGTATTTTAGTTACATTTTTCATATTTGGTCAATATAAAATATTCTCCAAAGTACAAATACTACTCAGGGCAAGCTTTGCCTCAGAGTCATATTTGTTCTACTTTAGGAAAATTACTTAGTCTCTCTCACCAGTCTTGTATAGGCAAAAAAATAATAAACATTTTAAGTCACAGATTTCAAGTCACTTCAGCATAACCATGGCTATCTTGCCTGGTAGCCTCTATTCTTATGAATGGCATGAATGTTGAGTTTAAGGACTTTGAGAAACTGAAAATTTCCACTTTGAGGTTGGGTGATGTTTCATGGAAAGGTGATGTTGATGAGTGGAAAGGACTTATATATGCGACACGGGAGGTGGTCATTCCTGATGCAAGGGAAAACCAAATAAAGGTACACAGGTAAGAAAATGTAGGGCATTGTTTGGGAAAAAATGAATAATTTTGGTTTGCTAGAGCAGAAATATATAATGGAATTAGTTAGTAATTAATTTGCAATGATTCATGTGCCACTTTCCCCATTATTTCAAAGGGACTTGGCTATTATTGTAAATTTTCTTCCATGTGGACATAGTAGAATGCCCCCAGCTTCCTCACCACTGCACGGCTACTATGTTATGAAGAATGTAAGTTGATATGTACAAATTTACAAAAGATCCTAGCATATCTGGGGTTCTTTTATTGAAACTAGTTACTATTATTTGCATTAATAATATTACTACATGGCACCTGAACTCAAAATGCCACAATGGCACCATAAAACAATACCCGAATGCATTTATGCCATATTTCATTGGAGAATCTCAAAGTGCTTTACAAACATTAATTAATTAAGGTTCCAAATTAATTATCATGCATTAATTTTTCATTGTATAGAATAGACTTTTCAGCTTCATTGATTTTTACGTGCTAATAAGCTTTCCTTGACTCTCTTCATTTTTTTTTCACCCTCTGTGACTAAGCAGGTATATAAAAGAAAAGGAAAAGACTTGTGGCATTTGGGAGAGTGTAGTTTGATTTGAATTTGGACTTTTCAGCTGTCTGTGTGATTTTTAAATGCCGGCCCTTTTGTGGAGAGTGGTTTTGTGGGGTCAGTTCTAACTTCTTTATGTGACACAGAACTGAACCAGGAGGTGCATCTGTGCTCTCCCAATGGCTGTTTTCCCTTCCTGCCTGGCATGCCAGGTTTTTAACATTTTGCTTTTGCCTTGACCTAGATTCATATGGAAATAGTGATGCTGATGTCTGGACAGGACATGGACCGCTTGTGATTGTGTGGTTTTAAGTGCCTGTAAAATATGGCCTGAGTGTGTGAAAGGGGGAAAATGCTGACAAATCAGATCTTCTCAAACTAAAGGTTGGTTTGAATAAATGCACCTAAGGATTGGGAACTAAATGAGACTAAATGGAAAAAAATTTAAATATATAAATAAAAAGCAAAGGAATGTTCTATAAGGGTAGCAGCAACCGGAGCACCTTAAGGATTGGGTTCCTTCATTTGTTTTAATAATACCAACTTTAGTAGCAGATCAGGATTTGAAGATTGTATTTTCAAATGGTGTTTTAGAATATTCATTATGAAATGTGTGGCTTTTTTTTAAGTGGAAGCTGAGGCCCAAATGGTGCAGCTAGGCTGGGCTAATGGAGATTCTCCCATCTGCCTTCTGTTAGGGAGAGTGCTGACCCTGCGTGTCTAGGAGCAGGTTGGGGGGTGGTATTGCTTACATGTGTGTCTGGGAGCTGAGCTGGGCCTTGACTTATGAAGGCTTCCTTTTTTAGGGTCAGATTCAGGCCAGGGAAGATTTAGCCTCCTGGCCCTGATGAACTCCACATGGCTCTCTTCTCCATCCGTTCATCTTAGCCATGATGGAGCTGCCAACTCCCGCTCATTCCTTCCTGTTCTCCAAGCTGCTCAGTCCTGCTACAGGGAGCGCAGCACATTCCACAAGTTCACACTGCTCTCTAGGAGAATTTTCTTAGACTGGTCATTCCATGGACTTTAACAGAACCAAAGTTTTAGGGATGGGCTTGTTTGCTTGGGAGTTATTGCCCGTCAATGACATTGAAAGAATACTCCTTTGACTAAGGTGGATTTAAGGGAAAAAAGGTAGAAAGGAGATTGGTGTGAAACTCATCTTTTCTTAGGGGAGCCAAAGAGAGAGAAAATGCTAAATTATCTTCTGCATTCTAGAGCATTCTTTGTTGTCATTTCTTATCCATTAGGCATCTTTCACAGACAAAGATTCTTAGGCATATGGGCTCTAAATGTCCCTCTGCCTAACTGCTTTTGTTCATGGTGCTTGTCACAGAGAGGACTTCTCACTCCGTTCCAGCTGTGCAAATCCTAACCATCCCTCAAGCTCCAACCTCTGTCCTCAATCCTTATTGCAGTTTACCTGTCCACCCCGCCCTAGGCTCTCTTCAGCCTCTGAACTCAGGCAGCATTATTGTCTGAACTATTTGGCAATTAATCATGGACAGGCCTGCTTTGTGACATCGCCTATATTATATTATTATTAAATTCAAACAATTTAACTTTTCAGGTGCCAAAGAGCTTCCTATATTTTCTGCAGCAGGAACAAAAAGTGGTACTCTTTGTGTTTTCCTCTGTGCATGTCTCAGAGTGTGGAGCACATGCTCTCAGTGATTACCTTTTGATTAATTTAAAATACTAGTACAAGAGGAGTCAATTATTTCAATCACTTATTTATGAAAAAAAAACAACATTCTTTATGGAGTTACATTTGTATAATATATGTATACATAAATTCATGGATTTTTTTTATTGGATGTGGGTTTTAAAAAATGATTAATTAATCAGAGAGAGAGAAGAGAAATTGCTAGAAGCATACTGGATTCTGGAGTATCTCTAGGAAACCAAAGGCAGCTGGGTTTTATGTATCTTGGGGCAAAAACAGAACAGTGCAAGTAGGGCTCTTCCTGTCCCCTACTCAGGGTCTAATTTCTATTTTACTCTGCCTATTTAATTTTTAGTCACTTCATATATAAAATGACTTCCTGTGTTGCTTATGCAAGGGGACAGACAACCCCACAGTTTGAAAATTTATGCTATCTCAATTCTAGCCACACCCAGACACTGACTAGCTGTTAATCAGTTCTAATTCCAAATTCCAGGGAAAGAGTCTTTTGGGCTTAAATTGTATTAGAAGAGTATTCCAGGCCAAATAGACTATCACTGAGGGACCAGGTTACATAAAATAGTCACAAGGGGCCCATCTTGGTAAGAGGGAGTCAACTCAGAGTGAGGGGACATTATTATCATCTAGTAATACTCTTCCAAATTTTACCAACTGCAAGTCTTAAATTGGTTTCTTCCCCTGATTTTAAAATTGAATTGATGATATCATCATACATTGAAATGGACATATTAAAAAATCTAAACTGAGACTCTTTCTTCTCTTTCCCTTGCAAATTCTTTGGGTTCCATCTCCTAGCTGCCTTTTTCCTCCTCCTTGTGCCCCTTAATGTTGCCTTCACCCAAGTCCACTCCACTTGCTACTGGGATCATTTCATTAGCCTTCGAATTGTTCTCCAGGCTTCAAATCCCACCCGTACATCCCAGTCATACTCCACATACAGATGATTTTATAGCACAGCAGGATGGGGTTAATCTCCTTTATTAGAAAACAGAGTATATTCCCTATCACCTACATTAATTTATTTATTCAATATAAGTTAATATTTGTTGACCACTTATTATGAGTCAGACACGTCTTTAGAAAATGAAAATAAAAAGAAAATTGAGATACAAAAGGTCCCAGGGCACGAGGGACCTTGAGGGAAGGCAGACCTAACACAGTAAACTACTTTTAGATTGGAATAATTAAAAGCAATGAAATAAACAGGTTTGTATGAGAGAGTGTGGAGGAATGAGGCCAATTTGGGTGAAGTCTTCAAGAAAATCTTTATGAGATGATATGTGGGATTTAAAATATCATAATGTGGGAGAAACTAAGGCTATAAAGATGAGTAGCAAGAATAGTCCAAACAGAAGAAAGAGGCATGAATCAGGTTGATTTATTCCAAAAACAGAAAGGTGTCACTGTGGCTTGAGCACAGTGAGCAAGGGTCAGGATGGCATGGCACATGATGAGGTCAGAGAGGCACCAAGGGCTTGGCCATTCTTCAAGCCATTATTCTTCCATGTTTAGTAGAAATCAAGAACATGGGGAGGAGTGTCTTAAGAGAGGACTCACTTTGAAAAGTTTCAATCTTTAAACACTTAGTCTAGCTGCTATGGAAATGAGTTGCTGAATATCAAGAATAGATCAGTAAGATCAGCTGAGAAATAACTAATGTAGTTTATTAAGAATATTATGGTTTAAACCATGCTGAAAGTAGAACACATTGCACTTAATGGAAAACATGTCAAGAAAGAGAGATAAAAGGAGAAACTAAGGAGACTTCTAAATTAGACAAATATTAATATCTGTCCTAGTCAGATAATATAAATACTATAAGATGGATAGCTTATGAACAACAAAAAATTGTTCCCACAATTTTGGAGACTGGGAATCAACCATGAAGGCCCCAGCCCTATCAGTATCTGATGAAGGCCTGGTTTGTAGATGGTGCCTTCTTGCTGTGTCTTCACATGGGCACAGCAGCTCCTTCACACAGGAGAGCACCACTCTCATGACTTTGAACCTCTTGAAGTCCTCACCTCCTAAAATCTTTGGGATTTTAATATGAATTTCAGGAAGACACAAACACTCAAATCACAGTAGTAGCTTTTCCTAACATCAGGACAATTAGGGAAGGACCCCACTAGATGTGGAAGTTGGGGCAGGGCATGAGAAAGACTCAAACATATAAACTCAGAGATGCCTCATATATATCCAGGAAAAGATGTCAGTCAGGAAGCTAAATGTATGAGTCACAAGAAACTTGAGAACTCAAGAATATGAACTTGAGAACAATCAACAAAGATATGGCATTTATAACTTTGGTGCCCAGTGATGTCATGAATCTTTAAAACAGAGTTCAGATAGAGAAGAGAGAGGACCCTGAACTAAGGTGCCACCACTCTCCAATTTACCTGTTAGGTAGAGAACCAAGCAGCAGTAGGGTCTGAATGGGTCTTCCCAAGTTGTCAATAAACCAAAAAGTTCAGTGAGCTCCTGGTCTTGAACTCCATCTATTGCCACAGCTCTTTGTATCTTGTAATGAGGAATCACTTTAGCTTCCTTCTCCTAAAGAATGCAGAAAATTGGCATTTGCACAAAATTGTATGTTTGCAGAACAAGGATAATATAAAGCTGATATCCCCAGCAGTAAGCCTCCCAACTACCCCCCAGGACAGTCTGAATGAAAAAATGATTATGTACTTAATGTCCACTGAGTACCCCAGAGAGAAAAAGAGCATACTATAATTGCAAAGTATTATTTTTACCATTATTAATACATGAATCATTCATTAGGAAAAAAAAAGAACTAGGAATCAGAGAGTCAGGAGATAATAGGCTGTGTTTATAATGTTGCACAGAAGGAATTGCCCACATAAATCCCCTCCCACTAAGATGTGTAGCGGATTCCCACAGGCTGAGTATGTTCTCATCTTAAACACAAACCCTTAGCACTAACCCTAGAGAACTACATATTTGTAGTCAAGTGAGCATCTATCTTGTGCATTTTACTTTTCCCCTTGACCTTGCCTGCCCTACAGGGCTTCTTGAACAAAGGTCCTGAGAGGGAGTTGACTTCTTTTGTAAGATTGCTTAGAAGTATACCATCCTTCCAAATGGTGTGACTCCATTTTAAAAGAATGAAGGAATTTACAGGACTTTGGAAGGACTTTAAGTATACCAAGTATAAGCATCCAAATCTTGTATTATCCACCAAAATTACCCATTACAGCCTGAAAGTTTTATCATGAAGCAAAACAGGAAACACATCAACAAAATAAATTATTGATGTGCATCTGAATATATTTTTAGAAATGCAAAAATAACAGAAGACCCTAAATTTGATATCCATTTCCTTATTGACTAAAATATTTAGAACAAATATGACCAAATTTAACTATGCTATTTCTATCCTCATATTTGTAAAGTGGAATAATGTGTTTTCTTGGGCAGACTGTCTGGGCAGTAATTATTCAAAGCCCACATTAAATATCTATGGGACATTAAATTTGAAGGGGGTAAAGTAATACTGAAACATGCAATGATGAATAAAGAAGAAGTTTATTTTTATTTATTTATTTTCTTTATGAGTAAGAAATAGACAAAAAAGGCAATTGGAATGCTAGATTCCTCTTTGCTGAGAGTACTGGGGTATTGAAAGTGGAGGGTTTGGATGGTGGAAGTTCCATGATTTTATTCAAATATCACACAGCTTTAAAATTAGATTAGCAAAACTCTTGAATACATGTAATTCTGTCCTTGAGTAGTAATGTTAGATGGTTATTCTAGCCCCGGATTATGAAGATGATTTCATTACTGTGTCCTCATTCATAGGATTGTTCTTCCTCTCTCCATGTGAGCTGTGAGTGGCAATTGGAAGGTCCACAATATTGGTAATCACGAGTGAAAGGGGCTATTAAGCAATAATCATTTCCTTTTTAATTGGCTTACAAACCACACATGAAATCAGTCTCATTTTTAACCAAAAATATTGTTCCCAGCTTAACCAACCATCTTATTCACCAGACTTTTAGCCAAAATGATCTTTGGCTGCATCAAGGAATCAAATTTACTCTAAAAAAAAAGTGTCACAGCTGAATGTGTTTAAATAGATTGTGCCCCGGGCTTTAAAGGAAAACCTGAAGACAGATACAGAAATTTGGAAGGGAAAGGTACTATTATTACTGGAATAAGAGTAAAACTTCCTCATGTAATAATTTTTATAGGAATGGCTTTATTTTTATTATTAATAAATTCAGTCCTATTATTTTGATGACATTTAAACTGAATTTCCCATATTGTGTGTGAAGGGAAACCACATTTTAGGTGTTTGAGACACCTGTTTGTTTTCCAGGGTACCTAAAGTATTCTGCTAAATTTATTCTTGACTTATATATTTACTAGCTAGCTAGACAGCAAGCCCTTTGGTCCTACCCTACCCTTCAACATTAAGATTGCTTCTGAAATCTTTTAAGATTTTTAAACATCTACACCTACAAATGATGTTATGATCTTCCAAGAGCAGGTAAGTACCCCTATTCTACTCTGAACCATATCACTCTCACTCACAGGGTGAAAGTCACTCAGGGAACGTGGCAGATGGAATTTGAAACAAAATTTGGGTAAATCCTTACAGACTAGACTATATTTTGGTTCCTGTAGTTTATGCACAATATCCGGAAATGCCAAATTGTTTAATGAATGGAAACTAACAAACTAGATAATTGATTAATTAATTAATTAATTAATGCAAATGGATTGGTCCCAGAATTCAAAGTCTTCATCTCATTAAGATCAGTGCCCATTAATTCACAGAGCTGAGGCTCCTGCAGACAACCCTTTTCCCATAAAGGAATTCAGCCATAAAAGATGATACTCAAGCTGGGGACAAAAGCTGAGGTCAGATGCTCTGAGAGTAGCTGTTTGCCCTATAATAAAGCTTGCTCCTTCTTCTAGACTCAACTGTCTCTAATCCCAAAGTTCATTGGGAATAAAACTGGGGGGGGGTGGGAATCCTTCTAAGAGGTTCTTTCTTTTGTCCATGGGGGCTGTTTCCTGTATTTAGGAGTCTTTTTGTGGTCTATCAGTTTCCATCTGTAAATATCTTCCAGATTTCCTAACTGATCACTCATCTAGGACCCTGGCTGACTTCCTACAATGAATATAGATTTAGTCTTATATTTCTGGTGTCATTTTGATGGGATTTGAGGAGGCAGGAGAAGAAAGTCATTTGTTCAGTCAGCCATCTTGATTCAGAGTTGATAACCTTTTATCAGGGCAGGCACAGAGGGACAGAACTCCTGCCCCAGATCCTTTAAAAAGCAATTGTGAGAGACATTTAGCACGTTCAGAACACTAGCAACCTGACCTACATTCTTTCAGTATATTGATTTGCAAAATCTGTCTTTCTTTACTTTCATATTTTCTGTCCTTCAATTCTTTAAGAGAAAAAAAAATAGGGAAAATAAGTTATTCATGGCTTCAACTTTTAACTCTCCATTTTTACTTATGAGAGTATATATTTTTATTTATTAGTTCTACAAAACAGAGAACTTACACTTTCCTCTCACGAGGGATTTTTATGAATTGTTATATCATTGAAATGAGATATAGCATGTTTTATTGTCCTAGAAAAAAGTTGTTTAATAAGTAAACTAATCAACAAAAGGGACACAGTATCCACTCTGAAAAATGAAAACACAAGACAAAATTGTCACTCATTTTAGTCTGAGTATTGTTAGTAGGGGTGGCCATGTGTGTGTTTGCATGTGTGCATGCTCTTGCATATGTATGTTTAGCTCCCACACAAGACTTCAACTTAAGTAATGCCTTGATCACATGTTTTCTCACTGAAACCCAATGTGAAGACACATGAGTAGAGGGATGGTGGCTTGTAGAAAAGATTAAGGGCTTCTGGAGGTGGAAGAGAACAGGACAGAAGGACAGGGAGAAATAAAGAAGGATCTATGATAGTGGACTCTAGTTATTCAGTGCTAAGTATCATGACCTATATGCTGTGTGCCTTTCTTTTGAAGCAGTCTTCCTTGATGACTTTTCTCAGTGCCCAGTGGCCTTTTGGAACTAAGCATGTATTCAGAAATCCTACAGTAATGCTTCCTCTGAGACATTCCTTCCAGGACTGCTCCATGTTCCTGAATTTTCTTTCTTCTCTTTTCCCATTAACCTACTTGAATGATTTTTGCTCTCTTTAAAAGTGACCTGTCTAGGCAGGCACAGAAGGCCATGCCTGTAATCCCAGCAGCTTGGGGGGCTCATGCAGGAGGATCATAAGTTCAAGGTCAGCTCTAGTAACTTAGCAAGGCCCTGAACAACTTAGTGAGACCCCGTTTCAAAAAAAAAAATAAATAAGGGTTACGGATGTGGTTCAATGGTTAAGCACCCCTGGGTTCCAATCCCTGGCAGACGGGGACATTTAATTTCTTCTGCTTCCATATAGAATTGTCCCTGCTTATTCCTTCTCTCTCTCTCTCTCTCTCTCTCTCTCTCTCTCTCTCTCTCTCTCTATCTCTGTCTCTCTCTCTTATTCATCTCATCATTTAGACTCTACTTTTAAAAATAAGATTAAATATTTTTTCTGGTAAAACGATATGAACAAGAAGGAATAGTATGACCATTCAAAATCTTTGTTTGATGCTTTGAGGTTTACATTTTATTTTGACATTTTTAATCTCACTGAATTTAATGAAGTCTTTACATGCTATATAAATAATAAGGAATTAGTAAGCAAAAAGGAGTCAGTGGCCATGGTAGGTTGCTCAGCCATTTTTGAGTAGTGGAGGTGGGAGAGGAAGGTGATTCAACTCTAAGGCTCACACGAAACTATTAACTCTCCTTCCATGCAGGTACTCAGGACCCAAGAGTGAAAAATGCTCAGTCCATGTCTGGGCTTTAAACTTACCAGCTGTGTGATCTGAGAAAATCCCTGGTCCACTTTGACCTTCTGTTGTTTTTCCCAAGTTCTACCAGAACCTGTCATGAAAGGACATGTGAGTTGTAAGGACAGCACATCTCTGTAAAAACATCAGGCACCATAGGTCTGCCGTGTTCCATAACCTCAGAAGGCACCCTTCTCAGAGAATGAAATGCTGTGGGGTGTGAGCACATGGTGTTATATTTCAATGGTATTGAACTGGAGTCCCGTGATTCCTGTGGCTTTGCAAATTGCTGTTGTATGAATTTACAAGAAAAGAAAATGAAGATTTGGAAATGTGCAAGAATAAGTTGTCCAAAGTCCAGATCTACACAACGTGCAAAGTCTTAACAATCGCTATGTTGTCTATTGTTTCTGCAACTTAAAACAACAACTATTGTTATCTCGCAGATGTGGGGGCTGACAGACTACCTTGGGTTGTCACATGGGGCCCCTCATGTGGTTTTAGTGGAACAACAGCTGCAACCAGAGTAATCTGAAGGCTGTTTCCTCGGCACCAGTGCTAATGTGACTGGAACAGGATTTGGCCAATTTGTCACTACTCTTCCAGTGCAGACTTTCCAAATGGAGGAACTGGACTTTATTATAGATTACTGTAGTCTCAATGTCTTCCCATTTCTTGAATGGAGGCTGGCATCTCCTAGAATAGGAGTTACAAGAAGCCTAAGGGGAAACTGTGCAGCTTCCTAGGATCTAGACTTGGAATCCTGGAATATCATTTCACTGTGTTCAGTTACGTAATCAAGTGATAAATGCCCCTCTATTGAAGAGGAGGGGAGAAGTAGATTCCACTTCTCAGGGAGCCTGGAGTATAGCATAGGGAAGGGAGGAGTTGAGGGAGGTTATCTTAGAGACAAGCTACCACAATGAGCTCTCTCCCATCTCTATCCATTGGCTGATCAACGTCTCAAAGTGTGTATGTCACCACCTTGCCAATGCCCAATCTGTTACTCACACTAAAACCAAACACATCACTACTCCTTGCTCATCAGGGTTGTGAATGTGCATGTGTGTGTGCATACACATGCACACATACACTGAGCTTCATTGTTTTCCAATGAACATCATTCTTCCATCTGAACTTTTAAGATTGAATTAAGCGCTACAGAAGATAATCCTATCTATAGATTGTAGCATCAAAGACCCATATAGACAAAAAAACTGATTCCTTATTCATACTTGCCTTCCTAATACTAGAAGTCATGACAAAATGTACATGGGTGATCACAAGGAAAAAGAACACAGGCAGCTAGGTCAACATGATTATATCTAAGAAAGTAGCATGTCAGTGTGTGCAAGTATTTGTGGGTTTGTGCACATATGTGCATGCCCATAGGAGATGCATGTGTGTATATCATGTGCATGCACACAAATGCATGTGTAATGTATGTGTATATGTGTGTGTGTTTATCTAAATGTAAATACACACACCAGACTGATCAAGGACAGTGGTCTGGGCAACAAAGCAGCATTATCATCTTCATGTAGAAAAATAAATCTTCAAAGTCTGAAGCTCTAATTCTCCCATAGGTCAATATTAGTTTTCACTGGACTTTAGAGTGGTAGGTAACTCCTGATGGCTGTACTAAAACTACTTTATATTGTTGCCTAGTTATGGTAGTGTATTTTTGTACATGTCTAATTCTTATAATGAAACAAGGGGGATGCACTTTTCTTCTAAATACTGCAGGTAATAACCTTAATGAATTCAGGCTGTTTCTGTATTATGTGTTGGAGAAAAGACGGTGACAGCCATGAAGCTGCGAGGCATATCCTGCCATGAAAAAGTACATAAGGAAAGTATATGGAACCACCATTAGAAAAGCCATAAGAACTCTCCATATCTCCTTAATATGGTATTAAAACGATTTTAATTGTGTGCATACACCCACAGACCTCCAAGGGTGAACTGCACACAATGTAATGAATTCAATAATGATGAGTTAAAAAAGATCTAATTAGCAAGTAACCACTTTATTATGAACGAAAATGGTAATGAATTTAATAGCTCAAAATCATTAACGATATTTAGTTTGCTGGTACTTGTTCTCTATTATCCTCATTAATATGAATATTTAATATGTTTTAAAATGGATTTGTAATACTTTCTGTGCCATGAGGTTACACTGACAGAAAGAGTATAATTATTCTGCTAATTGTTATCACTGTATGTTTGTGCTCCAAATAGAAGTATATTTAGGTGTTAATACCAAAAAAAAGTAATGAAGAAAGGGAAGATTTAAAACCTAATTAAACAAAAACTAAAAAAAAAATAGAAATAAAATCTTAGGCCACCATAAGAAAAGAATTTCTGAAGTAATTGCATTGGAAAGGTGTTTTTTTCCTTCTCTTCTTATTAATTTATTTTTTCTGTTGTCCTATTATGGTGGGGTTTTTGAAGGAGAAAATAAAGTTATCTAAATGCAAACTGGGATAAAAAGAAACAAAAGAATTTCAAGATTTATATTCTTAGAGTGAGGTTGGCTCTTCACAACATGCTTGACCATAATGGTCACTGTTAGGAGGACCCTCTGATGGTTGGCAACCAGCCTCTCACACATGGGGCAGCACGGTGAACTTGCCCTCTCACCTGAACTTAACCTTTTTAGCCCCATGCCTCTCTATCTCTGTGATTCCCTAGGATTCTGACACATACCTGTGTGCCTTCCCCCATTGAGTGTTATTTCTTCTGAGATCCAGTGCAGTTTTCTTTTTTAGGCATCCTATAGTTGCCAGAGCTGCTAAAGGTTCAAAGAGATTTCAGGCACAAATCCCCACAGACTGAAATATCACAGGGAAAAGAAGACTCATGTCGTATGAACAATATTCAACCTTGTCAGAGACTAATGAGAGTCCCCCAGAACAAGCAAAACCATCCAGAAGCTTCTTTCCAACAAGGTTTCTGAATCAGTCCAACAAGCAGCCCAACATGTCACTGGGAGTTGTTGGTGGAACGTCTTTCTTATTCTGGGCTCCTAGAAGATAATTTGATAGACTCTTGTAATCAGGTTAACCTAATTTGTCATCTTACTGTAATTGGTTCAACCTTGCAACTTTCAAAACCAGACTACATTTAAGGCTCCATTTGTCCTTCTGGAAATACCCCATCTTGATTCTTTCTGACCTTCACTTTGAGGGCCAATATTCCGTGAACAGGTACCCTTCTGGTCCTCTGCAAACAGCCTTGTTGTTTCAGAAGTCTTCTTTTTCACTCTTATGTGAGGATCCAGACCTCATGCAATGGTGACTCTGGAGGAAGTTGAATGCTCTGGTGAATGCCCAGATATTCTGGCTTCCACTGCAGATTGCTTCTCCACCCAGCTTGCTATTACTTTATCTTCAGGCATTGCCAGCAACAGGATGCCCCCACTGGGTATAAGTTTTAAAACCTTAAAAGATATAGTAGGCAGAAATTTTGTGTACTTGGGTCTATAAAAATAAGCCATAACAGGAATAACCCACATAAGTCACTTCATTCCATGAGCAGGCAAGAGACAACTGAGAGAAGAACTCTTAATAAATTAAAACAGTGACTTCCCTGACCTCAAACAGAGTATTCATACTCCTGGGCTGCCTCAAGTCAGATCTCTTCATCTCAATAGCTTTACTCACCTTTTCTCTTTGTTTGGAGAGAATTTTTAATGTTGTTATCTGATTTTAACTGCCTTTTGATGACTAACAATCAATTTGGGGACTTAACTACTGGTCAAAAGAGACACAAAGGAAAATCTTACTAATTTTGGAAAGATATGATTGAAATTGCCTGGGGTTTCATAACAACTTTTTTGAATAAGTAGCATACTTTCAATTCCTTCTCAATTTATTAGTAGTCATGTAAGGAATGGGGCTACTCATGAACCACCACACAGTTTCTGTTTTTTGAAATTCTTTTTAGTATGGCAGTAAAGGTTCAGATACCATGCGAGAAAACAGTAAAGATAAACTATGAAGTCTTCCATTAAGAGTATTGAGAATTTCTAAAATCCTTTCTCCTACCCACCCCCAGTTTCCCTATTTTGCTTTCCCCAACCTGCCCCAGAGGCACCGACTGCTGTCACCGCCCACCCCTCCTCCAGCATCTTCTGGTTTTGTTGTCCCACTGATATTCCCCAACCAAATTCCACACGAAACAGACGAATTTTAAGATTTCAAAGGACCTCTTTGGATTCGACTTGCAAAGTACACAGAGAGAATTTAGATTCCCAGAATCAAACAGTTCACACATATCTCGATTTTGAAAGCATTTTCTTGGATGTGTCAAATATAATATCAGGAGTTTGTAGGCTCCGATAAGAGTTGGCTCATTCACTCTTCCTCTCAGTTGCCCTATTAACACCATAACGCATTTTCTACAGAACCCAAGAATGTATGAACTCTCATTCCTGCTTTCGAGGAACAGATTTGTTCAATATGGAGTGTTTAGCCAATGAACAAAGTAAATAGGAATCTGTACTTAGAGTCATCAATTACCCTGCAGCCAAACTCGGCTCTGCAATCCTGTCATGCAAATACCTGTACAGAAACACACAGAAGCAAACATCCCGAAGAGTTTGCTAGTAGATCTTGAAAAGATTACCCTCAATTCCCGGAGATTAAAAAAAAAAAAATACCCAGATTTTCTGACTGCCTCAAGGAATAAATCTCTGAAAACAGTTTTTAGTTCTCCAGACCAAGAAACCTAATTGCATATAACCTAATTGTATATAATTTAAGTGACAAAAAATCTTGCAAATACTAACAGTCTTGTCAGTCTGTGAAGTTTGTCTTTCTAACATGACAGGACTGATAGAGACACTGGACAGTATGCTCTTGTACTTTCCTTTAATTCTTATGCAACAATTTCTCATATTACCCGTTATATATATTTATTGGTTTTGATTCTTAACCGTGAATATAACTTATTCTATAATCTTGCTTGTTTTATGTTACCATAGATCTTGAACATAGTTCTATGCCAATAAATAAAGTTACATGACATCGTTTTAAATGACTGGATAATATTATTAAAGCTTTTGTTGTCACTGTGGTCAATTAAAATCTGAGTTCTATTATAATCTTGCACTTTGTGGGTGGATAAATATCTTCTTGTTAAAATACACACACACACACACACACACACACACATATATATATATATATATATATATATATATGTGTGTGTGTGTGTGTGTGTATACATACATATACATACAGAGAGATAGAGAGAGAGAGGGGTATATTTTGGTACACACAGCAGGTTATGATTATTATTTAGTTTTACTTACTTGTTTCTTTTTTCATTACATAGCATTCCTTTTTATTCTAATTAATGTGCAGTTTTGCCAATGTTTATTTTTTATATTTTTATTCTGGAATTATCTGAATTTCTATACAAGCCTTTTTATACAGATGATAGACCTTTATAGATGATATAGCAAATATTTCTTTTAATCAGTCATACTGATGAAGCCCTTATGATTCTTAAGTTTTATTCTCATATTCATCCGTTTTCAATGATCCTTTACAATTTTGCCATATTGTTTAGCTATTTATTTATCATACAAATGAGAAAACTTAATAGTTGTCATCATACTTGCTATTATATTTCTGAATAAATGTAGGATGCAGAGTATCTTGATCTGTCTTTTGAACTAGGCTGCTTGATTTTGGTAAAGTCACAAACTGATTTCCTTCATTCCTTCATTCAACAGTATATGATAAACTCGATGTTCTTTCTGCTTTTCAATCCTCATTTTTCTGAATAACATCCTTGCCTACTTATTTATTTTCATTTAGTTTTTGAGAGAATCTATTGAATTCCCAAAATGCAAAGTGAGAATCTAGTGTTTTTAGACTACTACCTCCACCCTACCAAGCACACCCATTCCAATTCTTAAGTTACCTCAATATTTAGTGTTGATGTAATGTCATTATTCACAGTCATGGTGTCTGGTAAAGAATTACTTATGACTTTCCTTCTTATGTAAGCCCCTCAATTGATAATTAGGCCTCATTTTTATTTGTTGAGTTTTCTATGTATTTCTACCTGCCATTTGCCTCTTAGGTCCCCTCCCCATTCCTTTTCACCTTCCCTTTTGCTCTCAGAAGCTGATTGATGTGGGAAACATCAAAGACTCTCATGTTTGTGTTTCCAGTTGGGTTCATAACATTTGAAGCACTATTGAGCGATCAGAGGGAGGAAGGAGACAGTGATTCTTGATTCTGGTTGTCAGCTTGTTGGAATGAAGCTAAGTGTTGAACCAACTGCTATGGTGTCAGGCTATAAATCAGATGAATATTATCAGAGGACTTACCATTCTTGGTTCTGAAGATTGTTTCTCATCAGTTTTGTAAAAATTCAGTGCTGTTTCCTCTGTAGATATGTCTTCTGTCCTGTTCTATTTCTGGAGCTCCAGGTACATGTATATTTGACTGATTGATATTGTCCCACACATCTGAGATGCTCTTTTCAATCAGTTTCATCCTTTTGTATAATTTCTAGCAGCCTGTCTTCAAGTTGACTGATATTTTATTTTACATGTCCTGTTATGTACGCTCTGATCTGGCTAGACTTCAGTTACTTATGAAATGAATTTACAATATCACATGTGGATTTTGTTATTTCTAGAATTTCAGTTTGGTTTGTTTTGTAGTTTCGACTTTTATGCTAAAGATGCCTCATCTGTTTAAATAGTTATTCACTTTTTGTACTGAATCCTTTCACTTATTTAACATCACTATTTCAAAGGCTGTTTCCAAACTGCTCCAACTTGTAAGTTTGATTGTAATGACCAGAGTCTTATGACTAAGTTTCTTCATGGGGTTTTCTTTCTTTTTTCTTTTCCTCCTCCTCCTCCTCCTCCTCCTCCTCCTCCTCCTCCTCCTCCTCCTCCTCTTCCTCCTCCTCTTCCTCCACCTCCTCTTCCTCCTCCTCTTCCTCCACCTCCTCTTCCTCCTCCTCCTCTTCCTCCTCTTATTTTTTGTTTTGTTTTCTTAAGTACCAGGATTGAACCCAGGGGAGCTTAACCTCTGAGCCACATCCCCAACCCTTTTTATTTTCTATTTTATTTTGATACAGCTGCTTAGGGGCTTGCTAAATTCTTGAGTTTGGCTTCAATCTTGTGATCCTCCTGCCTCAGCCTCCTGCCCTGCAGGGATTCCAGCCACTGAGCCCAGCTTCCTCATGGGTTTCTTAAGTATTGATCATACTGTAAAACCTTTTGTATAGCAGAATAATGGAGATGGAAAAGAATAGTATTTGCCCTCAAAGAAAGACACCCCTCTTTTTCTCTGAGGCCACTAGTATAGAAGGTTACACCCACTTTAGTTCATCTGGATCTGGTTTTCTTACAATCTTAGTTAGATGCAGTGCATTAGTGATTCCTCATGACTTGGGGGAAGAAAAAGGCTATTTCCCCCAACAGGGCTTGAAATCTAGGTACCTGTAAGACTGTGGAGATCTGATTATGCTTTATAACTGGGCTCCCAGCTTCTCATTTCATGGGCGTTTTCTCTTTTACTTTTGGATGTCATCACTTCAGATTTTTGAGTTTTCTCTGCTTTCCATTCCCTCCACTCCATTTTTTTCTGGTCTTTAGGAGATCAAGTTTTGTCTATCTGCCCTCCTTCTTCAGAAACCAACACAGTGAGTGGGGCAGGTTGGCGCACACCTGTAATCCCAGCAGCTTGGGAGGCTGAGGCAGGAAGATCAGGAGTTCAAAGCCAGCCTCAGCAAAAACAAGGCACTAAGAACTCAGAGAGACCCTGTCTCTAAATAAAATACAAAATAGGGCTGGGAATGCGACTCAGTGGTCCAGTGCCCCAGAGTTCAATCTCCAGTACCATAAACAAAACAAAACAAAAAAAAATGGTGCAATCTGTGAAAGCCCCATGTGCCTCTCTGACTTCTCACTACTCCCCTGCCTCATCTTGAGCTTTTGAGAGCATCTGCAGACCAAGGTTGTGCAGCGCATTGGGCTGGTCTCCCCCAGTATCAGTCTTCCACAAGAGGGTGCTTTGCATTAGGACAATGGCCCATGCACCTCAGTGGGGATTTACCTCATTGATCTTACAGTGGACGTACAATTCCCTTGCCTTCTGGGAAGGTCTGTGGGAAAAAGCTTGTATTGGTTTATTTTATGTCAACTTAACTGGAACACAGAGTACCCAGGTATTTGGTTAAACATTATTCTGGGTGTATATGTGAGGGTGTTTCCAGATAAGATTAAAATTTGAATCAGTAAACTGATTAAACAGATGGTCCATCCAATCCATTGGAGGGCTGAATACAACAAAAGGCCAGATAAGGGTGAATTCAATCTTACTGCGGGTGATAGCTAGGACACCAGTTCTCTCATGCCCTAAAGCTAGGACTTGATGACTGGTTTTCAGGCCTTCAGACCCAGACAGGTAGCATAACATTGGCATTCCCTGGTTCTCAAACTTACATAGAGCAGAGCATGGGAGCTACATGGCTCCTTGATCACATGAGTAAATTTCTGCTACAAATCTCTTCATATACATATTTCTGTTTCTCTGGAGAACCTTTTATAAATGGTGGCAGATACTCCCTAGCCTGGCTCCTCAATATCTGAATATGATTTTAGTCTCACCATAATAGAGTGACTACTGAAATCTCCATTCTTCCTTTAAGCTATTTTCTATTTGGCTCCTTAGTCTACTGACTAAAGCAATTTATGAATAGCTGAATAATAACCTTAATAGTGAATCTGGGATCAAGCTGGAGCTCTCTTTTCTCAACCTTCTTATATTTATGGGATCTGACCACTGAAGTCCTGAATACTTTGACAGCCTTGACTTTCAACTTTTGTCTTCATATTGTTGTAAAATTGCCAAAGTCTAAACTGGTTCTCTGTCATCTAGCCCCCGTCTCAGGCAGACCTTGCAGTCTCCCACCTAGAATCAACTACCTGCATATGTGCAGAATATCTGGGTTCCTCTCACAGTGATTCCCTTCTTTTTGGAATATTGGTTCCCCAAGTCCTGGTCTCTGTATTTGCAGTTCTCTGATGTATTTAAATCGGTTTTTCCTTCATAAACTCTAGTTATTCTGAGCTGGAGTTGTCTCATGCCTGTCATATTCCTGCATGTTAGGCAGAAGGTGGGTTCCCCAGTTCCAGCCTGGACCTTTGTTTTATGGATGTGCTGAACCTCACTGTCATCTTATGTTTTCCTCTTGCTTTGAATCCCTTCTTTCCTATATTGCATATGCTCCTTTTGTTTTGATTTATTTCTTTGATTTAATGAAATACATCCCATAAAGGATGTTTATGATTTGGGTGTGGTGTGTGTGTGCACGCATGCATGCATGCCTGTGCTTGCAAGCTTGTAGTTGGGAAGGGTGGCCTTCCAGGTGACTGGAAATGCCTTTATTTTACCACCATAGCTCTTTTGGAATATAGAATTATAGGCATGAAATCTGGTTTTTCTTTTCTTTTAAATATTATTTTTTTCTGATTTTCCAGCTTCCAGATTTGCTTTTAAGAGGACCGTGTCACTCTAATTCCTGATCTTATTATGCCATCCATTATTCTTTCTGGAAACATTTAGGATTTTTCTATTTATCTTTATGGATCAATAACATCATTGAAGATAGACCCTTGTGTGATGGTGTTCTTATTACTAAAATTTTGCATACTATGTGATGCATCGCTATCCTCAGTCTGGAAATATTTTCTCTTCAACATTTCTTTTCTCTTTGAGAGTACTATCACATGGTTACTGAGCTTCCAGATTTTTCTACCTTTTCCCCCCATGTCTTAACCTTCTTCCTGCATTTAATTTCTTCTAAGCAGTTTATTTTTTTCTCCACTTTTTCTGATTTTTTAATAAATTTCAGCTAACATATTTCAGTCTCCAACAGTACTTTCTTCTTAGGATGTTTGTTCTTCTAGCAGTTTATTATTTCATAGATTCAGTATCTTCTCCTATGTCTCAGAGGATGTTAATCATAGCTGTTTTTGTATTTTCCTCTAATATCTATATTATCTTTGTTTTTCTTATGTTTTTTCTGTATTTTGTGTTATTTCTTTGGGTCTCTTTCATGCCTAAGCTGGTTTTTGAACCCCTATGACTGATCTTAGAGCATCCATAAGTTTTAAAAGAAAAATGCTAAAATGTTGACAGGAAACCTGTTTTCTTTCTCTTTTCACAAATCCAGTAACACACTGTTTTCATTATTATAGTTTTAGAATATCTTTTAATATTCTTCCTTTAATTTTTAATTGGTGCATTTTAATTATACATGATGGTGGGGTATATTGTTACATGTTTGTACAGGCATACAAGAACAGTATAATTTGATCTTTGTTCACCAGTATTATTATTCTTTTTCAAAATAATTTTGCCTCTTATCTGTACTTAGTCCAGAAGAACTTTTTTAAAATTTACTAATTTAAACTTGATTCAAACTATATACACACACATACATATATACATATATAAAAGCAAACTAGAGTACTGAGTTGATTATATAACACAATTCTATTTATATATTGTATGTTCCCATGCTCTTATTGCTAGTTTTTTTTCATTTTGGTGTATTAAATAATTTATTGAAGACAGAGAATTGTTTGGCTTATTGAATTCTTAACTTATTAACATCATAAAACAAGTTGACATCATGGAGAGTGGAGAAGAGGCCAAATATCAAGCTCAGTTGGAAAGACTAATTTTTCACAATGATTAGATACAATCACATGGATCAACCTGAGAGATTCACCTTGTAGGTTCACGCCTCTTCAGATGGCAATGTCATTCCAAGCCTGCATTGTCTCATCTCTCTTCCTATCATCATTACAACCAACAACTCAGAATAAGCAGCATATCCAGAGATGGAGTTGGCACCATGGGACCTCTCTGTGCAGGTGCTATTCCTCAGGACAGTAACCTTTTGACTTGGCTTACATGTAAGGGATCCTGGTGTACTGCAATATGCAGCAGATCCAGTTGGTCGGAACTTGTAGTTCCATTTGGAGCATGGGTTGATTTGAACTTGTACATCAAGTATGTTTGCTCAGACTTTCAGGTGTACACTCTAATTGGTTACCAATAAATGGATAAGGACACATAGCCCTTTCTTTCTTTCTTTCTTTCTTTCTTTTTTCTTTCTTCCTTCCTTCCTTCTTTCTTTCCTTCCTTCCTTCCTTCCTTTTTATTCTTTCTTTCTTAAATGTAGACTTTATTTGTACAGCAGTCTTAAGTTAACAGAAAAATCAAGTAGAAGGTGCAGCTATTTCCTATACATCCTTTGTCCTCACATAGCCTCCCCTAGGTCAGCCTCCCCTAGGTCAGCCTCCCCCAGCAGAGGGGTACATTTGTTACACTCAGTGAACCTACATCCACATGTAGCTATCACTTAGAGAATATGCAACTCTTGATGTTGCATTTCTATGGATTTGGTTAAATTTAGAATGACATGTATCCTACATTGCAATATTTTATAGAATACTTGTACTTCCTTGAAAATCCTCTGTGCTCTGCACAGACTGTTTTCTGATAAATATTGAGCAGATTTTAAGTTACAAATCTGACATGCTCTAATCATACAGCAAGAAAATCAAATACTTTGAGAGGGGATATAAGTCTTCAATCAGGAGAATGTTTACTAAAACAAACGGGGCGACTATCCACAGAGCAAAGGATACTGTCCAAGGAGCAAAGGTGCGCGCGGTGGGGCTGGGGGGTGGGGTGGGAATTCAAAGCAGTTGGAAAGAGAAAGGAGACAAATGCTGTAAGGATGGCTCTCAGAGTTGGGTGTGGGTGGCAGTCACCTCAGTTTCTTCAAGAAAACCTCTAGATAACACCGTCCCGACTATATACCTCCATCTACTCCATGGAGTGCCACTCAGTATTCCTCGGAATGAATATAAGCCTCATCAGACCCTTCCTTTCTGGCTATACAAACTTTAAGTGTATCTCTAGCTATGTATACATAGCTCAGAATTCTGGCTGGCAAAGGTCATTTTATTTCAGAGCTTTAATTTAAATTCCCTTTTCACCCAGTTCTTCTAAAAGAAATTATTTAGGCACAGTTTTTGTTGTGGTTGCTGCTGTTGTTTGGGCTTTATTTTTCAGCAGAGCTGTAGCATAATACAATTGGTTTTGCATGCTTCCTGGGAAAGCAGGCCACCTTCCCTCATAAAGGGTGAGGGCACTGACGTGCCTCCCAATCACTTGGTTCTATTGTTCTAAGCAGTCCTCTCAGTGTTTTTCTCAGGCTCAGGCTTCTTGCTTCATGGCCTTATTTTATTATTGTGTAGAGGGGAGTGCAGTGTGATTATCCATTCTTCCTTCAGGCAGAGCAAGCCATCTGGAATGTTTATGAAACCCGCCGGCTGATCAAGAGGCTAGAACTCTGGCGATATACATGGACATGGGTTCTTCTACATCATCACGGCTTTGTTCCTCTGATGATGTAGCATGCATAGAGGGCCACGCTAATGGATTTAGAGCACTTCGCAGTGGAGGTGCCATGAGCTGAATGGAGGAAGAGATATTTTTGGCCTCCGGGTAATTGACTGAAGGATGGTAGAAAAATGTTTCATGTAAAGCAAGAAGGCTTCAAAACTTTTAACTGTTTAATTTGGGGTGGTAGAAGGGCAGGTGATCAGCAAGAGGTTTGAGGAGCGGCCTTTGAAGCCCAAATCTTTGCGATGAGGTCATGCCCCCCTAAGCCTGTCTGACGCTCTGTGTAAAAAGAACAGTCAAACTTGTCCAGAAATAAAATGCTACTATTCTAATTTTAAAATTTAGGCATTTCCCAGCCTACACTAAGCAGTACTTATATTTCTTTCCTTTTATTAGTGTCACTGCAAAGAAAGAGGAACATTCTTCCTTTGCTATAAATTTTGGTCTTTAATTGTTGAACATATTTTTTGCAGGAAGGCAAACTTTGTCTCTTCATGCTTTCCATGTTTGTAAAATGAGTGTTTGTGGAGCTGGGAAGAATAATTTATAATGAGGGTTTGGGCTTCTTTTCAATTTAATTTGGATTTTACACTGAGTCAACTTTTCAGTCAATTGTACAACTATGATTAGTTACCAGTCACTTAAATAAGCACCTTTTAAAAATAGACCTATAAAAATGATACAGGGACTAATCACTGATGTGAGCAAATCTTGTGCAGGGCCACCTGTACCATAAGAGGAAAGGAAAGATGGGTGAGCAAATAAAACCTGTATTTGGCTAAATTGCAAGATATGTTAGTTACCCAACCTACTGAATAAATCTGCTCTGGCCCAGGCTACATCAGTGCACAGGATCTGCCATTGAGAACACTGTGAATAAATCCCAGATGACAGAAATGAGTAACTTCTCTTAATATGAAGATGAATATCTCAGGTGGAGGAGCTCTGTGTAAAGCATCTTGTCTGAGTTTACAATTTGTGCTCATTGATCTAGAGACAGGTAAATATATATGTTTAAATGTGGTTGTACCAACAGACCTGTGGTTATATGCACACATATATGTAATCACATCTACCACTCTGTGTGTATACATTATATAGATCAACATAAGTGTGTGTTTCTTTGTATTCATCTTCTCATATTCATATTTTTATCTCTAGTCAAATTATGGATATCTCATCTAGTCCACCAGAAGTCACAGCCACATTAATATTACAGAGGGAGACAAATTCCATCAGACACCAATGTCTCCATATCAGTTGTCTATTGTTGCAATAAGGGGCAATAATCACCACCATTCTGCACTGGTCTGGCTTAATACAATAGTTATGTATCACTCACGAGGCAATGGGTCTATCAGGCAGCTCTGGGCTGTTAGGCTCACTCATGCCTCTGACATCATCTTCAGGTCAGTTGGGTGGCTTCACATACTTCGCTGGTTCTTTTGCATGTCTGGGGTCTTGGGTGGGAAACCTGAGCTAATTTGGTTTGCTCCTCATGCTCTCTCTTCTTGTAGCCCACTAGAATAGACTTGTTCTGATAGTGAAAAAGACAGAGAACAGGGATCCTGAGGTTCAGCCTCTGAAGTGGCATGTTATCTTTCCTGCCATATTCCACTGGGCAATTCCCCCACACTAGCCTAGATGAAAGAGATAGGCAAGTGGATACCACTTTGTGATAAAAGTTCTGTAAAGTCAAGTTATTGAATATAAGAACTCAGAGACAGCCAATCCCTCTCTGCAGCTCAGACAGAATGGGAAACAGAATGAATGCTCTTGTCTACTTGCTGTTACTCTAACGTCCTTAGCTCTGTCCCTTCTAAATTAAATAACAATGTGAAATGTTTGTCCTCACATCTCTATAAACCATCTACAATGGCAAATATTATTGTTTTCAAAACAACATCCAACCCATATATTGAGTCATCACCAGAATCTTTTTCTTACCCTTGACAGTGTGATTTCAAGGCATTAAGCCTTCTTATACTAAGATTCCATCATTTTCCTGTGAAAGTTGAGACACTTCTCGATTAGCAGTCCTCTTCTGGATTTTTTCCAGGCCTTTCTAACTTTGCCCACCATTCTTCCTCCTCCATGGAATATGTAGAGTGGCACTGATTAGGAATATTGTGTACATAAAAATAAACAACCAACTTTAAAGTGAGCTGTGTACTATTGCAATCTGGCTAAATCTGCAACTGTATATTTGAACTGACAGCAGTGTACCAATTATCCAATTAACATGTAATCCCATATATCTGTTTCATACTCATCGGTGAAGTTCAGCCAACATTCAGTTTATTTTGACTCAATTAAACTCTTTAATTTCAGCTTGATTTTTCTGGAGAGGTGCTCATATAGCTTCCCTTTTCAAAACTCTACCTAACCTGTTGCTCTTTCTTGAGTTTCTTTTCTTATGTGTGGTAACTGTCAAATATTTATTGAGTGCTTTGACATTCATGTACAAGGCCAGAAGATTAAGAGTTCTATAGTTCAAGAATAGAATAAGTGTCGGGTGTGGTTGTACACACCTGTAATCCCAGCAAGTTGGGAAGCCAAGACCGGAGGATCATAAGTTCCAAATAAAAAATAAGAAGGGCTGAGGATGTGGCTCTAGGTACAATCCCTCATACAAAATAAAAAAAGAAAAATAGTAGAGTTAGGAATAATCCATATGACTTGTGTTCACTGACCTCACAGGAGTAGATACGTGGAATGAAGGAGAAGAAAGAGAGAAGAAGACACACATGCATACTGTTGGAGACTAGATCTCTGTAATACTGTATTATAAGTGAAGATAAAGTCTAGCCCCAAGCAGGCCCAATAATAGAGCTTGGCCAGAAGCTACAGTTCTTGACACAACATGGTGGTGGTTGCTAGGATTACTCTGTTGCAGCTACTCTGGTGACCTAAGACTCTAACAGTGAAAGATATCAGACTTGAGACTCCAATATTGTCATGGCAACCCACCCCTGCTCCTCCAACTCAGACACTCCTACAAAGAGGGGCCAGGGTGCTCCTGACTTTAAATAAAAAGATGCAGTTCACAGACCCCTCAAGTTCCAATGACTTCAGTGGCAAGAACGTTCCATGATGGGGAAACTGGCCCCTCCCTTTGGCCCTGGCTCTTCCTCCATTGGTGAGACAGTGGGGTGAGTGCCTTAGTCAGTACCTCCTCTCTCATGTGAATGGAGAGAGCAGGGTTTTCTCTTGCAATATGACCTCTTGGGGCATCTTCTGAGTATAAGTCTTTGACCACTCAGCTGAGCTAATTGTGGCAGAGTTGAAAAATAAGGACAGATCAGCAGAAAGAGGAAAACCACCCGGACTTGGAACGATTTGAGAGAAAGAACTCTGTCAGTGTAATATGTCTAAAGAAATCAGGTCACTATTGGGGAACAAGATTTGAGTATTTGCGTTAATGAGTCTGCATTTGTTTGATAGCTCTTCAACTTTGAGGGTCTTGTGTCACTAGAGTTTCAATATCATCCAACAAATTCCATCACTACCTTCACTTCTCTGGTGAAGAAATGGAGGCTCATAGAGGCAAGGCAACGTTCCCAAGCCACATGGTGGATATCTGAGGCCATTGCCCTGTGACTGTGAAGGCTGAACACTCTTAACTGTCCTGTGGGGCCAGAGTCCTGCTCCTTCTCCTTTGGATCATTTTTTTTTTTTGTAGAGTTCTGAGTCACTTGTCTTGCATCTCTGGTATTCTCTTCACCAATGTGTGTGTGTGTGTGTGTGTGTGTGTGTGTGTGTGTGTGTGTGTGCCTGTGGTGTCAGTCTACCTGCACTTATTAAACTTGACAAAATGTGTCACCGGCTGAATTTGGAACAATGTCTCACCTTTGTTTCCTATTTTGTAATACATGAATATTGGTCTCCAAAATCTGTAGGTCATTTCTCACATTGTAAACTTTTCTCGATTGATTTTCTTTTGTTAATGAAACCAGCCACTTACCCAAATAACAGTAATATTTAATTTTCACTTCCATAAAGTCTGAAGAATCCATCCAGAATCACTGCTGGAGGAATTTATCTATGATTTCAGCCTCACAGATGTGTCTCTCCTCTGCCTATCCTAAAAACCTACTACTAGTCAAGCACAGTGCTAAATACATGAAGCAGACTCCTGCCCTCAAAGAGCTTATAGATCTCACTAGATGAACAGCAAGGCAAGCAGAACTGGGTTTGACTGAATATGCAAATGGCTTGCCAACAAACTACATGCTATTACTTTTCTGACATGGAAAGTGATTCGAATCTACAATAGTAACAGACACAAACAATGGGGCCAACTGATCATGGACTGAAACTTTCAAAATCATAAGCCAGAATAACCCTCTTTATTTATAAGTTGATTATCTCAGGTAATTTATTATAATAATAATAATAACTAACACAAGTCAGTAAAGCTGACTAACACAGTAAGCATTAAATTCAAGAATAAAAACTTTTCAGCCAATGTATGAAAAGGTATTGTTAGTTATCAGCCAAAGCCAGAAGGGTTTGTTTGGAACCCAACAATGAGTTGTCCAACATCTACACAGTGAGCAAGCAAGGATCAGGTAAAAGAATTAATGACAAAGAGAAGCCTTAATAGCTGAGCACTTGGAAACTCTGTCTTTATGTATTAATTTATGACATAGTAAACCAATGTTTTTGCTTCTAAGGAACCAGAATTTCATAATTAAATACTGTTGATTACTTGCCCAATTAATGAGGGAGTCTTCTGATGCTGCAAATCTCTGTTAAATAGCAAGGAGTATTCTACTTTGGAAAAGGTGAATCTACAGAAAAAAAGTTGAAAGATAGAACTCTGGGGCTTTGCATTCTAATTAAGCATATATTTACTTCCCAGACATCTCCCTCTTTCTCTACCCTCTCCCATTTGTACCCTGCTCTGCAGTAAGTACTCTCTAAGTATAGATGCTGTGTGTGTGGAACTGCAATGAAAAATTAAGAGAGACTGACTTCTTTTTCAGGAGCAGTTAATTATTACAGAACATTAGGTTTTCCCTGCTGATCACTATAGGCAGGAAAGATTTAGAGGAGGAGCTCATGTTCTATATCAAGGACAGCCAGATAAATACTATTGATCCGAACTTGTTTGTGGCAATGGGGCACCCACTTGCTGGTTAGATTAACCCCAGGTGTGTATTCCTTCTGTCTATAGGATTTAACCCGACTCATGTTTTCTATGTAAAGGTGGTTATTAAGCCAAGAATTAGTGACTTCTAATGGCTCATAACCTCTTCACTAGGAATTATAAAAAGTTTCCTCTGGCTTGAGAGTGTTTTTTGTCAGGATTGAAAAAAAATCAGTGTTGAAGGGTTTCTAAACAATCTCATTGGAAATTTCCCTTGGAACAGACCAAGCTTTCTCTTTTAAGCTATGTTAATAAGCCAAAAGCACGAAAGTTGAGTAGAAGCCAAGAGCACAGAAGTTTCACCCAGGAAAAAAGTTTGGAAGTACGACACATGGATTAGTCGGACATCATAGTAATTGCTTATGTACGTTCCTGTGGTTGACGACTATGTTTCTTCTAAAAAATATAAAGAAATAAACATTGGAAAAGGACAGGATCTATACGGAATTTTACCTATGGAAGCATAAAGGGCTGTGCAGTGGCAATTCTATGGTGGCGGATCTAGACAAACAATCTTGCTGCATACCTGTCTATGCCCATCTTGTGTTGCTATTCCAAAATACAAGGGGCTGGTTGCTTTATTAGGAAAGAGCTTTACTGAGCTCACAGTTCTAGAGGTTTCAGAGCATGGCACCAGTACCTGCTTGGCTCCAGTGAGGGCCTCATGGATGATGGCATCACGGAGGTGGCACCATGAATGGAGCAGTCAGCAGCACCTGTGGAAGAGTGACATAGGGAGTCTCTAGGTTTGCTGCTAACAGCCCATTCTCAAAAGAAAGAATCCAGTCCCCTGAGACATGACCCACCAATCCATTCATGAAGATAGAGCCCATACGACCTAATTACCTCCCACTAGGCTCCACTTAGGACTCACCACTTGCAAATCACCACACTGGGGACTCAGCTCCAGTACGTGAAACTTTGGCCAATGAGTCACACATATCCAAACCAAGTATGATGGTATGGATATTTTCAAGGTGTCCCTAAACCATCAGTCCTAAAACAGATTGAAGATGTACCTGTCATTCTGGATCATTCTAAGCTTCTCAAAGAGCCAACCCAAAGTGATGAGGAAGCCAGAGAAGCAAATCTCAGGGAGAAACAATTTTTTTAAAAAGATAGAGCTGTGATCACGATGGAAGTCTTGAGGCTGGATGTGACCTACCTTAGCTTGGGTACCTAAAGGATGGACCGTTCTGCCTCCTCTTCAGACCAACCATGAAACTGCAGAGATTAAAAAGAAAAAAAAATTATATTATCTTTACAGGCAAATAAAATTCAAAAGATATGGATCTCTGAAGAGATTCTATAGTCATTAATAGACTTCAGGGTGAGCTGCCTATATTTCCTCTCACCACTGAATTCAATCTGCTGTGAAAAATTTTCACTGTCTCCAAGTCATCATGAAAACATCCTCAGCTAATTGAGACATTCCCAAACAATTAAGATAACCAGATGCATCTGTTATTTGTAATTACCTGAACATGCATTCCTTTCTTTGAGAAGAGTTCCATTTTTTGAGCATTTTGAACTACTCCAGATAATGAAGATGAAGATTACTGTGTGTGCATTTTTCACTTGGTCTAATTTTGACATGGAATTACCTCTTTCCAAAATTAAGCAGCAAAACTGGAAACATGTGTGCAAGAAAGAGCTTTTTTCACTTTGCTTTGTCCTGAAATAATAGTTTCTCTTTTTATACCAATCACATCTCAGAAAGTTTCTGAGATTTAAATTAAGCCAGATTCCAATGTAAAAGATGGAAACCCATAGTTATGGAAAAAAATAAAGTTTATAATTGCCACTCATGACCTGCCACATTTAATCTTTAATATTCATTCTGAGTCTGGAATACTATATGAAGTTTTTGGCATGTAAGTACAGTAGGTTTTCCATGTAAGTGGTAACTACAACCATAACTATTTCTTTAACTATTACTAGCCTTCACTATTTTCCTTACTACTCTTGATAATGATATCTGATTTCTCCAGATGGAAATCTTCATTAGTGCTTTGGAGTTTTATTAGGACATTTTGTTTTTGACTTGAATAACATGCAATTGATCAGAATGATTTAAAACTTTAACCCAACAATAATTCTGCATTTTCAGTTCTCCAATGATAAAATTCCTTATAAATTTTTCAGAATAGACCTGCAATTCCATCTATGTCATTACAACTCTGCATTTGTCTTCACTATATTTACAAATTAGTCTTATATTACCTTTTATTATAATCACCTCAAACAATTATTTAGCTTCATTATAATTTGAAGTTTTCTGTGTCCAATCTGAAGACAATGCCTGCCCTATTCTCATTTTTATTCCCTACCTATAAATCTAGCCCTTGCATGTGGTAGGTGCTCAGTAAATATTTTATTTGCTTTCATTGAAAAAGGTCTTATCTCTTCCTGATGTACTCTTGCCTTCCAGAAAATACTGTAAATTCAGTATTAAACAACTTTGGATTCTCTGGGGCTGGAGTGTTATATTCACCATGAATGATTGGAAAATTCTTCTCCTACCCTAGTGGTGGAACTGATATCACTCTATGTCATACTATGAAGACAAAACTTTTTGCTTGGAAGATCAAAATAGGAAAAATGTCTCTAGATATGGACAAAGACTTCAGGAGACATGTGACATGGGAGAAAGGAACAGAACCTAAAAATGACAGAGAAGGTAGAAGAGACAGAGAAGTTAAGAAAGAAGAGCACACCGAAGAAAAACAAACATTTTTATTATAAATTACATCTCTTGATAATGAACATTAATATTTCATTAAAAGTAAAGGATGAGTTATATTTATGCATCAATTGCTAAAATATTTTCCATTTTGATGAGTCCTTCTGAGCTAGTATAGAATGCTTTCTATTCTTATTCAAGTGACCTTTTATCATTATGATTAACTGTAACTTAATTAGATTCCTCCTTCTTATTGTACAATTACTGTCAAAGAATAGGGATTCCAGGTCAACTTTCCACAACTGAAACTCATTATTTTTGTTAACTGCCCCTCTGTATTTTGTTGTTTGAAAAAACAGAAATTGCAACCATGTATATTCTACTTCCCATAGTTATTCTGTTATTCTATAATTTTATGACTGTGGACAAGTCATTTATTCTGTCAGAAGCTGTACTATTATTTAGTTTTATTTTTTATTTGATAGTATTTTATTTTGGTGTATCAGAGATTGAATACACGGGCACTTAACTGCTGAGTCACATCCTCATCCATTTTACTTTTTATTTTGATACAGGGTCTCACTAACTTGCTTTGGGCCTCACTAAATTGCTGAGGCTGGCTTTGAATTTTTAATTCTCCTGACTCAGCCTCCCGAGATGCTAGGATTACAAGCATGTAGCACCATGCCCGCAAGAAGATATATTTTTGTTTTTAAAGTGAGAATAATAGTACCTAATGATGTATGTGTAGCAAGTATTCTATGTTAAATTTCACTTCTAAAACTTTTATTCATGGAAAAGAAAATCTTATATAGTACTGGAGCAAAATGAAGAAAACTTGCATTGGAAAATAAACATTACCATAAGATTTCATTGTGGTCTCAAAATTTTTTTGTATTACATTTTACCTAAGTATGTGAAAATGTGATTATAATTCTTATATTGTGAGGTATCTAAACAAAGCTTCACATTATATACAAATAAAAATATGTAGCCAAAACTCTTCAAAAAAATGTAATGTGACAAATGATGTTTTGTTATTTTGCTAAAACTAAATGATCTATGTGAATTTAATTGTATAAAAAAGAACATACAGTCATTTATTTCACTTCCTGTCAACTTGTGTATTTGTAATGTCGAGCCCGATGGATCATTCCTTGAATCATAGCCATCACTGTAATAATTTTCCTTTTTAAAAAATAATTAGTTTAAGCAACAACTCATGGTTTTCATGGACTCATTTGTGTAGCTGTCCAGCCTCCCCCCCAAAATGAACTAAAAGTGACTTTGAAGCATGATTTAATGAAAAAATGTTCATTGTCTATTTATGTGTAATCCTCACAAACCTCTGTAAATTGTGTGTAAAAAGATAGATTTTTCACAGACACCCACGAACAACATGGGATTTGCTGCTTTCCTTGGATTTCCTGGCATTAGGTATGATTATACCACTGTGTGATGTGACCTGTGATCATTTAATTATTCAATCATAATTCTTTACTTGAACTATAAAACCTGGGTAATATTTTTTACCATGTTCTGTGATGTCACTTACTGTTCATTTGATACAAAAACCCCATTTATATATTAAGTCTGCTCTGTTCTTTTCTCATTAGCCTGTGACAATTAATGTGGAACATTATTCCACCACACTGTCATTTTCATGATGTCAAAACATTCTGGATTTATTAAATAAATTATGAAGCTAAAATTCTAGTCTGTGAAAATATCTTTCAATTATAGCTGATCACTGTAAAAGAGAAGTTTTGTCTTCATAATTAGTAAAAGAATCCAACAAGAGTACAATAGCAGACACATGATGATCGCTGTCTCATTAACAGTAGGACATGATCACCTAACGAATTTCTGGCTGGATGTGATCATTTGGTACCAATGTGTAAACTCACATATAATCCTCAGCAGTGAAATCATGTGGCCGTTCCCAGGCATAGGATGGCTTTCTTGATGGTTCAGAATGTGTTCACTCCTTTTGTATTTTAAACATTGCAATCGATCTGAAAATTTTCATTGAAAACATAAGATGTTCAAACTAAAAACCTGCCATAGGGATCTCACTCACTTTTCACAGACTCCCGTGGGTGAACAGACATAGCAAACAAATACATCCAACACGGATATTCATTGGATGTCCATTGGAGAGTACACAATAAGTTTGTAATGTTGTATTCTATGGGTGCTTTCCTTTTTGTGATTCTTATTGACTTATTGTATTATTACTGAGGTGAGCATTTGATTATATCTGCTTTAAGAATTTTCTTTTTTTTTCCTTTTTTTTTAAGATGGAATGCATTTGCTTATAAACAATTCTAGATTGCATGCTTCCCACAAATTTTTGTTTCAGACATATTTTGCTGATTTAAGGATTGTGTTGCTTTTAAGATCTGTCATCAGTATATATTTGGTTGTGTGCATCTATTTGTGTGAAAAGCAGAATCAACAGCTTTTGTGCTTCAAGAATTTTCTAAACTATATTATTATGGCCCAACATCAAGGACATCAAGGTCTTATTGGGCTATTTTTTTCTGTGAGTCAGAAGTGAGGCCAAACTACTTCAAGAGGAGTTTGTCCTTGTTGGTGGTTCCTGAAACCTTCTTCCAAAGGAAGGAAAGATGGTCTTCAATTCAGTCAAGCATCCTTGCCAGACCCTTTTAATGCTTATAGAATATGTGTCAGCTTGAGAAGCTGCTGGGTCTTATGTTTCTTCATGAATATGAAGCAAGGAAGAGTGACACACTGCACCCTGTTGGGGTGTCCAAATGTGAGTTCTTTGCCTCTCTAGATATATCAGAAGAAAAACATCAGTGGAGAAATTCCCAAAGGACTAGAATTCATCCATTCTTTAAGAACAAGTTCTCTGAAACTTTTCTTTTTTACCACTTATGAAAGATGTCCTTCATGCACACAATATACTACCATGAATAAGTGCAGATTTTGATGACATCAAGAGAGAAAACACAAATAAGATGGTAAATTGAAACACTGTAGTAATTAATAATTCATAATCTCACTAACTCTGTTCAAAATGGTAGATGGTATTATGTCCATTTCCAGGGGAAGAAACTGAAGCACCAAGAGGCTAAGTCACAATTTACTGAGGGGTAAATACCTCCATAATTGTTAGCGCCACATGCTCCTTTTCTCTGACCACTGTCTCTCATCATTTCAAACCATTTTAGCTTTACAAGGAGATTGATCAAAGAAGAGTGCAGCATTACTTGAGAGCAGGAATTGTACAGGAGAAAATGGCTGGGTCACACCTCTTGCAGAGAAAGATATGGATTTGATTCCTTTTCACTTCTCAATCTAGATCTAAAAAGGGAAGCTCTGGATATAGTCTAGATTGATGCAAGGGAGGGTTGAAATTCGTTCAACTGGTTTTGCCTTTCTAAAGATGATAAAAACATTAAGTTGACATTGAGAAACCATGGTAGGAAAAAAAAGTGCAAACATGTGCAAAAAAAAAGAGAGACAATTCAGAGTGTGACTTTAGAAAAAACCTCTGATAGTACATATCTTGGGTACAAACAGAATTCAAGCAAAACCAATGGCTGCTTGTCATTTAATATATCTGAAATATCCACCCCCACCCCACCCCGTCAATCCCTTCTAAAGTACTGATGATATGTTGGTACTCTTCTACATCATTTATACATGTTTTCTCATTTAATCCTCGTAACGACCCTATGAGTAGACAGTATCGTTGTCATCTTTTCACACATAGGGAGACTGGGACCTTGAGAGTCTATGTAAGTGGCCCCAGATTGTTCATTGTACCATGGGGCACACTTGGTGCTCAGTCCCAGATGGTTGTCCCCCAGAGAACATCTTGGCACCAGAACAATCTGCTTTCTCCTTCCTTCCCACTTCTCATGGCCATCTCCACTTGGCCTTTATTCTGAAGTTGGTTGTTGGTTGTGGGCTAAACAACCACTGTGATAATGGGAGACAAGAAGGACCACCACTCTTTCCCACTCTCGGATCTTCCACTGGGAAGGGTTATGTATTCTCACTTGTTAGAGATCGATATTTTTCATAGATCCATACATGCCAGCCATCTCTTCACACTGTCCAATCTCCAATGCCTTTGATAAAATTGCATAGGAAAGCCATTATGTAGCTCTGAAGTATAACAAGAGGAAAGCAGCAATGGTAACACAGGGGACACACGGTGCTTACTCTGTGGTCATTACTAGAATAAATCCATTACCAGGACCAAGCCATTTATTTCTCTCAACAATGCTTTGAGATAGGTGTTATTGTTACTATCATTGGACAAATAATCAAAGACAGGCCAGAGAACTTGCAAAACAGAGTCTTATTCTAGGGCCCATCATTGCTGCAATTATATGGGGAAAATCTTGATGATATGCACTGGAAATATCTCCAGGATACATAAAGAACTCAAAAAAACTTAACAATAAAAAAAACAAATAACCCAATCAATAAATGGGCTAAGGAACTGAACAGACACTTAACAAAAGAATAAATATGATCAGTAAACAAGTATTTGAAAAAACGCTCAACATCTCTAGCAGTTAAAGAAATTAAATTAAAACTACACTGAGATTTTATTTCACTCTACTCAGAATGGCTATCATCAAGAATTCAAGCAACAGTAAATGTTGCCGAGGATGTGGGGGGGGGGAAAGGCACACTCATACATCTCTGGTGGGACAACAAATTGGTACAGTATGGAGATTCCTCAGAAAACTTGGAATGGAACCATCATTTGACTTAGTTATCACACTCTTCAGTTTAAACATAAAGGATACCATAATGACTTTCCACATCAATGTTTATGGCAGCTCAATACCAATAGCTAAACTATGGAACCAACCTATGTGCCCTTCAACAGATGAATGGATAAAGAAAATGTGGTATTTATACACAATAGAATATTACTCAGCTATAAAGAAGAATGAAATTATGGCATTTGCTGGTAAATGGATGGAACTGGAGAATATCATCCTAAGTGAAATACACTAACCCCCCCCCCAATAAAGGCCAAATATTTTCTCTGATATGCTGATGCTAATTCACAATAAGGCAGGAGGGGTTAGGGAAGAATAGAAGTATTTTAGATGAGACAAAGGGGTGTGAAGGAAAAGAAGGGGTGAATAGGAAAGACAGTAGAATGAATTGGGCATTACTATCCTATATGCATATATGATTACACCACTAATGTAATTCTACATTATGTACAATAAAAAGAAGTCTCTCTCTCTCTCTCTCTCTCTATATATATATATATATATATATATATATATATATATATATATATCAACATACATTCTATATCAAGTAAAACTAATTAGAAAACATAAAAATATTTTTTTAAAAATAGATAAATTTTAAAAATAAGGATATTAGCCAGGTATAGTAGTATATGCCAGGTACTTGGGAGGCTGAGGCAGGAGGATCACAAGGTGGATGTCAGCTTCAGAAACTTAGCAAGACCCCATCTCATAGCAAACAATAAATACATAAGGGCTGAGACTGTAGCTTAGTGATAGAACACCCCTAAGTTCGATTCCCATGACCACATAAATAATATCATGTAGGTGCACTTAAACTCTTAATCTCTTTGACGAGGCTTTCTTCCCCCTGTGAGAACATGGATTCATTATTCTGAGCAACTTCCTTCTAGAGAACATTTGGAAGACAACCTGTTCATAATTTGGGGGTCCTCATTCCAGGACATCGTCATTGAAGCCTTGTATTGTGTGTTCTGTTTTATTATCACCAGAGCACCGTGATGTTTAGTCTCTCTCACTGCAACAGGGAAACCTCAGAACCATGGGCTTGTCCTTGGCCAGTTTTGAGCAGGGGTCTCTGCAAAGAAAAGCATGTGCTGTACTCCACCATCCCTGTTTCTTTTTTTTCCATTTTCTTTTTGACCCTTTGACAGTTGCAAAACAATAAGATAAAACAAAGTATACAGTAAGTGTTGGAGGCTGGGGATAAAGTTTACCATAATTCTTTACTGTATATGCAGTATCTGAAACTGAAATTGGCTTCTCTAAACAACAGCTGTGATGGAAGAGGCAGCTGTTTTGAAGCAAAAAAATGACTCTGGACTAGGAATCAGGGGGTCCAAGGCTGAGTCCTGGATCTGCCCTAGCTTTGTGATGCAGCCATTAGACTCCTTGGTGGTCAGTTACATCATCTGCAGAATGGGAATAATTCTGTCCCGCAGGATGAGATATTACATATCTATATGTAGAAACCATTAGTCTGTTAATAAAGAAATACTTTATAAAGTTGTAAGAATTTCAAACTCTAATGGGTTGGGTTAGAAGAAAGTATTTCTCTAAATAAAAGATTCAAATGCATTTGGCCCCTCCTCGGCCTTTTCCTCTTCTTCTTCTTCAAAAAACTCATATAAAAATAAAGCCCGATAAGTGCATGTAAAGCTTTTCAAAGCTTTAGGCACAGGTTGTGAGAAAAGACAAATTGTTGGTAATGCCATAAAAAGCTACAGAGCAATAAAATTGCATCATGACGATACCAAGAAAACATCTGTTTCTTAAAGATGCTCACCAGCATGAGGGCACAGTTTAAGGCATCTCCTTTCAGAACAAATGCACAGAACAGCAGTGAGAGGAACGCTAGGCAAGAGCAGCAAGATGATAAAGCCCACAGAGCAATCCAGGTATCTGGAGAGATTAGAGAAAATGGATAATTCATTGAAACCATTGCCAAGATGGAGAGTAATTATAATCCACAAAAAAATTCAAAGTTAAAAAAGCAAAGGAAGGAGAAGAGTTATTTAATTTGATCCACAAGATGATGTAAAAATGAGAGAAAAGAAAATTTGAGGAAATGATTTTTGGTAATTAGATAATTAGTGTGAAGAATTTCTAAAGGACTCCAAAGATTTGGATAGGGGAAAAGTGTCTGCAGAGAATTGACATATGATCCATTAAAAAATCTTCAGCTACAGGTTCCCATACCTATTGCAAGAAAGAACTCTCTGGTCTCAGAAACTTCACTGGATGTAAAGGTCAATGGATTTGGTTTCGTTCCTGGCTTCCTTTTGCATTGCCAGAGATCAACCCCAGGGCCTGGCATATACTAGGCAATTTCCCTACTACAGAGCAACATCCACACCCCTGGACTTGATCATTCTTATGATCACTTGTAAACCTACATATGAAATAAGAAGTCAGTTTTCCAGTAAAAAAATGTTTGAGAATCCTCAAGCCTCATACTCATGAATGGAGACCCAAATATATGATAGCTGAGAGCCATCATCTTCTCGGCTCTAGAAAATATTTATTCAGTCATTTAACCAATGTTTGCTAAGCACCTAGTAGGATCCATGTAGAGTGCTAAGCACTTCACTTATATCATGAAATACAGCAACTCTAATTTCTCTACCATTTCCTATGTTTCCACTAATTAAATCTTTTGTCATATTTATCTAATATCAAAAAGTAACAGCAAGCTTCATGAGGGTAATGATAAAGACAGACAGGGCTTCTCCAGCACAGCAGCCAGCCCCTGCTTTATGTATGACTACTAAATATATGTCCAACATGATGCCAAGAAGAGGGACAAGTGGCAAGATGTTTGAGTTCTAGAAAAAATTTATTCTTACTACCTCAAAACATCATGAACTCCCAATGTCTCTCAGATTCCCAAACATGTCATGTCATAATATTCATTTAAAAATGTAAATGCATTTTTTTTTCTTGGATAAATAGTCATCAAATCCTTAAGGAGCAAACAGCGTCAAAGTCAAATATGTACAATGGAGACAATCCCAGGGCTATTCTGGTACAGACATATCTAAATAATGAAAGACAGAGTCATTAGCCAAGCTGACTTCAGGTGTGTTAGTTAAATCCTCATGACATCTAAGTAAGGACAGAAAATATTGATAGATTTCCCTGTTCCTCCTTTCCTTATTTTTATGTGCACAAGACTTCTTTATTTCTAACAGTAGATCAACTGTAAGCATCTGTAATATGGTAAATACCAGAAAAGAGACATCATTAATTCTGTCTTTTAGTCTAGAAAAGACCAGCTAAAGAAAAGTTATTTCATTAGTACTTTCTGCTCTATGCCAAATACCTACACATGTTCTCTTCAGTGTGTGCTTTAAATTACTTACTGAAATGGATATTTGTCTTTACAAAGAAATAATGGTTTCCTCGTGTCTCTCAGTATCAGGAAAAATTTCCATCCTTACTCGGGTAAGATTAAAAAGCTAATCAGTGCTGTGGTCTCTTTGAGTCTGCAGATGTGCACTCCTGAAATCCACAGTGGATTTGGATTACCTGGTGATATTTGAACTGCCCCTTCAGCTCTGCTTGTTCATTTGTTTAACACTTTGTTCAGCTTTATTTTTAAGTGACTCTGACAGCTCCTAACTAAGGAACAACATGCTCCAGCTAGCTGTTTGGGCCAAGGGGTTTAATGATTTAAAAATTATCTCATTCACTTTGGTTTTAATGTAGAAATGTCTGCAGATGGGAGGAGGGCCAAATTAAGAGCAAAGGGTATCTATTCTGGAAGCTGGGCCAATGTTTGCAGAGAGCTATGGGCTTCCCTGAGAAGAGTGTAGCACATTCAGCTACCTACCCACCCACACCCCCCCAATTAAAGAGAGAGGATATTTGGATTATAGTCATCTATTTACATATATTTGAAAAGCTAACTCTTCTGGGGGAAGCATAACCCACGTCAAATTCTTCTTTTCAATCCCTAGTACTCACTGTGATGCCTAGCACACAGTAGGCATGTAAAGAAAAAAATCAAAGGATGAAATTCTTTTTCTCACTGCCTTGCTAATTGGCTGAGGTCAGATCTCTGACAGGAACTGATGTCCTGAGCATCGCTGTAGGTTCTCAACCAAGCCTTGCTGAGTGATTGAAACACCAACCTGTTTCTCATTCTACTGGATGCCAAGCCATAGAGGAGAAGTAAACAGACTTAACAGGAGATGAAAGAAGGAATGCTGAGCCACAGTGAGAGGTTAGAGAACACGCATTTGTGGCAGAGACAATCAGCATGTTTTCAAAAATATCTCTAACAAAACTTGGCAGCCTAGGAGACAGAGAGAAAGTGAGAGAGAGTAAAGGAAGAAAGGGAAAAAAGTGAAAGAAAAAAAGAGAAACCCAAGACATTAAAACAAACAAACAAACAAACAAAAAAGCAGATGTCAGTGGTCAGGGGTTCCTGGGTGGGGCTTTATGCAATAGATAGAGTCACAAACTCCCTGTCCTTTCTCTCATTTATCCTTATGGTATCCTGGCTGGTCAACAGGCTTCTCTTAGAATAACCTTTCTAGAGTTGGACAAACTCAGAGTATCCAAAAGCAGCCCTGCATTTGACCATGACTCCTGGTCTGAAACAGGCCTTCATCTTCAGTTTAGTTTAAGTTTAGCTTTTCTGTCTCCCCACCTCTCCTCACTTCTATTTTCTTTCTCATATTCAGGAATACCATACCATTTTATAATGAAAACCAAAATATTTTTGGAGAAGTGAGGGAAAAGGTAGCTACAATGGTTACATCCAGGGCTGCTGTTTGACTATTGTAGGTTTTCCTCCAGGAAAATCACATTCAAAATTATATCTTATGACTTGCATTAATATAACATAATCTGGGCTATCATATAATCCAGGCCAGATTCAATATAGCAGAACATGCACATTGTTTTTCCTACTGACTTAAAAGAAATACAAACAGCTTTAAGGGTCCCTAATATCACACACCCTGGACCTACTGCCTACAGTGCCTGGTGGAGAAGACAGCTCCAATTGCCTCAGGCTTAGATGTACAAGGGGTCTGTTCTGGGTACAGTCACTCCGTAGGTTTAGAGTTCTGTTAATGAAAGTTACACTCACGTGGAATCAACAGAAAACATGAGGGCTGCTCTAAAATAAGAGAGATAACTTGAAAATTAGGCATTTTAATAAATTTAATTTAAAAAGCCATTGTATTACATTTTACCAATTTTATATCTAGCTTTACATACACTAACAGACATATACATGTTGTAAGATCAAATCTTTATCTTTGTAAGTCATTTGGAAGTCTAAAAGAAAAACAAACAAATGAAAAAAGAAATCACTTGTCCCAAAAGCGGAGTTACAAACTTAAAATCTTTCAATGAATAGTAACTATGATGACGTCATTCATTTGGAGTTGGCAAATATTTCAATGAATAAAGTTCCTTTTTCTTCTTAGGGTTATGTAATATATTGTAACTCACAGTCAGCTAAAGGTCAAGAAATAAAAAAGCTATTTGCAGGTGTAACATAATAACAGTAGCACTGGTGATAATAATAGTCATTGTTGCTTCAGTCATTCACTCTGAGAAGCATTTACCAGGCACTGAAATCAATGCTATGTGTATAATATTGCAAGCAGCCTGTAAGCATATGTTTTTCTGTTTTTAATTAGAAATGTATAATATTTGTCAAGAGCAATTAACCCTCATATAGGAAAAATATGAAATCAATATTGTACAAATTAAGTAATTTAAAGCAAATAGCCAGACAAAGGACAAAATAATTTTCATTTATTTATGTTCAACACAGCATTTACAAAAGAAAACTATATCAGGAGAAGATAAAATATTACAGAAAGTTTAAAAAGATTAATAGACCACTAGCCATGCTAACAAAGAGAAGAAGAGAGAGAACCCAAATTACTAGCTTATGGGATGAAAAAGGCAATATCACAACAGACACTTCAGAAATACAGAAGATAATTAGAAATTATTTTTAAACCCTATACTCTAATAAAATAGAAGATAGTGAAGGCATCCATAAATTCCTTAAGGCATATGAGCTGCCCAGATTGACTCAGGATGATATAAACAACCTAAACAGACTAATATCAAGTGAGGAAATAGAAGAAGCCATCAAAAGACTATCAACCAAGAAAAGCCCAGGACCAGACGGATACACAGCAGAGTTTTACAAGAACTTTAAAGAAGAACTAATACCAATACTCTACAATCTATTTCAGGAGATAGAAAAAAAGGGAGTACTTCCAAATTCATTCTATGACGCCAACATCACACTGATTCCCAAACCAGATAAAGACACCTCAAAGAAAGAAAACTTCAGACCAATATCCCTAATGAATTTAGATGCAAAAATCCTCAACAAACTTCTGGCAAATCGGATACAAAAACATATCAAAAAGATCGTGCACCATGACCAAGTGGGATTCATCACTGGGATACAAGGCTGGTTCAGTATACGGAAATCAATAAATGTAATTCACCACATCAATAGACTTAAACATAAAAACCATATAATCAACTCAATAGATGCTGAAAAAGCATTTGACAAAATACAGCATCCCTTTATGTTCAAAACACTAGAAAAATTAGGGATAACAGGAAATTACCTCAAAATGATAACAGCTATATACACTAAGCCTCAGGCCAGCATCTTTCTCAATGGAGAAAAATTGAAGACATTCCCTTTAAAATCTGGAACAAGACAGAGATGCCCTCTCTCACCACTTCTATTCAACATAGTTCTTGAAACACTAGCCAGAGCAATTAGACAGATGAAAGACATTAAAGGCATAAATATAGGAAAAGAAGAACTTAAATTAGCACTATTTGCTGATGACATGATCCTATAACTAGCAGACCCAAAAAATTCAACCAAGAAACTTCTAGAAGTAGTAAATGAAATGAATCCAGCAAAGTGCAGGAAATAAAATCAATACCAATAAATCAAAGGCATTCCTGTATATCAGTGGCAAATTCTCTGAAATGGAAATGAGGACAACTACTCCATTCACAATATCCTCAAAAAAAAAAAAATACCTGGGAATCAACTTAACAAAAGAGGTGAAAGAGCTATACAATGAAAACTACAGAACCCTGAAGAAAGAAATAGAAGAAGATCTTAGAAGATGGAAGGATTTACCTTGTTCATGGATTGGTAGAATTAATATTATTAAGATGGCCATATTACCAAAAGCACTTTACAGATTCAATGCAATTCCCATCAAAATCCCAATGACATTCTTGCAGAAATGGAAAAAGCAATCATGAAATTCATCTGGAAAAACAAGAGACCCAGAATAGCTACAGTAATACTAAGCAGGAAGAGTGAAATTGGTGGTATCAGGATTCCAGATTTTAAACTATACTATAGAGCAATAGTAACAAAAACTGCATGGTACTGGCATCAAAACAGGCTGGTAGACCAAGGGTACAAAATAGAGGACACAGAGACAAATCCACAAAATTACAACTACCTTATATTAGACAAAGGTGCTAAAACCATGCAATGGAGAAAGAATAGCATCTTCAACAATGGTGCTGGGGGAACTGGAATTCCATATGCAACAAAATGAAATTGAATCCCTTTCTCTCACCATGCACAAAAGTCAACTCAAAATGGATCAAGGAGCTAGGAATCAGACCAGAGACTCTGCATGTAAAAGAAGATAAAATTGGTCCTAATCATCATCATGTGGGGGCAGGCCCCAAATTTCTTAATAAGACACCTATAGCACAAGAGTTAAAACCAAGAATCAACAAATGGGACAAATTCAAACTAAAAAGGTTTTTCTCAGCAAGAGAAATAATATCTGAGGTGAATAGGGAGCCTACATCTTGGGAACAAATTTTTACCCCTCAAACATCAGATAGAGCTCAATCTCTAGAGTATACAAAGAACTCAAAAAGTTAAACAACAACAACAAAATAACCCAATCAACAAATGGGCCAAGGACTTGAACAGAAACTTCTCAGAAGAGGATATGCAATCAATCAACAAATACATGAAAAAATGCTCACCATCTTTAGCAATTAGAGAAATGCAAATTAAAACTACTCTAAGATACCATCTCACTCCAATAAGAATGGCAGCCATTTTGAAGTCAAACAACAATAAGTGCTGGCGAGGTTGCGGGGGGAAAAAAGTACACTCATACCTTGCTGGTGGGACTGCAAATTGGTGCAGCCAATTTGGAAAGAAGAATGGAGATTCCTTAGAAAGTTGGGAATGGAACCACCATTTGACCCAGCTATTCCCCTTCTTGGGCTAGAGCCAAAATACCTAAGAAGAGCATACTACAGGACACAGCCACATCAATGTTTACAGCAGCACAATTCACAATAGCTAGAATGTGGAACCAACCTAGATGCCCTTCAATAGACAAATGGATTAAAAAATATGGCATTTATACACAATGGAATATTACTCAGCACTAAAAAATAACAAGATCATGGAACTTGCAGGCAAATGGATGGCATTAGAGCAGACTATGCTAAGTGAAGTGAGCCAATCCCTGAAAAATAAATGCCAAATGTCTTCTCTGATATAAGGGGGTGACTCAAAATGAGATAGGGAGGAAGAGCATGAGAAGAAGACTACCACTAAATATGGAAGAAAGGTGGGAGGTAAAAAGAGGGAGAAGGAAAGTTGCACAGAAGATGGAAGGAGAAGCACATTGTTATACAGAATACATATATGATGTTCTAATGAGAAAAAGAAAAAAAGTGTCACATTAGATTGGATAGACAGAAAGGATGGGAGAGGAGGGGAGGATTAAGGAGGATAGGAAGGGCAGCAGAATAGAATAGACAATACGATTGATGTATGTACAATCCATGTATGTATTATATGTAAAAATACATTCTGCTGTCATGTGTGACTAAAAAAATATAAAAATAAAGTAAAAAAAAAGACAGTACAATGATCAAAAATAACAGTTCTTATTTAAGTAGTTGTTTAATTTTTATGGTTGCTTGCTCTATAAAAAAATAAAATTTAATAAAAACAATGTTATGGATAAACTTAAAAAAAAGAAAAATAAGTCATTAACCCAGCTTTAGAAAGAAAGAAAGAAAGAAAGAAAGAAAGAAAGAAAGAAAGAAAGAAAGAAAGAAAGTAGTGTATCATGAGAGTTTTCTCCTTTAGAAATAATTCAAATGACCTTCCTAGAAAGAGTCAGCAGGTCTGGGGATATAGTTGAGTGGTAGTGGGCTGGCCTAGCATGCAGAAGGCCTTGCAGTTTAAAGCCCAATACTGCAAGAAAAGAAAAGGGAGGTTAGGGAGAAAAAAGAAGAAAGGGAGGGAGGAAGGGAGGAAGTAAAGAAGGAAGAAAAAATGAAAAAATTAAGAAAGGGAGGGAGGAAGGAAGGAAGGAAGGAAGAAAAAAGGTAGAGAATAAAAGCAGGGAAAGCAATGGGTCATTAAAGCAAAAGGGCAAGCAGTACAAATATAAATATATGACATAAAATCTGTTGAGACAGTTTAGAAAGCTTTAGAATTCACATGACATCAAACTGAGTGATATTATTACTGTATAGAAACATAAGAATCTCCACCTTGGCCTGGCCTAAACCAAACTCAGGTGTAGGAGGCATAGAGAGGACTCCTGTCTGGCTGTAGTGGAAGGCAGCTGAACCTGTGGCACTTCAGGATGCACTGGTTAGGGAAGGAAGGGGCCAAGACTCCCCTGATGGGCACTTGAGCACCACGAGGCTCCTGGGAGTCCTTCACCCTGGCTCCCCACCATCACAAACCCCCCTTGCAGGGGTTCTCAGTGGTCTGTTCCATTGCCTGGTGCAGGTTTGAGTTCCTCACCAAACACCTGAGTGTTCACAGCCTACGTTGGCCTGCCTGGGCAGGCTGTGGTTGTGGTGGCAAGAGCCAAAGCCAACTTAGCTTGATGGAGGCACCAAGGACTGCCCTATAGCCATATTAGCGGGTGGTCCTGGAAGAAGTAGGCAGGGTTTTGGAAGCATTGTCTGAAGACAAGAAGCCAGGCCCTAATCCTTATGGTGTTCCTTGGGAGTTGGTGATATGTAGAGCTATTGGATGTTTTGTACTTCTCTTGTTTTTGTGGAGAAGTTTTCAGTTTGTTAGAAGCAGGCTTTATGTGGAAAGAGAAAAACAGCTGGCTTTAAAACTTTCTAGAAGAATTGAAGAAAAATGTGAACTACTTGAAAAAGTTAGCCTTGTTCAAAAAGAGCTTGAAGGCTTAGAGTCAACTTTAAAGGGCAGCAGTTCTGAGAAGGGTCCAAGAGATGTCCCAGATTTGGAGGCAACCTATGAAAAGCTGCATAGGTCCAAACCTAGCCGTGGGGATGAAAGACTCTTTCTAGAAAAAGAGCTAGAAGAACAAAAGGCCAAATATTGTAAACAGGATGAAATCATGGCAGATATATCGAGAAGGATAAAGTCCCTTGAAGGTGAATCAGAATCAATCAGATCACAAATAGCTGAAACTAAAACAAACTTGAGAATGCATCAAATGAGTGAGGAAAGACTTCAGCTGGCAATGAAGGAAGCCTTGGATGAACGTTCCCAGCTTCAGCAAAGTCAGAAACCGATCTTACAAGGAGACGCTGAAGCATGGAGGGAACAAGGACGTCTCCAAAGTAAAGAGAGCACCACATTGGAAGACTCTCAATTCCATGCAAAACAAGTTCAAACTGATAAAGAAAATCACATGGAGTCTCTGACTGAAGGCTTGCTGAAGATGAAAGATAGGTCTTCTCCAACCAAGGGAGCCCAAACAGACATTGGGAACTTGGAATGGGGAATGACGAGTGAATCAGGAATTGGTGCTCAGTTGGATGATGAGCCCAAAGGAGCTTTGAAGAAACTGGTTGATGGTGCAAAGCTAAAGGCTTCCTTAGAAACCTTAGAAGGACAAAGATATCAAACGTGTGCTTTCTTATCTGAAGTAGAGAAAACAAAGGAAGACCTTAGAGAACAGATTAGAAGTCTGAAGACTGAACAGGCAACCTTGCTGTCAGAAAATGCATGGCTTGAAGGTGATAATGAGAAACTTCAACAGAAATTTAAAGTCATGATGGAATGCTATCAAGAAAATATGATGAAACTCCATGGGAAACTCAGAGTAGAGTAAAATTACCGGGTGGATCAAGAGGAGAAACTTTCCAAGGTCAAAGAAGAGATGGGCCATACAAGAGAAGAGCTGGAGACCTACAGAAAGTGAGCCAAATATCTTAAAGAAGAATTGGAGAGAACCATTCAGTCCTGTCAGGGGAACATTATTTACTGTGAGAAAAAAGCACATGAGAGTGAGTTGGCAGCTTGGATTGCTGAAAGAAACCTCCATTATTTCATGAAACAAAACGCTCGCAACAGACAAAAGTTAACTGAAAGGGAGCTTCAATTTGAACTTGTAGAGGAAGATCCCTGTGCACTTGGTGTTTCAAATGCAGCATTGGGCAGAAAGCATTCCTGCAATGGTCCCTCACCATTGGGTCCTCCTTGGTAAGGTGGATGTTATTCGAATTATGGTAGATCATCGCGACCAGCAGAACTCAGAGGTTCTAATATGCCTTCTTTGGATAAAGAGGATAGGCCTATGTCTTCAGAAAGTAGAAAGGAGACCAAAACCAATGTTGGTGATTCCAATGTGCCCGATTCATCTCTCCCTGCTGAAAACCAAGCAACTGGCTCCGGCTCATTGTTGGCACCTTTTCCTCCAGTCTGAGGTGAATTGTTTCCTGTGCACCCGAGGAGTCAGTTCATGAGAAGAGGACAATTTTTCCCTCCACCTTCTATAGTAAACAGGTATGGAGCACCTCAAGATTATTTTCCACCGGGCCCACCACCCTCTCCATTTTTTCCAATGCCAGATGTCTATGAATGGAGGTATTTTCCTCATGACCTTCCCCCAAGAACTAGATTTCCTCCCCCTACCCCTGAATTCTGAATGTAGAAGTGAGTGCCCTTCAGGCTTCATTCCACCTTCAAATGAGCCTGCTACTGAACATCAACAAGAAACCTGATGTTTTTGATCTCTCTTCAAAAGTAATTTGACTTACCTCTCATTTTTAGTTTTTAAGTAACTGCTTTTACTTAAGTAAGTGATTATACTTTTGCTCTGATTGAAGCTAACTTAATCTAAAATTCTTAGGATAGTATTTTGGAAATAAAGATGGTTTAAATATGAATCTTATGAGTAAATTATTTTTCTTCTATTGTACTCTAAAGAGTACAGCATTGAATTTGATTAATCCATGATTCCATAAACAACAATGGGATTATCAGTTATGACATCTAGTTTTGGGGGATATTTTAAATGCCCACAAAGACAGTCCCTTTATACAAAGAAGTGTATTTACTATGATTGTAGCAAATGTGAAAGGAACTTTATGCTTAATGAAAGATTTCCATTGATTTACAGTCTTGTGGGGCATGTCAGCTGGTTTTTCCTTAAAAGAATAACTACAGCATATTAAGAGTAAACCAGAAAACACTACTAAACATGTCATGGAAGTAGGAGATCTCAAATACAAAAAAGTTGCAGTTCTCAAGAAACATTTTGGAATTGGAAACCAAAATTTGAACTCACTCTATTGCCATTTTTGCTGAGTCATTGTTGATGACATCTTCCTCCTCCTCCTCCTCCTCCTCCTCCTCCTCCTCTTCTTCTTCTTCTTCTTCTTCTTCATCATCTTCTTGTTCTTCTTCTTCCTATTCTTCTTCATGTTCTTCATCTTTGAGTTCTTCTTCTACCTTTAATAAATTAATCACTCAATTAATTAATTAATTTTTATGTGATTCTGAGGATCCTACTCAATATCTTGCATGTTCTAAGTGAGTGCTGTGCCACTGACCCAACACCCCAGTCCCTGTTTTTTTATATTTTATGCCCATTTTCATGAAATTCAGAATTGCATTAAGGCATTAAAAATATTGAGTCCAAAAATGAAATTAGAATATACAGTATGTACTTATAGGCAATTACCTAAATGATAGATGGCTGCCTGGTAGTGTAAAAATCAAAATTCCCACAACCAAAGGACAATCTTTGTTCTGACATTTGAGCTGTCATAAGTAAAGTATACTATTTCCTTCATTATTTATGAAGACACATATAGCACCAATGAATGAAACTAGTAGGTATACCAGTAAGTTGAAATAACCACTAACAATCACCAAAAAAAGGAAATGAGTATATCTCCATTCTCAAAGAAAAACATGGATAACCAACAACAATTAGACCTAAATTATTTCTAAATGTTCTATTCATTATGGGGATTCTTTCATTCTATAGTGGTCTTCACAAAGGCCTGAAATATATTCTAGTGCTTGCTAGAATCTGCAATTCCACAATAGAGGACTTGGGAACAATAGAATTTGACTGAAATACAATAGATTCATATAGTGAGGGATATCAACATTCCTCAAAAATGCTGTGGACACCAGAGTACTGATATTTGGTAAAAGGATCCTGTTTACAGTTTGTGAAGTAGAAGACTCTGAATCATTGTTTTTAGTAATTACCAAGACCACATGGTTCTAGGCTTGGTACTTTAAAAAAGGGAAATGTTAGAAAATTTTAAGGAGATGAACGTTTCTCTAACTTTCATATTATTTTTAAGAATAGGAATCTTTCAAAAGTATAGGATTTAATACTCTTTAAGAAGTTATACTTAACCTCACTTTTTAAAATTAAAATAGTATAGAACTTTTCACCCTCCACATTAAACAACATGTAAAACTCTGGCTAGAATACTAAATAATGATTATCATGTAGGGAGTATAAATAGGCATTGCACTTGTTGTCTGTGTCTAACAAAATATGATGGTGCCTATGATCCAGAATACCACTTCTGAATCCAAAACCCAGAGCATATTGAAGTGTACAATACAAAATATGTTTTTTAATACCCCATAAACTTTTTGACTGAGTTTTACCATAAAAAGTATAGTGAATATTCACCTATTAGAGCCTAGTAATATATATTCATGAAAATTAAATAACATTTACTCTGACACCTTTTACTACATTTTCTTCTCTTTTCAAATGTAGATTGCATACTACTTAATTTATTTTATTAACTGGTGTTTGGAAAAAAAAACTACCATGAAACATTAGCAATATGTTCATCATGGCAACTATATGTCTCTTCACTATGGTATTGCTTAATGGGAAGGGGGGAGGGCTGAATATAACTTAAAAGTCCTTTAGTATGTAGAAAAGTATAATGTGAATTACAATTCAGTTACCAGTTTGAACTTGATCTGGGTAACATGAATACATCTGTCTGCAATAGGCATGCTTCTGAAAAATAGAATGTAGAGCTACAAAAGTGTAGAGAGCCACAAACAAGTCAAGATGGCACCTGGCAATTTGCCAAGAGGAGTGGTTTGAGGTAATGCCAGCAAGTCTCTAAAATGATGTTGATTGAGTTAAGCTGTGTATAATTGTCAAAACGATGAGGATTGCTGTATCTGGATGATGTTAATTGAAACAAGCTGTGTATAATTACTTAAGTGTATATATACCTCTACTCTCCTACAATAAAGCGGCTCCTGCTGTATCAACCTTCACAAGTTGCCTGTCACTCCTCCCGGCTATTTTGCCCAGCCAGCCCGACTGTGGCAGATAGTGGCCTGTACGGGGAGCCCCGGGATACTCAGGGGTGAGTGACAGGGAAAAGCTGCTCGTCCCTAAAGATAGATAGGACAGGAGCAAATCTGCTCATCCCTAGCAGACAGGGCGAGATAAAGTATGGCCATTTTTAAAAAATGGAGAAGATTGATACAATATGTTTGTATCTTGTTTTGTCTTTGTCTTTGTTATGGAAATATGGAAGGGGTTTTAGGTAAATTGCTGAGGGAAGGAGGCACCCAGTGGAATCAAGAACAGTTAGAACATATGTTGATAAAAGCCCAGGAACTCTAGTCAGAGGAAGAAAGAAAGTTCAGAGGAGGAAGATTTATCAGGGAAGGAATTACAACAGGAGGCTCCTATGAATCTCTTTTCATCAACGGAGGGTGCATGAAGCATGTTGGCTGCTGTGGGCGTGAGCCAGTTGTGGGCACAGCAGGGACTTTCCAGCTGGCGGCTCTTCCCCGACCCCCCCACCATGGGACTGCCCGAGGATGCTGCAGCTGTGGAGGCCGGGCCACAGGGCCCCTGAAGTTTGGTCATTTCCAATGCCAATAACTATAATGGTTCTCTCCTACCTGGAAGCTAATGAGTAATGAGCACCATTAAGGCCTCTTCCTTTTTTAAAAAATTCTTTATTATTCATTTATTTATTTTTAGTCATGCATGACAGCAGAATGAATTTTGACATAAAATACATACATGGAATATTCATACATCAATCATATTGTCAAATCTATTCTGCTACCTTTCCTATCCTCCTTACTCCTCCACTCCTCTTGGTTAAACCCAGTGATATTTTCTAGTTTTTCCATTTAAAACTCTTACTGTAAATACTTAGGTTTTCCTTATATATAACACATTTTAATGAATCAACCAGATATTCTCCTGATAAAGTGGAATGTTTGCTTAGGTGTAACTTACCCATGGGTCACATGAATTTAATGCATTTTTAAATGTGTTCATGCAGGCATTCTGTAATGACTGAACTCCTATTATTTCACTACAGCAGACCACAGGAATAGTGCAATTGCTGTCAGCATGCTAACTTCATCAGGTGTGGGCACAGAAACTTCTGAAAATGAAAAATGGAAAAAAAGTGCCATTTCCAAAACTTTTGTAAATTTAATCTTCAACAGCTCTCTCCTGCTCCTAACATTAATCACAGTTTATCAAGAAAATAAATTAAAATGTTGCCATTTTGAAACATGTAATTATAAATAATTCAGGCAAAATGGATACTAAAACCACTGTGTGCAAGTTAGATAGACAGCAAACAATTAAGGTAGTTTCAAAATATCTCCCCATTGATTCCTTGTTAGTTATAAAAGGGAGAAATGACAACTGTATAGTGGAGAAACAAGGCAGATACGATCTTAACGAAGTCATTAAAGTTAAGATTCCCAATAATGAGACAAAGCAACATTATATGCTTTCTTTTATAATGCTCTGAGAAGACATAACAATATTTATATAGTATTTTTCCAAAAATGCATAAAAGTAAAGAAAAAATAGATAACTCAAAATTATGAAACATTCTACAAAAGTAGATGGCCTGCACTCTTCAAAAATATTAATGTCATGGGGCTGGGATTGTGGCTCAGCAGTAGAGTGCTCACCTACCACGTGGATCCTCAGCACCACATAAAAAACAAGTGGATAAATAAATAAAAACTAAGGTATTGTGTCCAACTACAACTTAAAAACAAACAAAAAAACATTAATGTCACAAAAGATTAAGCCTGAGGAACTATCCCAGATTAAAGAAAACTAAAGAAATATGACAACTAAGGAAAAGAAAAAGTTCTATAAAAGTCATGATTAGGACATTTAAAATATGCATATGAATAATAACAGCATTTTATCAATGTTAAATTGCCTAAATTTTATAATTCTTCTATTATCATGTAAGGAATGTTCTTGTTCTTAGGAAATCTGTGAAGTATTTAAAGAGTCATGATGACTTCAACATATTCTCAAATGGTTCAGCAAAATTAATAATAAAGGTACAGGGGCTGAGGTTGTTGCTTAGTGGCAGAACACTGGCCTCCCACATGTAAGTCACTGAGTTTTATCCTTAGCACTGCATAAAAATAAATAAATAAAATAAAGATATTGTATCCGTGTATAACTAAATTTTTTTTTAAAAAATAAAGGTATAAGGGTTATGTGGATAATAATAAATCCTTGAGGCAAAATGTTAACTGGTGAATCTAGGAGGAGGGTATATTGGTGTTTTCTACACTTGAAATTAAGTTTGACGGGCTGGGGATGTGGCCCAAGTGGTAGCACGCTCGCCTGGCATGTGTGCAGCCCGGGTTTGATCCTCAGCACCACATACAAACAAAGATGTTGGGTCCACCTAAAATTTAAAAATATATATATATTAAAATTCTCTCTCTCTCTCTCTAAAAAAATCAGTTTGAAATTTATTTCAAAAATCAAAGGATTAAAAGTGAAAAAAAAGTTTTGCAGCATTCTTGATGGGATTTATGTACATGTGTATGTATGTCCACATAAATACACATACACATATTTTAAAATAAAATATCTCAACTCTTAGAGTAAAGAAGTAGGGTTTCCAAATGGAAATTCTTCATTATAATTCTTTTCTTAATCAAGAATTAAGGGGGGCTGAGGATGTGGCTCAAGTGGTAGTGCGCTCACCTGGCATGCTTACGGCCCGGGTTCCATCCTCAGCACCACATAAAAACCAAGGTGCTGTGTCTGCCGAAAACCAAAAATAAATATTAAAAAATTATCTCTTTCTCTCTCTCTCTCTCTCTCTCTCTCTCTCTCTCTCTCTCTCTCTCTCTCTCCTTTCTCTATCTTTAAAAAAAGAATTAAGGGAATTGCTAGCCTTATACTATATTAATATTCCCATGGCTTTGATCCTTCATTCATAAGTATAACTCCTTGAGTTCAGCTCTGGACAGAATATCTTAGGCAAGTTAATTGTATTATCAGACATTCAAATTCATGTCATATAATGAACCAGCTTGATAAAATAGCAAACATTTTCTGTTAATGTTGACAAGTTAGGTCTGGGGTTGTGGTTCAGTGGTACAGTGTTTGCCTAGCACATGTGAGGCACTGGGTTTGACCCTCAGCACTGTATAAAATTAAACCTAAAAAAATAAATAAATAAAGGCATTGTATCCCTCTACAACTAATTTTTTTTTTAATTTGACAATTTAGGGTTTGGGCTGCAGCTCAGTGGTAGAGTGCCTGCCTCACATGTGTGAGGTACTGGATTCAATCCTCAGCACAACATAGAAAAAATAAAATAAAAAATAATGATATTGTAGGGCTAGGGCTGGAGCTTAGTGATAGAGTGTCTACCACATTCGAGGCAATGGATTTGATCCTCAGCACCACTTAAAAACAAAATAAAATAAGGGTATTTTGTCCAACTACATAATATATATATATATATATATATATATATATATATATATATGTGTGTGTGTGTGTGTGTGTGTGTGTGTGTGTGTGTGTGTGTATTCTAGATATGCTCAACAAAATTAAAACTAAACTACTTATAACAAATTCTTATCCATTTCTTCTTCCTGATATTTCTATTTTTCTATCAATCTGCACATACATTCATATATGAGGCATTTAATCTTTTTAAGTTTGTTAAAATCTATGTTAAGAAGCAAAATATTAACACTTTATAAAGCTAAAATAATTTCAGTTACATTAATATAGCTAAAGTTTTTCCCTTATACATGATTTTTTTAAAAAATCACATTCTAAATATCTGTACATTATTCAAAATATAAAAAGCATATGGAAAAGAAAATAAGAAAACAAAACTTGTAATTCTACCATCCAGTGACAGTTTAGATTTAATTTCTAGGTTTTGACTTAATTTCTTCTGGTCTAAGTTAATTATATATATATATATATATATATATATATATATATATATATATATATGTTTGCTTAAAAATATGATATATAACAGATAAAATGGACATATAATTCAAACTAATATATTGTCATGAATAATTTTTCCCACTGACAAATATATTTATTACACATTTTATTATTATAAAATAAATGTATTGATGATAAATAATTTTGAATTTAATTTTTTTTTAATTAATTCTGTGTGTGTGGTACTATGGATTAAATTTAGTGCCTCATGCATGCTAATCAATTGTTCTACCACTGAGCTACATATAGCCCCAAGTATGCATTTTCTTTCTTCTTTCTTTTTTTAATTGGTATTGGGAATTTAACCTACTTTATCACTGAGCCACATCCCCAGTCCTTTTTATTTTAAAATCTGAGACAGGGTCTCACTAAGCTGCTCGGGGCCTCACTAAGTCACTGAAGCTGGTCTCAAACTGGCAATCCTGTGTTAGCCTGTCTAGTCATTGGGATTACAGGTGTGCACCACCACTTTTACCTAATGTGCCTTCTTTCCTTTGTTCTTTCTTCATTGGTTATTAATTCTCTTATAAGACCTCTTTATTTGTTAATAGAATAAACAGTGACATAGATATTATTATTAGTTTTTCAGATACTTTTCAATGTAAGATGCTTTGATGTCTACATAGGCCAATATATCAGTCTATGTATATGTATATTTCCTCTGCAGTATCTCTCACCGACTTATAGTTAGTCTTTTGCCATTCTGCCAAAAAAGCTCATCTGTATTTTCTTTGTTTTCTTATTTTAAACATTTTATATTACCATTTAAATTTATCTCATGTTTATTTTAAATCATGATATAAGATGAAGGGATAATGAGAATTTATTTCTCAAACAGTTAATTGGTACATTCATTTGAAGAATCATGAATAAATGATATTTATTGTTTATTTGCTTAAAATACATGTGTCTTCTATAGAAATCTCTTCTGTTCTACTGTCCCATCCACTGATTCCTGGGCTACTAAACATTTTTAAATTATGTGGAATTTTTGTATTAGGCAACAGGACAAATCTTTCTTTATTATTCTTTTTTTTTTTAGTTCTTCTACATTTTCTTTATAGCCAAAAAAGAAAAACTTGAGAGACAAAACACAGAAGAAAATGGACAAAAACATGACTAAGGATTTCCCTCCAAATGAAACACAAACATGAAAAATACTTATATTCATTAGGAAAATGAGAAGTAACAATTAAAGCAACATGATAGGACATATTAGCCATCATATAACAAAATTTGGAAACCAAATAATACCAAGTATTGGTCAGGATATGGGGAAACAAAGATCATCTTATGCTACTGATATGAGTGAAAATTCACTTGGCTACTTTGGAGAACAATTTGGCGATGTCTGATAAAATGGAAGTTAATATATGCCATCAATTCCACTTATAGATATATACCCTAGAAAATTTCTCACAGCACACATGCAAAATCAAACCATGTTTGCTAAAGCAACTTTTTTAATTGGGAGAAACTAAAAACAGCAAAAATATCCATTGACAGGAATGAATAATTGAACAAATAAATGTGATATAAAGCTACATAGGAGTTAAGAATGAATGAAGGTTTTATTTATCTACATTAATAGAACCAAAAATTAATTACAGAGGGAAAAAAAGTAGAATGGGATATTATAACATTACTTATGTAAATTAAATAGTACAAAAATATATATCATTCATGGTTACTTATCTCACTTTCTATATAATGCATACATACATATATATAAACTAAGTATATTTGTTAAAATAATTGATACATATTAACATAGAAAATATAATTTATAATAGGGAAATTTCTGGAATAAAATATATCAATACCAAGTTTATGGTTCCCTTTAGTGTACACTGCAATAGTGACAGATACTTGAACTTCTTTACAATTTTATATTAATTATACTAACACATGTCAATTCTGGGTATATATCATATCTTTTTTTAAACTTTCCAGTATGTATGAAAGTTCTAAGACAAAGATATTTAAAGTCAATGATTCAGACAGAGTTATTGAAACTTCAAATCCAAAAAATGTGACTAATGCACCTCTCTGAGTTAATTCAATGTTATACAGCAATTTTCTGATTAGAGTACTTAAATAATTAATTAATTAGGGAACAGATAGATATCTGAACAGATCAAAAGTTTAAAAAAACTCTGACAGGTTACCTGGTCGTGAATATTCCAGGATACATGCAAGAGTGCTATGAATTAGAGCTGTCCACTGTTTTTGAGTTTCCTCAGTTTTGGCCATTGAAAGTGTCACGATACTTTTAATCCCTTGAAGAGCTGCACTGACTGGTAGAGGAACCTGATTGTCTGCAGACTTTATTGCTGTGTCTTTTAATATTCTTGCAATTAAGAACAGAATTGTGGGCAGGGTTGTCATACATCCTAAAATAAAAACAAATCAGATTACCTCATAATTACTCAATGACACTGTAGAAGTTTCCATTCCTTATTTGGTTTTTACAATTAATTATGTTTGTCTTTTTTTCCCCTCTTCCTTTAGACAGGGTCTCACTTTGTTTCTCTGGCTGGCCCCACATCCCTAGGCTAAAGTGATCCTTCTGCCTCAGCATTTGGAATAGCTGGGACTAGAGTGCATGCCACCATGCCTGGCTGACTATGGTTTCATATTATTTATTTTCTTTGTTTTTATATAAAATTTGCTACATTACTTTTACTATAATTCAATGTTTGAAAAAGAACATAAGAAATTGCCATTTATTTTAGAGAAGAGAGAACTGATATTTTCTTTTTCCAACCCAGCCATTTTGTTACTGCTAATATTTCACCTATTTAGTAGTCCATGCCCTTCACAATTAAAATGAAAAAGAAGATAGAAAAACAGAAGGAGAATACTACCATATACTTTAAGAAGCATCTAAGTTACCTGGTGAATCTTATTAGTAATTCTAAAATATATAATTAAACTTCAGTGTACTAAAGGCAGCCTAATCAAGCCAGGAAAATGAGAAGACTACTGAGGTAAGCAAAGAAGAAATTATAGAATCCCAGAATTTGTGGATAAAAATTCAACCATGGTGGCGGGGGTGGGGGGGCCTGGGGTTGTGGCTCAGTGGTTGAGCATGTTCGAGGTGCTGATATTGTGTCCAACTACAACTAAACAAAAAATCAACAACACACTTAACAAAAGAATCCCTTCACTATTCTTATAGGTAGCTTCCTACAAAACTCCAAGGAGAGAAAGTCATTCTTTTTACACATGTAGGGTAACTGTAAGAATCAAAAAATTGTCCCTTGGTTATACTGAAATTTACCAGTATGTTTACTAATAATTATTTTTACTTTCCAGCAAAACAAGGAAAGATTGCTTCCATACAACACTTCTTAAATATCTATTGTATTTACTAGTCATGATTTCTTTAGATACTCCTTAGAGATGGCTGTCACTCTCCTCTGAAATTCTTTAGCTTTTAAATGTTGCTCATGAATGTCAATCAGATTAGAAAATAATGAGCTTTGTAATTCTACCTTACTATCTTCCCAGTCTGCAGTTCTGTCTTGTTTGAAACATATCTAAAAAGACAGCTTAGGTCTTTCATTTTTTGAATCTTTAATCTTTATAGGATCTTAAAAGTACATAAATCTTTTTAAAAGACTGACCTCTCATTTCACACTTGAGATTTAAGAGAAAAATAAATTATAAGTGTTTAAAATTCAAGGCAAGATCACTTTCACTACTGCTTACAACGCATTTTGAAATACTGATCAATACTGTACCAGCAGGTGAACAAAGGGACGGTAAATCAGAGAAAATGGTGACTGTGGCTGCCACCAGAGGAGCACTTTCTTCTGACAGCCAGGTTTTAGTGGCTATGTGACTTGGAGAGTCTGACATCTTGGTACTCAGATGTGGCATATGCTGAACTAAAATGAACATCTATAGTTCCATAGTTGCAAACATAAGAGTTTTTCCAGGAATGAGGCCACAACTGTAAACTCCTTCTCCTAATACTGGACAGGACTCTTTTTCCATTTGATCTTAATCTTAGATAAAAAATAATTTTGGTGAAATTTTCAGCAGAAAATTGAAAATGGCATATAAAATATCACAATAAATACCTTTAAGAAATTCCTTCAAAAGGATTGACATGTAAATGCCTAAATAATGCCAAATGTCTTTCTTAGTATAATTCTATGCCTTACTAGAATTTTGTGTATTAACTTCTCTAAACTGATGGATAGTTATTTTTTACTTGGAAAATATTAGGTATTTATTTCCTAATAAAGATAACACATATGCTAGGTTAAACTATGTGAAGTTGACATTTTTGGAGGGGAAAAATGATCAGCTATCAGCAATTTCATTTGGTCCTAATGAAAACAAAATCAGTTTCAAATTTTCTAAATGTATGATCATTTTTTAAATCATAAACCTCCTGGCCTTACTACTTTAAAAATTAGAGTGCAAATAAGGTTTACTTTAAGTTAGTGTGATTTAAAGTGCTTACTTAGAGTATTTCTTTTTTCCTGCAAATAATCCTGAGCAGCTCTTACTATCTGTTGTAAAACTCCAGTAACCAACAGCTGGATGGATGGTGGGTTCCAGGTCAAAAGGAGATGATGCAAAACACTCAGCAACTCAACACCAATCAGCTATTATAAATTGAATCAAATAAGTTGAATTAATTTTAATTTTAAAGGATAAACATATATTATTAAAAGCTGAGAAAACATACATATGAAAACAAAGTATTTTGCAATTAATATTAACATAGAGGGCTGTGTAACAAATAAGAATATTAACAATCTTGGGAAATGGCACATTTCATTCTAACAGATATTTAAGCAACAGATGTCTTAAATATTTAAGTTGAATTATTCTCCCACAGTTAAAAAATACTTGAATTAAACAACATTGTTAGAGTTTAGTGCCCTTAAACCAAATCTAAGCTGAGTACCTGAGAGTTGTGTGCTACAGAAAACAGGGATTTTTGGCGAGTCCCTCCTCTATTCACCTCAGCAAGGATTACAAACTTTCAGCTTTCACAGGTAGTCTGCCCAATGAGTCTGCCTCAAATTTCAAAGTCAGAGAAAGCTCAATCACAAATAAAGTACCTTTACCTCTTCCCTTAATGTTTCCTCTTTATCTAATGCCCAGCTTCTTTCCCAAGTTGATTCATCTTTCTTCATGTGATCCCACCGTTGACTTCCAGGGATTCTTCAAAGATTTCAATCATATCTCATATGTCTTCAACCTCCCTGTCTAGTTAGACTATTCTCCTCAGTATAAGAAAAATGTTCAATTCTTTCTTATCTAAAGCTTCCAAAGTCTCTTAGACCCTTTTATCTACCCACATGCCTCCTCTGTCTTACTCCTTCCTTTCCCAGCCTAGATGTTTCCACTTCATTTACTTTCTCATTCACCCCCCTGATCTTCTACAATCTGGCTTTTACTAACCCAAGAAAATCCTCTGAAGAAGGTCTCTAATAACCTCCTCTGGACCCTTTGCTTTCCTCATTTATGTACTGTTTCTTTAGATGTTATAATCTGCATTTTTTTTTTTTGGTACTGGGGATTGAACTCAGGGGTGCTTAACCACGGAACCACATCCCCAGCCTCCTTTTTGTTTTGTTTTCATTTTGAGAAAGGGTCTTACTAAGATGTGTAGGGCCTCACTTAATTTCTGAGGCTGGTTTTGAACTTGTGATCCTCCTACCTCAGCGTTCAGAGTCACTGGGATGACAGGCATTAGCCACCACTCCTGGCCTCATCTGCCTTTCTTGAAATTTCTCTCTTATCTTATGGGGGGGGGAGTGTCCTCCCGGCAGCTCTGGTTCAACCCAAACTTCTGGCGGCTGCGGTGGCCGCGCTATGCTCCAGGCGGGGTGGCGGCGTCTCCTCCGTCTCCTCTTCCTAGTTGGCCTGCCAGCAGCGGCTGCGCAGCCTCGGGGCCTGTCCTGCCTCCTTAGCCACGGAGTGGGCGGGGTGGCGCTGCAGAAGGTCCACTGGTCTATTCTGTGCGCCCAGAGTAGGGCTCCTCCAGGGCTCCTCCAGGTGCTTGTTTATGGCTGGAGCCTCAGCTGCTCCGGCTGCGCCATCCCCCATCCTACCCCATCCCCCAGACCTCGCCCCCCCCAGCAGCGCTCCACTCATTGACTGCCCCCCACCCCTCTCTGCCCGGCTGGCCCCCTCCCCCTCCTCCTCCTCCCACCTGGGCGGCCAGGCCCTTCCTCCCTTGCACGCCTCCTCCTCATCTTTTCCCTCCTTCTCCTCTTCCTCCAGCAGCCAGACGCAAGGAGCCTGCCCCGCGGCCGCGCTACTGCTCGGCGCTGCTTCTGGGCTTGCCTTGGTTTGGGGCGCACCCAGAGAAATGGGAGAATCGCCGCTTTCAGAGCGCCCGCTAGCACAGTGGCCACCGCAGCTAGCCTAGGAGCACCCGGGGCCAGAAGGCTACACCAGTGCCAGGCAGTTTTGAGTTCTTTCCCTCTGTCTGATTTCAGATTGTATGTGGCTTGCTAGATGGAGCTCTGTTGAATATTTGCTCCAAACTCCCAACTCTGGGATCTTTATTCAATATGAGAAACTCCTTTCTCATCTTTAAGAAGCAATATGTACCAATAGGGTGTTCAGGGCTGCATCTCTTCTTATTGGTTGGTCCAACTTTCCTGTTCATTGGGGGGTCACTTTTAATTGTCCTCTTTGGTCATGCATCTGTAATGCTTGATCAGCACCCATGCAGTTTAGTTCTTAAACATAGTGTCTCCTCTGCTTTCTAGAAATCATTAATTGAACACATGAGCCTGAGTATATGTTAAATGTTTTTGATGTCTCTTTTAATCCTCAAAGTAATCTCATCATAAGTTATGATCAGACATAGTTTTTTACAGAAGAGAAACTGGCTCAGAGAAATGATTTAATTATTCCAAAGGGCCGTAGGCTATGTGCCTGAGTCAAGATTCAGGTCAAGGTTCTGGTGACTTCATGTTGACACTATGTTGCTTTCCATCCAGGAGCAGCTTGTTGGTCGTGGAGTCTGGCATGCTTATCATATTCCACATCAAAATGTCTCTGCTAGGTATCACTGTGTTTCCACGTCCCTAGTTGCTGATCAGGGTGGTGGCCATTTACCTGTTTAGAACTAGGAGTACGCCCAAGTCTTACTGGCTAACTGGGCTTACAGGTCTTTCTTAACTCCCCAACATCCAGCTCATCCTGATCTTACTACTAGGCTAAATCCTGCTTAGATGAGGCAGAAACTGTACATGTCAGTGTCCAGATCTGTGTGAAGATTTTACATCTTTATTCTGACATTGTTACATTCTGAAGCCACCAAAGGATTAAAGGGAGAGTTCCTTGTTTCTCATTCTGAACTTTATTGTTTTTTTTTTTTTTAGTTACTAAAATAAAGTTTGAGACTCTAAGCATATCATCAGAGCAGTTTATTTGCCAATGATGCAGTGAAACACACATTAAAAAATGCTTTCAGGAAGTAAAACTTGGGGCTAGGGTTGTGGCTCAGTGGTAGATCACTCACCTAGCACGCATGAGGCTCTGGGTTCGATTGTCAGCATTATATGAAAAAAAGATAAATAAGTAAAAGTATTGTGTCCATCTACTATATATATATATATATATATATATATATATATATATATATGTGTGTGTGTGTGTGTGTGTGTGTGCGTGTGTGTGTAAAAATAAAATTGGTGGTTTAGGTTTCAGCAGGCCATGAATACAAATATTATTACAGTTAATGAAATTAATGGTAACTATTATTTGTTGATTATGTATATTGTTCCCAGACTTTATGTACATTCTCTTGTTTAATCCCCAAACAATTCTACATAACAGGGACCATTATCTTGGTTTTATAGATGAGGAAAACTAGGCACAAATCAGTTAAGCATCTTGTCTTAGATCAGGTTATAGGTTATCAATCGGAGAGTCAGGATTTGGAGATAGGGTATCTGATTTGAGAGCACAAGCTTTCCATCAAACATAAAGAATTATAATGTTTTATTTAAACAAACAGAAAATTATAGATAGTGTTGTTTTTCAAAGTAATAATGCTGTTACCTTGAGACAATATATATACCCATTTCCTAAGAATATTGACATTTCCCCAAAATATTTTTGGAACTGCCCTTTGATCCAATTATAAATATACTAGAAAATTAGACTTGTTAGGTTCCTAGCCTGGTTTTGATTTTAAAACACCATTAGCTTAGTATAAAAATAATTCCTTCAATCAAAACAATTGATGAATATTGTCCCTCATGGAAATATACAAAATCAATTAATTCCCCAAAGAAGAAATAAAAATGACAAATAAACATACAAAAATAGTTTAAGCAAATATAGTCAAAGACATGCAAATTATAGTGAGAAAACAATTTTCATCTATTAGATTCACAAAAACCTTAATGACTGGCAATATCCAGGACTGGCAAGGCTGGAGGCAACAAGGACTTTCGTGAATTATCAATAGTACTACAACACAGTTCCTTTTTTTCTGGAAAGAAGTTTGGCAACATATATGAAGTTTTAGCTGGATATATTCCTGATCCAGATATCACAATTTTGTGGGGTGGATGGTTCTGGAGATTGAACTCAGGGGCACTTGACCACTGAGCCACATCCTTAGCCCTATTTTTTGTTTGTTGTTTGTATTTTAATTAGATACAGAATCTCACTGAGTTGCTTCATGCCTCACCTTTACTGATGCTGGCTTTGGACTCACGATCCTCCTTCTTCAGCCTCCTGAGCCACTGGGATTATAGCTGTGTGCCCCCACACCCAGCTCAGATACCACACATTTTTATTGTATCTGTAAAGATATTCATGATGCATTGTTGATTTTTTTAAAAAGGAATGATATGATAATAATCATGGTAGAATCTCATTTTATTTATATTTATACTTAACTTTATATCCTATCACTATACAAAAAGATATCATATATAAATAAAATTCTGGAAAAAAATGTTCACACACATTTGGTCTACATTGGCACAGACTGCAATAATTTTGAACTGTTTTTAAGACATGAAACATATTCACAAATGAAGTGGACTTGCCATGTCTGAAGACAAGCTTTCTTTATGTGAAACGTGGATCAGTCTCAAATGAGAATTTACAAAATTGTTTTATAATATAATGGAAAGAAGCTCTCCAAATGGTGAAGGCATTCAAGTGCTCAATATTTGAAGATGTAATTCTGGACTGTTTGTTAACAAAATCTTCATACTGGTCTTATTTTTGTACCTCATTTGTTTTGTTTATTTACATCAGTTTTCATTAAAAAATTTGAGACCTGAGCCCTAAAGAAATTCACTCACTCAGTGTATGAACAGGCAGTAATTCCTTTAGCTTTGGCATGCATTAGTAAATGAAAGCATATTTTTAGTTGCTTGACCAAGCTCAGGAATCTGCAAGTCTGCTAACATTGCATTATGTGGATGGTGCCCTGAATAATACCATGTACCTTATTGCAAAAGCTGAAGATGTGCTTGTGGAATTTATTTTATTTGATTTATAAGGACTGCTGCACACAAATAGATTATTGTAGTGTCTGTGATTAATGGGACACCACACGGCTGCATGGACTTCATAAATCATTTGATGCAATGTCTGAGTGAATTTTACTTGCAAAATCAGTTTCAATCAGCCTGGCTTGAAAACTAGGTAAAGCAGAAGGAGCTGTCCAGTTGTGGGAGGTATCAAGGTGGAGCAGCAGAGAGCACTACATCCAGTTTATATCTCCAGTTATTAGTGCTTTGGAAGAGTGAATACACAGCATGTTAATTAAATCTGCAGATGGAATTGGAAATGTCACAAATGCTGAGAAGGCCAGGGAAATGATACAAATTGGCCTGAAGTGATAAGTGGGGATTGGAATAAAGACGAAAAAAATGTGACAGATTTGTCCGTGTGCATGAATCTGCGAATGCTTTGAAAAGATGGTTAATTTTATAACTCCGTTAAGATCCCAAATATCATATAAAATCTATTTGGGAATAATGAATATTTTAGAAAGTGACTACATGGTTTTATTCCAAGATCAATAATATTCAGAATTTGTTTTTAAAATAATGATTTTATGGCTTTTTCAATACATAGATAGTACATATTCATCACGGAAGAATCAGAAGCCATAGATCAGCAACAATAAAAAATATTCTTTAGATTTTTAATGGGATATATATTCATATAAACAAAAATGAGGAAATGAACTCATATTGCATATTTAATTTGGTATCCAGCTTTGTGTTGTTGTGATTATTGTTTTATTTTTTCTTTGTTTTTTCAGTACTGGGAATTGAACCCAAGGTCTTTCATATGCTGGGCAAGTATCCACCAATGAATGACACCCTGCTAGCCCTTTTTTTTTAAAATACTTTTTTTAGTTTTTGATGGGCCTTTATTTTATTTATTTGTTTATATGTGATGCTGAGAACTAAACAGTGTATTACACACGCTAAGTGAGCGCTCCATCACTAAGCTACAACCCCAGCCACACCAACCCTTTTATCTCTCTATCTCTCTCTCTGTCTATATAGATGAGAGAGAGAGAGAGAGAGAGAGAGAGAGAGAGAGAGAGAGAGAGAGAGAGAGATATGAGTTGATGGGTCTTTATTGTTATTTATTTATATGTGGTGCTGAGAATCAAACCCAGTGCCTCACACATGCTAGGCAAGGATAGAGTGCTTGCCTACAATGGAGCTACAACTCCAGCCTCACTACCCTTTTGTTCCATATTTTTATTGGTGCTTTAGAATTACACATAATGGTGAGATTCAATGTTACAAACTCATACATGCAGACAACATAACAACATAATTTGGCCAATATAATTCCCCAGTATTTCTCAATATATTTCAGTCAATATCATTCTCCTTCCTCCTTTCCCCTAGTATACTCCTATACTGATCTCCCTCAATTCTTCTATTTTCATGAGATCCCCTCATTTTCTTTTCCTCTTTCCACATATGATAGAAAACACAGGAACATTTGCTTTCTGAGTTTGGCTTGTGTCACTTAACAAAATGTTTTCAAGTTCCATCCATTTTTCTGCAAATGACATAATTTCATTCATAAAGACTGAATAAAACCCCATTGTTTATACATATAACATTTCCATTCTATCTTTTCAGATAGCCATTGAGTAACCAGTCTGGTGTCAGGTACAGTTTCTCAATGAACAAGGCAGACAAGGCCTCTGCTTTTATAGAGCTTATACTGAAATGATTGGAGCATAAATCAGCAAAGAAAAAAATCTTATTGGTACTAAATACTTTACATGGAATTAAAATGAAGAGTGTTAGGGCCATCCCAGATAGACTGAATGGCTATGTTAGAAGGGGTCAGGAGAGAGCATTTTTTTGAATAGGTAATCTTTAAGCTGAAATAGGAATGAGCAGAAGTGAGCCATTGAGTATGAGGTCAGAGTATTTCTGGCAGAGGGAACAGCTAATGCCAAGCACTAGGCTGAGAACAAGCCTAGGAGACAGGAGGACATTGGGTGGTGCTTAGAAGAAGAGGGATGACGAAGAATACAGGGGAGCCAGACATAGTGAGGAAGGGGAAAAGTCAATGTGTTGGAAGTCTTAATGAATTGCTGATGCAAAGGAAAACTCAGAGCAGTGAACTGTCAGAATAGAGAGACATGAGCAGAGAAGAGTATGCTTGAAACTGAGATTATAGAGGAGCTATAGTTATTGGTGATGATGAGGTTAAGCGTAGGAACCAATGAATGAAGAAATTGTGATGGAAAAATAGATCACTGGATGACTGAAGTTCATTAAGAAAAAATATTTTGTACAGCTTTCTTTACTTTCTTTAGATATATTTCATAGTTAACCTACATAAATACATTTTAAAAAATTAATACAATTCTCTAGCTAAAATACAAGGATAATTAAAATAAAACACTTATAAAATTTTATGTATTTCAATATTTAAGTGCTTAGATACAATTACATTAGACATAGAAGTAGCATACAGTAGATATATGCTTGCACCTATGCATAGTATCTCCTATGAATTTAACAGCTACAAATGCAGATTAATGCAGGTGTGTTATGAGGGTGACTTAAGTAGCATTGCTTCAAGTGATACACAAACATTTCTAAAATGGAAAACACCTACTTCCAAGAACTCATTGTATAATTCTGAATTTTAAAAAAGAGTAGTCTTCTATTTATTGGATACTTGCATTCCTGAAAAATGCCATATTAAAACTTTACAAATCCTGTAATCCCAGTGGTTGGGGAGGCTGAGGCATGAGGATTGTGAGTTCAAAGCCAGCCTTAGCAAAAGAGAGGTGATAAGCAACCCAGTGAGACACTGTCTCTAATAAAATATAAAATAGGACTAGGGATGTGGCCTAATGGCTGAGTGCCCCCGAGTTCAATCCCTGGTACTCAAAAACAACAACAACAACAACAACAACAACAACAACAGAAATGTCAAAAATACTTTGTATTTCTATGTTAAACATAATTAGGTTCAAGGATAAAATGGCTATAAACAATTTTTTTTAGCAATACAAAAAAATCCAGCACATAAAATAATACTGCAGGACATAAGATGAGTCTTTGTTTCAGGACTGGCCATATAGTGTAGGAGGCATATGGTCTGTGTGTTCTGCGAACTGAGGAGCATCATGTTCCTACAATCATTATGCCCACAGAAAATGACAAATAGATTTGGAAAAGCTGATATGTGTGTCCAATCACAGAGTCTATTTAACTGGTTTAAAGCAAGGCTTAGTTCAATTACTGGTCTAGGAGAGGTCCAGCTGAGTGCTAGGAGAGAACTGTCTATATTAAAGTATAGACCCCTTGCATCAAGGCCATCAAGAATGGTGGTACAGGGCTGGGGATGTGGCTCAAGCGGTAACACGCTTGCCTGGCATGAGCAGGGCACTGGGTTCAATCCTCAGCACCACAAAAAAATAAAATAAAGACGTTGTGTCCACCAAAAACTGAAAAATATTAAAAAATTCTTTCTCTCTCTTCTCTCTTAAAAAAAAAAAAAGAAAAAAAAGAATGATGGTACAGTTTGTACACTGCATAGTCCCAGAGGGCAAAACTAGTCAAATGACTATTTTTTTCTCTCAAATAAAAACCTTAAGCTTGCTATGTGGTTCAAGTGAAATTGCATGTGAAAATATCATATTCATATTTTAGGTAACAATTTATTAATTGTTATGTTTCTCTCTTCATAGACCTATAAAATTTATTACATATATTAAAATTAAGTCTTATAAGGTATTTTAAATTTAAAAAAATTATATGATCATGAACTCACAACCTGCACACCATTCTTTTGTCTTTTTCTAAGAAACCCTATCCTATCACAACTTAGAATACAACAAACTCTGAGGTACTCAAAAGAAACAAGAAACTTCCTGAGTTAGAAAGATACTGGAGATTGCAGACACTCTTAGAAAAATAATAAGCATGCTTCTCCACTGTCCCAAAGCGGTCAGCCTCACCTCCACCCATAGTTCCAGACTGTCCCTCAGCGGTCAGCCTCACCTGCACCCATAGTTCCCCGCTGTCCTTTGGTGCTCAGCCCCCACCTCCACCCATAGTTCCCCGCTGTCCCTCAGTGGTCAGCAACACCTTCACCCATAGTTCCCCGCTGTCCCTCAGCAGTCAGCCCCAGCTCCACCCATAGTTCCCCGCTGACCCTCCGCCATCAGCCTCAGCTCTACCCATAGTTCCGCACTGTCCCTCAGTGGTCAGCCTCACCTCAACCCACAGTTCCCCGTTGTCCTTTGGTGCTCAGCCCCCACCGCCACCCATAGTTCCCCGCTGTACCTCAGTGGTCAGCCCCACCTCCACCCATAGTTCCCCGCTGTCCCTCAGCGGCCAGCCCCCAACTCCACCCATAGTTCCCCATGTCCCTCAGCGATCAGGCTCACCTCCACCCATAGTTACCCGCTGTCCCTCAGCGGTCAGCCCCCAACTCCACCCATAGTTCCCCGCTGTCCCTCAGCGATCAGCCTCACCTCCACACAAAGTTCCCCGCTGTCGCTCAGTGGTCAGCTCCACCTCCACCTCCACCCATAGTTCCCAGCTGTGTCTCAGTGCTCAGCCCACACCTTCACCCATAATTCCCCGCGGTCCCTCAGCCATGAGCCCCACTTCCACCCATAGTTCCCCACTGTCCCTAGCGGAGAGCCCCGACCTCCACATATAGTTCCCCACTGTCCCCCAGCGATCAGCCCCACCTCCACCTAAAGTTCCTCGCTGTCCCTCAGTGGCCAGCCCCAACCTCCACCAATAGTTCCCCGCTGTCCCTCAGCTGCCAGCCATCACCTCCACCCATAGTTCCCCACTGTCCCTCGGTGGTCAGCCTCACCTCCACCCACAGTTCCACGCTGTCCCTCTGCGGTCAGCCCAACCTCAAACCATAGTTCCCCACTGTCCCTCAGCAGTGAGCCCCACCTTCACACATAGTTCCCCGCTGTCCCTCAGCAGTCAGCCCCACCTCCACCCATAGTTTGCCGCTGTCCCTCGGTGCTCAGCCCCCACCTCCACCGATAGTTCCGCACTGACCCTCAGCGTTCAGCCCCACTTCCACCCATAGTTCCCCGCTGTCCCTCAGCAATCAGCCCCACCTCCACCCAGAGTTCCCCGCTGTCCCTAAGCGGCCAGGCCCCACCTCCACCTATAATTCCCCGCTGTCCCTGAGCGGTCAGGCCCACCTCCACCCATAGTTCCCCGCTGTCCCTCAGTACTCAGCTCCCACCTTCACGCATAGTTCCCCGCAGTCCCGCAGCTGCCAGCCCCCACCACCACCTATAGTTCCCCGCTGTCCCTCAGCAGCCAGCCCCCACCTCCACCCATAGTTGCCCGCTGTCCCTCAGCAGTCAGCCCCACCTCCACCCATAGTTCCCCGCTGTCCCTTGGTGCTCAGCCCCCACCTCCACGCATAGTTCCCCACTGTCCCTCGGTGCACAGCCCCAACCTCCACACATAGTTCCCTGCTGTCCCTCAGCAATCAGCCCCACCTCCACCTAAAGTTCCCCACTATCCCTCAGCGGCCAGCCCCCACCTCCACCCATAGTTCCCCGCTGTCCCTAAGTGGTCAGCCTCAATTCCACCCATAGTTCCCTGCTGTCCCTCAGCAATCAGCCCCACCTCCACCCAAAGTTCCCCGCTGTCCCTCAGCAGACAGCCCCCAACTCCACCCTAGCTCCCCGCTGTCCCTCAGCGGTCAGCCCCAACTCCACCCATAGTTCCCTGCTGTCGCTCAGCGGTCAGAACCACCTACACGCACAGTTCCCCGCTGAGCGATCAGCACCACATCCACCTAAAGTTCCCCGCTGTCCCTCAGTGGCCAGCCCCCACTTCCACACATAGTTCCCCGCTGTACCTCATCCAGGATCCCCACTTCCACCCATAGTTCCCCACTGTCCCTCAGCGGCCAGCCCCCACCTCCACCCATAGTTCCCCGCTCTCCATCAGCTGCCAGCCTCCACCTCCACATATAGTTCCCGCTGTCCCGCGGTGGTCAGCCCCCACCTCCACCCATAGTTCCACGCTGTCCGTCAGCTTCAAGCACCCACCTCCACCCGTAGTTCCCCACTGTACCTAGGTGGCCAGCATCACCTCCACCCATAGTTTTCCTCTGTCCCTCAGCGGTCAGCCGCACCTCCACCCATAGTTCCCCACTGTCCCTCAGTGGTCAGCCCCACCTCCACACATTGTTCCCTGCTGTCCCATGGTACTCAGCCCCAATCTCCACCCATAGTCCCCTGCTGTCCCTCAGCGGCCAGCCTCACATCCACCCATAGTTCCCCACTTTCCTTGAGTGGCCAGCCCCACCTCCACCCATAGATCCCCGCTGTCCCTCAGTGGCCAGCCTCACTTCCACCCATAGTTCCCAACTGTCCCTCAGCGGCCAGCCTCACCTCCACCCATAGTTCCCCGCTGTCCCTTGGTGCTCAGCCCCCACCTCCACCCATAGTTCCCCGCTGTCCCTTGGTGCTCAGCCCCACCTCCACCAATAGTTCCCCACTGTCCCTCGGTGCTCAGCCCCAACCTCCACATATAGTTCCCTGTTGTCCCTCAGCAATCAGCCCCACCTCCACCTAAAGTTCCTTGCTATCCCTCAGCGGCCAGCCCCCACCTCCATTCATAGTACCCTGCTGTCCCCTCGGTGCACACCCCCCACCTCCACCCATAGTTCCCCGCTGTCCCTCAGCGGTCAGCCCCACCTCCATCTAAATGTCCCCGCTGTCCCTCAGCGGTCAGTCCCACCTCCAACTAAAGTTCCCCGCTGTACCTCAGCGGCCAGCCCCCACCTCCACCCATAGTTCCCCGGTGTCCAACAGAGGCCAGCCCCCACCTCCACACATAGTTCCCTGCTGTCCCTCAGCGGACAGCCTCACCTCCACCCATAGTTACCCGCTGTCCCTCAGCGGCCAGCCCCAACATCCACCCATAGTTCCCCGCTGTCCCTCAGCGGCCAGCCCCAACATCCACCCATAGTTCCCCGCTGTCCCTCAGCGGTCAGCCCCTCCTCCACCCATAATTCCCTGCTGTCCCTTAGTGGCCAGCCTAACCTCCACCCGTAGATCCCCACTGTCCCTCAGCTGCCAGCCCCAACATCCACCCATAGTTCCCCGCTGTCCCTCAGCGGCCAACCCCCACCTCCACCCATAGTTGCCCGCTGTCTCACAGCGGTCAGCCCCACCTCCACATACAGTTCCTCGCTGTCCCTCAGCGATCACCCCCACCTCTACCTAAAGTTCCCTGCTGTCCCTCAGCGGCCAGACCCCACCTCCACCCATAGATCCCCGCTGTCCCTCAGTGGCCAGCCTCACCTCCACCCATAGTTCCCCACTGTCCCTCAGCGGCCAGCCTCACCTCACCCATAGTTCCCCACTGTCCCTCAGCGGCCAGCCCCCACCTCCACCCATAGTTCACCACTGTCCCTCAGCAGCCAGCCCCCACCTCCACCCATAGTTTCCCGCTGTCCCTCAGCTGCCAGCCCTCACCTCCACCCATAGTTCCCCGCTGTCCCTCGGTGGTCAGCCTCACCGCCACCCTTAGTTCCCCGCTGTCCCTCAGCAGTGAGCCCCACCTTCACACATAGTTCCCCGCTGTCCCTAAGCTGCCAGCCACCACCTCCACCCATAGTTCCCCGCTGTCCCTCAGCTGCCAGGCCCAACATCCACCCATAGTTCCCCGCTGTCCCTCAGCGGTCAGGCCCTCCTCCACCCATAATTCCCTGCTGTCCCTCAGTGGCCAGCCTCACCTCCACCCATAGATCCCCGCTGTCCCTCAGCTGCCAGCCCCAACATCCACCCATAGTTCCCCGCTGAACCTCAGCGATCAGCCCCACCTCCAACAATAATTCCCCGCTGTCCCCCAGTGGCCAAACCCCACCTCCACCCATAGTTGCCCTCTGTCTCTCAGCGGTCAGCCCCACCTCCACATACAGTACCTCGGTGTCCCTCAGCGATCACCCCCACCTCTACCTAAAGTTCCCTGCTGTCCCTCAGCGGCCAGCCCCCACCTCCACCCATAGTTCCCCGCTGTCCCTCAGTGTTCAGCCTCACCTCCACCCATAGTTCCCCGCTGTCCAAAGCAGTCAGCCCCACCTTCAACCATAGTTCCATGCTATCGCTCGGTGCTCAGGCCCCACCTCCACCCATAGTTCCCCAGTGTCCCATGGTGCTCAGCCCCCACTTCCACCCATAGTTCCCCACTGTCCCTCAGCGGCCAGCCACCACCTCCACATATAGTTCCCTGCTGTCCCTCAGCGTTCAGCCCCACCTCCACCTAAAGTTCCTCTCTGTCCCTCGGCGGTAAGCCTCACCTCCACCCATAGTTCCCCGCTGTCCCTCAGCGGTAAGCCTCACCTCCACCCATAGTTCCCCGCTGTCCCTCAGCGATCAGCCCCACCTCCACCCATAGTTCCCGCTGTCCCTCAGCGTTCAGCCCCACCTCCACCTAAAGTTCCTCTCTGTCCCTCGGCGGTAAGCCTCACCTCCACCCATAGTTCCCCGCTGTCCCTCAGCGGTAAGCCTCACCTCCACCCATAGTTCCCCGCTGTCCCTCAGCCATCACCCCCACCTCCAACCATAGTTCCCAGCTGTCCCTCAGCGGCCAGCCCCCACCTCCACCCATATTCCCCCCTGTCCCTCAGCAGTCAGCCTCACCTCCACCCATAGTTCCCCGCTGTCCCTCAGCGTTCAGCCCCACCTCTACCCATAGTTTCCCGCTGTCCCTCGGCTCTCAGCCCCAACCTCCACCCATCGTTCCCCGCTGTCCCTCAGGGAGCAGCACCCACCTCCACCCATAATTCCCCGCTGTCCCTCAGCGGTCAGCCCCACCTCCACGCATACTTCCCCGCTGTCCCTCAGCAGTCAGCCCCAGCTTCACACCTCTCTCTCTCTCTCTCTCTCTCTCTCTCTCTCTCTCTCAGCAGTCAGCCCCAGCTTCACACCTCTCTCTCTCTCTCTCTCTCTCTCTCTCTCTCTCTCTCTCTCTCTCACACACACACACACACACACACACACACACAAACAATCTATTGAATCTGTTTTTCTAATGAACCTTGACTAATGCAGAGAGAATAGAGGGAAGTAAGAAAACTAATTTAACAAGTGCATGAATCACTCTTTCTATTAGTTATTTTAATTCCCCAAGAAACCCTAGAAAGTAAGTTTAATTATTATTGTTATTTAAGAGGAGAAAAAATGAGTCCCAGAGAAGATAAGAGGTACTTTCCTGTGTAATGGGAAACCATGCAAAGAATCTAGCATGACAGTCTTCATGCCTTCTGCCATTCTTAGATTACCTGTCTGTAGGAGGCACTGGGTAGGGAAACTTGTATTAGCCAGAGACAGCATTATGCTCCAAAAATAAGAGAGACTCTTTGGATTAGAGAAGGGCAAAAATAAACCTCAGATTTATTGTTGGTAAGCTGTGATTGTTGCTGTGGTTTTATTAAGCAATAATTTTTTTTCTGACATTGTGCTGGTTTTCAGACATTATGAGATAGTCCCCCATTTTAAAAATAAAACACAAAAATATATTTCTTCATTCCATTAGTGAGCTGAGAATGGTTTTTATTTTCTTTCAAATTTTTTGTCCAATTTTCTTGATGCAGCCCCCACATTTGTAAGTTTCTCTGAGGCTAGACTAGGACAAACCTTTGTCCTCCAAATGGAGCATGTGTTTCTATTTCAAAGTCTGTGGCCCACGTGTACCTTGGGTAAGAACAATGAATGGAAGAGATGCCAAAATTATAGTATCCTAGGGGAAAAGCAATGTAGACTAATTGTACTCTCTAAATAGTAAAATAAGGAACAGGCTTCTTTGCTCAAAGCAAAAATTATTTCTATATATCTCTAGTATTTAAAAGTTCCCAAGAAAGCATCCCAAATTTATTCTTAGGACTATCGAATATGATGGCCTTAAGGCACCACACTAGAGGTAGAAATGAGTTTGAATGGATGACATCTTGTTAAATAGAGAGAAAGAGTTTTTTGATGTTAATATAAATGTGTATTTTGATTGATTTTTTTGAGACTCCTCAAAATATTTTAGATGAAAACATGAGTCAGTTAAAATATGAAAATAAAATCAAATCTTTTGTACATATTTATGTCACTATATTTTTATTTTGGAACTGGTTTTAAGACTTAAATTTGATAGCAATGAGCTATCAATTTATTATTTCTGCTTTTTTTTCTCTTTTGTATTGATCACCAGCAAAACACAAGCTTGCAAGAGGAAATGTCAATATTTCAGACTAAGCAGAATGGAGGCTACCCCCTAACTTTTCTGACTTTAAATTCAGAAGAAATATATTTGATAGGAGATATAGAAATCAAAAGCAAAAAAAAAAGAAAATTAGCTCAACTGGGCTTAAAATCTGAGAGTACTATTTAGAGCTAAGAAATAAATTTGAGTGAAATGCATCTTAGAATAAAAGCAAAACCAAAATTCCAGTGAAGAAACCAAACCATATATGTAAGATGGAAAGAGTAAAACAATTTATTGGAAAAGCTAAAATTCTAATAGAAATGAGATTAGAAAGAAAAAGAAGATGCAAAATGGATGAAAATGAAAAGAGAAGATCTGTGAGATCTGAATGCTGTGAGAGTTTCATTTAGCAGGGCAGAGGCTCCTCCATTGCCTTCAGGTTGGATGAGTCCCCAGGCCTTTCTAATGAAAGAGCAGTACGTGACCAAGTCGCATATTGTGATTTCCTCATTTCTCTCTAATGATGATGCTTTCAAAAACTTCCTCCTTAGCTCTGTTATTGGGAACTTTTTCCCAGTAACCAAAACTCAAAATAATTATTAATTGGAGAAACTGTTTTTTTATGAAAACAAATGCTGCTCTTTGATGATTTTCTCTATTTATGTTAGTTTTAATGTTTTTACAACTTATTGCTGTCTTTCCCCTTACTAAACATGACTATTTTGTTTTAATTAATTTTAACATTCACATAAAAGAATACTTTGTATAGATTTATTTATTCAGTATTTTGACCTTAATAACACTCTCTGGGAATAAAGTTATTTTCCATTATTTTGTTATTGTTGTTGTTTTTCCAAATGAAATTATGCTCTTTGTATGCATGATATTATATTTGAAGAATGCTAATGCAACAATGAAGCCATAATCAAGCTAATTCATAGCCAAAAATGTTGTTTAAGCACCCACCAATATTGTGACTCTCTTTTAAGCTACATTTTTATGCACTTCCTTTTGTTTGTTGTTATTTCTAGGGTCTTGAATTTCCAACTAGACTATAAAATCCTCCATGATAGGGACAGTATTTTAATGCTTTTATGACCTCCATTGATATTGGTATAGTGCTCAGTAAAATGTGCATTTGAATAAGTGTGTGTTGAATTGATACAGTTCTTAAACATGCATATAATTGAGTCATGTGACATCTCTGAGTTGCCAAGTTTTTGAGTTAAACAGTAAATTAAAGTAGCTAGCTTCCTTAAAAATGATAAGATTCTTCTAAAATCTCATCATTCCTAATTCAATTTGTTAAAAGGATGCATATTTCAAGAGCCAACAATTTTAGAATATCACTTATTGAATTGCAGTTTTGCTATTTGACTTTAGAAATCTTAAATAAATCTTATTTAGTATACATCTTTTCTTTTTGGAAAGAATATATTTAAAGAGTTAGAACTACATACGTTCATTTTTGGCAAGAATTCTTACTATATTGGCAAGGTTCAGTTGTTTCTTTTAAGATATTTGTATTTCTTAAAAGCTTCACAACAAGAAAATAACAATATGTAAATTATGTGAAACTGAAGTTCATTCTATATGTTGTGTATAGATTTATCTTCTCATATACTAAAATATTTGCTGTCCTCAGCACATTTCTACTGGCTCTGGTGCAATGTAAACCTTTGGTAGCTCTCAGTTTTCCTAAACATTTTTTTAAAGTTTTTTATTTGTTGTTGTTGTTCTAGCTCAGAATTCTTTTTGTGTGAAAGTTCTTGACTTAGAATTAAAAAAATGGGTAAGAATTATAAAAACTTTCAGATCCATCTTGTTTAAGAGATTTATTGGTTAAAAAATTAACTTTTTAGTACTCATAGCTACTCTTTTTAATATATACTTTTTAGGTGTACATTGACAGAACACAATGCCTTTATTTTTATGTGGTGCTGAGGATCAAACCCAGGTCCCACCCACGCTAGGTGAGCAAATCCCACCCCTCAAAGCTACTTTTTATGTGAAGTTGCCTGTGTGCTTCTCTCTTTCTCTCCTTCCCTCACTGAACCTTGATTTCTATGTTATCTATTTGTCAAAGCCATCAGACTTCCATCTGTTTAATAAAAATAATGTAAATGAAACATTAGTTTTGTTATAATTAGTTGGTACCTTAATAATTTTAAAGAATTTTTTATCAATTTCTTTTGGTATTTATGCTTGTAAGAAAAAATTAACATTGACACTCATACAAATACTATTAACATTCTGAAAATGGTGAATCCACATAATGAAAAATTTTGTGTTCACTTTTATGTGCAAAATACAATAATTAAACAATTTAGGGTAGTTTTCAGGGCTTTTCTGTAAATTTTCATCCAGGAGATGAGGCCTGAACATATTTTGAAGCAACTGTGTTCAGGGAAGTGAAAATATTATATACTGAAATTATGTGTAGAGGGTAAAGAGATCAAGAAAGTTTAGATCTGTCATTATTTAGAGTTAGACTTTAACCTTTAGTTGGTATAGAATTGTAAAAAAAAATAAAAGATAAAAAATTGAAAATTGAACAAGACAGTATGTTAAATTGAAAATTAAACAGGACAGTATGTGATATGTATTGGAAGGTAATAAGAAAGATAATTCTTTTTGTTCTTTTTAGAAAATTTCTAGGGTGTCTCATTGGCCCCAGGAGGAGAGATCAGAGTAAGGTGGAATTATATCATTTATTAAAAAGAAATAAGAACTCAAGAGAGAAGGAAGGAGTTTAAATGTACCTAATAAAATACCTTCCTTAGCCTTTTTTGACAACAGATAAGTAATGTGCAAAGGTAGTGACAAGGTGTAAAGCAAGGCACATCTCCCACACCAGCCACATGAACACTCAATAATCATCACACTTATGAACCAAAAGTATCATTATTCTATTTTTATAAGTTACAATAAAGATTGTTGTCATGATGAAATAAATGATTAAAATTTAATTCATTTTTATATAGGTCATAAAATCATTGCAATCAAATATATCTTGGTTAGTATAACAGATTGAATCATATCATAACTTTATCATAATCATATCAAAACTTCATGATATACAAAGAAATTTGATGTCAGGAAAATATCTAAAAGAATGGTCTGAATACTTATTTTTGCTAATTTTTTTCATTTTTTTCTGAACCTTTCATTCTGTTATAATTCAGTTATGAATTTCATTTATCAATGAACATGTATGAAGTTCTAACATATATTTCAAACTAAATGTACTTGAGAATTTCACTTGAAGTATGCACTTTAGCATAAAATAGGAAGTTATATAAACTTATCCATATCCTTCTCGATTCTGACCATCCTTATTGCTATTCTCCTTTCAGTACTCGGAATCAAACTAAATATCTCTGCTCAGTCTTTGTCAGTGCCAGATTTAGTATTTGTGCCATTTAGTATTTGTTCTCTATCAAGTTTCTTAACCTTTTTGAGGCCATAGATTCCTTCTATGAATTTTGCTTAAAAATATTTACATCATAAAGTAGATACATAAAGAGGAAGAGCAGCGTGAGTTCCAAGAGGAGGAGGAGGATGAAGACATCACTATTGACCAGTGGGAGACCTGTGAGGAGAAGGAGGTTGGCCCTGGGGACAGCCAGAACTCCAACCAGCATCAGCAACTGAAATGGGAAAGCTCCACACTCAGCTACTGAGTGCAACCTGGACTCTTGCATCCCCACCTCAGAATGTCTGCTACCCGTCTCCCAGCTAGTAGGTCCTCCATGTAGAAAATATCTTCAGCCAGCAGGTCTGTGGACTCCCATTGCTAATTATCCTCCCATGCCCAGTGTGTGGGACTGTAGGCTCCCACCATTTGCCCACCCCTGCTGGGTCTCTTTACCCCAAAGCCAGGAGCTGGCTCTTCCTCCCTGCCACCTCCTGCCAGCACAGGGGCTGCAGCACCCCAGACTCCTGCCATCCAGTGAGATGCCCACCTCTTGCCCCTCCAGAAAAGTTGGAATGACTAGACTAGGTGACAAAGAATAAAACTTGGTAATCAATTTTTCTTTCTTGAAGGTCTTCATTTTTTTTCCAAATTAGTGCTTTTACAAGTGGTAGAAGGGGGTTAATATGTAGATAAACAATTGACTTTTTACTACTTGTTAAATACGTTGGAATTGTTCGTGTCCTTTGTGCTAGTGTACTCAGGACTAGGATGTGAAGTTCAGGGACAATGCTCCTGTTACTCCCCCTTGGGAAATCAGGAGGGGAGGCCTTCCCACTCTAGTCCAGGCATGAGGCCATGTAGCATTTGGTGTTGTTTTTGGGACCAGAACAGTGTTTTGTATTTGAAGTCTGGAAATGGGTCTTGTCTTTGGGATTCTTCCCACTTCTAGCGTTGTGTTTGGGATGGGAGCTGTGGGGTCCCTGGCCTCTCAGGACCAGCAGCTTCCTTTGATATCACCCAGGTCTTGTGTTCCTGTACTGAGGCTTCATAAATGTACATGATCCTGCTGGGGACATTCTCTGTGGATCATGGAAACTGACAGCTGTGGTGCAGATCACTTAACCACTTTGTTTTGGAGATAACAGTGGTTTTCTAAAGGATCTGCACTCATAATGGAGAAAGACAGAGTGCTATAATGTTCCAAAACAGTCTTCATCTACACCACCCCAGCCCCTGTGGGTTGCTCCTGCATAATGCTCCTGCATTGAGGTCAGATCCTCACTCCAGTAGCCAGGAGTCCTGCTGCTCTGATCCATGGGAAGGTGAAAGAGAGAAAGAAGTTGAGGCTAAAGCCACACAGAACTTTGCTCTTAATGTACATGTCAGATGTTAGACTGTAAACCTGGGAGTCATCCTGCACACTGCCCCTGTGACCTCACTGCTAGTATTAAGGATGGCTGTGCTGTTGTGTGGCTGCCCATCCACATGCAGTCTATGTAGATGCTGTCTAGACAGTGGTAGAAGGTAACACAGAGAGGGTTACACTATTTACTAAACCCTTTATTATGTAAAATCCATTAAAAATTAATAGTGCAGGACTTCCCTTCAATAAATTTGTAATCTAATAGAGGATTTGTAAATTAATATGCATATTAATTTTATATGGAGATATATATATATATATATATATATATATATATATATATACAGCACTATGATATATACACACACACATACACACACACACACACACACACACACATATATATATATAAACAATACTATGACAATGAAGCACAGAAATATTTTTAGATAACTAGTTTTTTAATCTTGTAAAAGAAAAAAAAACATTTAAAAAATTTAAAATGAACAGCATATATCCACAGATGTCATCATATGGTCTGTAGTGCCTTGGTGTTCCTTCCCAGACCTCATATGGTCTGTAGTCCCTTAGTGTTCCCCTTCATGGTGTACCACCTACTTTTCCTTGTTTGAACTCTACCCCATTAATAAAGCACCATTTAGCCTAAGATCCTCTCAGCTGTTTTCACTGATAATGATTGTATCAAAATTTCTATAGCTTGTTTCACCCTAAGAGGAATTAATATACTATGTTACCTAGTTAGTTGTCATGATTGTTCTGACAGTCTAACCTGCAGTCTTGTGTGGGAGAGGGGCCATAGCCTACAATATTTTTCCCCATTCCTGTGATCAAACAGGAATGATGCATGCCAACCAAGCGGTTTTATCAGTTAGAGTTAACAAGAGTTAAAAATAAGAATAATTTATTTTAAATTTAAAAATGCTTAGGGGGGACTGATGCCCTTCACAAAGGTTTTACTTACCTTTTCTTCACCAGTGAACTTTTTGTAATTTTCCTGTTACTGACCTTTCTCCTGTTTCCTAGAATACAGACATTGTTGGATCTTGCACTGTCATGGTTGGTCAGGAGTGAGCCCTCCAATATACCTGTATGAGAATCAATTAGAGTGCTTATTAAAGTGCATACTTTAATACTCTTTTACCTGAACTATTTACTTTTTTCCATTCATATCATTTTATTCCTTTTGTTCTTTTGTCACACTGCTGCTCCATTCTTTTATCAACTTTGAAACCCTTTCTATTTTCCCTTAATTTTTGCATGCAATTCTTAATTCACCTTTATACCACCATTTATCATATCTCTGTTTGTATATAAGGTATGTTAACACCAAATTCACATCTTCATACAAGTACTTTGTATTATAATTAACCTCTCCTTCCTGTTTTCTAAAGCTATAGTTAGTTGCAGATAGAGCAATTTTAGGGTGCTGGTTAGGAATATAGGCTGTGGATATATGCTGTTCATTTTAAAATTTTTTAAATGTTTTTTTTTTTCTTTTACAAGATAAAAAAACTAGTTACCTAAAAATACTTCTATGCTTCATTGTCATAGTAATGCTATATATATATATATATATATATATATATATATATATATATATATATATATAATGTGTTTATGTGTGTGTATGTATATATATCTCATAGTGCTGTTTTATATATATATATATCCATATAAAATTAATATGCATATTAATTTACAAATCCTCTATTAGATTACAAATTTCTTGAAAGGAGGGCCTGATTTATTAATTTTTAATGGATTTTACATAATAAAGGGTTCCGGTATATAGTGTATCAAGTAATAGGATGGTGGCAAAATTCCGTGACCATTGTGTCCAAAGTAGCAGGTTTTGGCAAGGGGCAAAGAAGGATAAGAAAAATAAAAACTCACACACAGACAAATGTTTTTTAAGATAAAGCTGGGGTCAGGTGGAATGCTCCTCTCTGATGGAGAAGCAGGTCTAAAGAAATCTTCCAGCAATCTTTATTTATATATGCCTCATCAGCATCTTTCTTTGTATTCATATCTTTATATGGCTAGCAACATCATGTAACTATTCACAGTTGCATTCCACAATTTCAGTGTGCAATATTAGGAGCTTTGTGTGGTTCTCAAGAAAGTCCATTGTGTGAAGTTACTGTTAGGTGCACAGGTTCAGGTGCAGCAGACTGGTGAACAATTGTGGTTTTTTAGCAAGAGAGTTCCTCTGTTCCCAGTAGCTGTGTGTCTGAGATCAAGATTGAGGCTGGGACTCTGGCACCTTTGCACAGAAACATTCCTAGGTAACAGGTATGCCACAGCCATGAGGTCATCAGAGACCCCAATCTCAGACACAGCTCTCCTATTCTCTGTCACTGCTCTCTACAGCAACCTTCACTTTAAGATTGTTTTTCTTAGGCTATTTATTTAATGTAAATTTTAACAGAAGGTAATTTAATATTCTCTATTATATTTCAGAAATTCTAATAAATCATTGATTGACCAGCACATTTTACCAGTTGGAATGAGTTGTCAGAAATGGTAATAGTGCTTTTAGATCCAACATGTGACAGACAGGTGTTGTGTAAGGTGTCTGTTCATCTTTGAATTTGATTGCTAGCAAATAATGAATAATGTAAAAGTTTGTGTTTTTTTTCCAAGTTTAAGTCACCATGAGTTAGTAGTCTAGGGAAATAAAACACTCTAAAAAGAAAGAGCCCAAAGTACCATCAGTCAAGGAAAGAAAAAAGGTGGCAAAGGCTTTTGGAGATTTGGGGACAGAAAGCCATGAAAACGAATCTAAAACCAAAGGGAAAGATGACAAAGACAGACAAAAAGTCTCCAGTGTTGCCCAACTAGGGATGGCATTTTCACTTGACAATACGATCAAGTGGCCAAGTCCTGCACGTGGGACTAGGAAAAAAATCCAGTAATGCAGAAGTGACTAAAGAGCAATATATGCCTGGAAGAGAATTCAGTGTGTTTGGACTTATCCAAGAGGTCTATGCACATATTGCCAGCATCAATCAAACACTTGACTCAATTAACAGGACTTTACATATACAGTAACAAACTGCAGTCCCTCCCAGCAGCAGTGGGCTGTCTAGTAAATCTCATGATACTGTATCTAAGTAAAAATTAATTAACCAGTCTGCCTGACTCTCTTGATAACATGAAGAAACTGCAGTTGCTTTATTTACAGCATAATAAACTGAGAGAAATTCCTTCAGTGGTGTATAGGTTAGATTCTCTCACCACTCACTACCTTCGCTTTAATAGTATAACTAATGTAGAAAAAGAGATAAGAAACCTGTCAAGACTCAGAAAACTTAGCCTTTGAGGGAACAAAATCAGACCTGCTGAAATTGGTAAGAGGATTTGAATTATTTCTTTTGATTTTAGTATGTGTTATGATTAATAATTTTTGAGTGCTTTTCCATATCAGAAAATTCCTAATATGGGTTGGGGTTATGGCTCAGTGATAGAATGTTTGCCTAGTATACATGAGGCCCTGGGTTCAATACTCAGTGCCATATATAAATAAATTAATTAATTAAAGTTATGGTGTAAAAAAACCTTAAAAAATTCTTTATACTTTTTTATAAGTTCTATTTTCCCTGTGATTTACTTAATGCTACATTTCTTAAGATTATTTTATAGGCTTAAAATAAGATAGAAAGTAGATGTAATTAGACATTTATCACAAACTGAATCTGCTCTGATTTTCATTGGAGAAAATGAATTTGAAAATGTTTGACTAATTTTAAGTTGTCATTTGTTTTTAAAGTATATATATATATATATATATATATATATATATATATATATATCTCCATATGTGTATCCACAAGAAAGTAATTAAGAAAATAAATGTAAATAACTAGCAGAAAAATCATTACAAGAAAAGGAGCAGGAGGAGAGGATGAGGGTAAGAATTTAGTACGGAACTGGAGCAAATCATACCCCATGCATTTGTAATCATGTCAAAAGGAATTCTAATGTATCACTAATATCTTCAATTTGTTTTTCATTTTGAGTGAATTTTAGATTTACAGCAAAACTGTAAAACCAGTAGAAGGTTCTCATATATCCTGCACTGAACTTGCCCTAATATTAACAAATAATTGTAAAAATCAAGAAATTAATATTGTTACAATCATTTTAACTTAATCATTTGTTTTATTGCACTTGTTTTTTATCTAATGTCCAATTTATGTTTCAAAATTCCACATTACATTTAATAGACATGTGTCTGTAACCTCCTCCAATCTGTGAAAATTTGAAACAATGAAAGTCTTTTAGTTGAAGGACTAAAATTCTTTCCTTTTTTAAAAGATTTTTTAGTTGTAGATGGACACAATATTCTTATTTTGTTTGTTTATATTTTTTATGAGGTGTCAGGGATCGAACCCAGTGCCTCATGCATACTAGTCAAGCATTCTACAACTGAGCCACAACCACGGCTCCTTTCCTTTTCTTTTATGACCTTGCTATGTTAAAAAGTCCTGCTCAGATATTTTGGACTGTGTCACTCATTTTTTATTTCTATGGTATTTTTGTGACTACTTTGAGTATATTTGTTTCTGCTGAAAATAACATAATAGTGATTATGGTGCCCTTCTCAATGAATTATATCAGAGGATGTATAATGTTGATAAGTCATATACTTATGACTTCTTTTGGGTACTGAGATTGAAATCAGGAGCACTTTACCACTGAGCTACATCCTCAGTCATGGTAATTATTTGAGGCTGGGTCTTGCTTAACTGCTGAGATTCTCACTAATTTACTAAAGCCAGGCTCATACTTGTGATCCTCCTGCTTCAAACTCTCAAGTTATAAGTGTGCACCACCTTGCCTGGTTTATTCTCCACTTTAAAGTTAATAATTTTCTTTTTTAATTAATAATTGTCTTGGTTGATGTTCATTTTAGTCCATGCAAATATATTGATTTTCCTTAATCTTTTGTCCACTATTTTTAGCACCCATTGTGGTCATTTCCTGCAACAATTATTACAGTATTCTAATGGTGATTTTTAAACAAATTGCATTATTTCATTCATTAATGTGAATTCTGTAAGGAAGAACTCTCCTATAGCAGTTTACTTATCAGTTTATACTCATTTTTTCCATTCTGTGAATTATAATTCACTATTTATATACATTTTATCATTCAAGCTATTCTGTCTTCTGTTACTGTAAACTCTTATGAGTCCATTCATGTGATTTTTGATGCATTATCATTTTTCAGTTGAGTTTTTTTACTATTTGACTTATATTTATCTATTTCAATTTTAATGAGTTTTTATTTATTTTAATTATATATAGCATTAGAATGTAGTTATGTACTTTGCTATGTCATACAGAGATGTGATATAACTTCTCATTTTTCTGAGCGTACATGTTGCAGAGTTATATTGGTCATGTAATCACGTATATACCTACAGTAATAATGTCTGTTTCATTCTACTGTCTTTCCTAGCCTCACATGCCCTCCCCTTCCCTCCCCTCCCATCACTTTTCTCTATCTAATCTAAGGTAATATAATTCTTCCCTAGTGCCACCACTTTATTGTGAAATAACATCCAATATTAGAGAAAACATTCAGCCTTTTGTTATGTGGGTTTGTCTTATTTCGCTTAGCATGATATTCTCCAACTTCAGTCATTACTACTAAATGCCATAATCTCACTCTTCTTTCAATCTAAGTAATATTCCATTGAAACACACACACACACACACACACACACACACACACACATATATATATATATATATATATATATATATATATATATATATATATATAACATTTTATTTATCCATTCATCTATTCAGGAACTATAGTATGCTGATTTTAAGTTCTTTGGATATAAACCAAGGAGTGGAATGTCTGGGTCAAATGCTGGTTCCATTCCCAGTTTTCCAAGGACTCTCCATACTGCTTTACATAGTGGTTGCACCAATTTTCAGTTTCACCAGCAATGTATGAGTGTGGCTTTTTCACCACATCCTCACAAACATTAGTTGTTGCCTGTATTCTTGATGATTGCAATTCTGACAGGAGTGAGAGGAAATCTTAAGAGTAGTTTTCATTTGTATTTCTCTAATTGCTAGAGGTATTGGAACACTTTTTCATGTATTTGTTGATCAATTGTCTTTCTTTTTCCATAAAGTATCTGTTCAGTTCCTTAGCCCATTTATTCGTTGGTTTATTTGTTTTTATGGTTCTAAGTTTATTGAGTTCTTAATATATCTTAGAGATGAGGGCTTTATTGGAGGTGCATGTGGTAAAGATTTTCTCCCAGTCTGCAGGTGCTCTCCTCACTTTACTGTTTCCTTTGCTGAGAAGAAGCTTTTTAATTGGAACCCATCCTATTTATTTATTCTTGATTTTACTTCTTGCACTTTATGAGTCTTGTTAAGGAAGTCAGATCCTAGGCTGAAGTGGTGAAGATTTGGGGTTATTTTTTTCTAGTGCCTAAAACTTTGATACTCTTTGATTTGATTTTTATGCAGGGTGAGAGATGGAGGTTTAATTTCATTTGGCTACATGTGGATTTCCAGTTTTGCCAGCACCATCTGTTGAAAGAATAGGGTATCTTTTTTTTTCCAGTGAATGTTTTGTCTAGTATGAGATAACCATATTTAAATTATGTGGGTTTGTCTCTGTGTCCTCTATTTTATACCATTGATCTACATGTCTATTTTGGTGCCAATACCATGCCATTTTTGTTACTATAGCTCTGTAGTATGGTTTAAGTTCTGGTATTATGATGCCTCCTGTTTCAGTTTTCTCACTAAAGATTGCTTTCACTATTCTGGGTCTCTTATTTTACCAAAAAATATATCATAATTGCCTTTTCTATTTCTATGCAGACTTTTGTAAGGATTTTAATAGAAATTGCATTATTTCTGTATGATGTTTTTGGTAGTATGGCCATTTAAACAATATTAATTCTGCCTATTGAGGAACATCTTTCCATCTTCAGAGGTTTTCCTCAATATCTTTATTTAGGTTCTCTACTTTTTATTGTAGAGCTTTTTTTACCTTTTTTGATAGATTTTTTCCAGATATTTAATTTTTGAGGCTATTGTGAATGGAATCATTTACATAATTTCTTTTTCAGTGGATTCATTGCTGATATATAGGAATGCATTTGATTTATGGGTGTTGATTTTGTATCCTGATACTTTGCTGAATTCATTTATTAGTTATAGAAGTTTTCTGATGGAATTTTTTAGGGTCTTATAAATGTCATCAGCAAATAGTGATAGTTTGAATTCTTCTTTTCCTATGTGTGTCCATTTAATTTCTTTTGCTTACCTGATTTCTCTGGCTACAATTTCAATGATTATGTTGAATAGAAGTGGTGAAAGAGGGCATTCCTGACTAGTTCCAGTTTTTAGAGGAATGCTTCCAATTTTTCTCCATTTATAGTGATGCTGGCATTGGGCTTAGTGTAGACAGCTTTTACAATGTTGAAGTATGATCCTACTATTCCTAGTTCTTCTATTGTTTTGAACATGAAATGATTCTATATTTTTCAGCATCTATAGAGAAAATTGTATGATTCTTGTCTTTAAGTCTATTGATGTGATGTATTAGATTTATTGATTTCCATATGTTGAACCAAACTTTCATCCCTGGGATGAACCCCACGTGGTCATGGTGCACTGTATTTTGGTGTGTTTTTTGTATTCAATTTGTCAGGAACTTATTGAGAATTTTTGTGTCTATGATCATCAGGGGTATTGGTCTTAAGCTTTTTCCTTGATGTGTCTTTGTCTGCAGTTGGTATCAGAGTGATAACAGCCTCATAGAATGAGTTCAGAAGGGTTCCTTCCTTTTCTATTTCATAGAATAATTTGAGGAATATTGGTATTAGTTCTTCTTGCAAGGTCTGGTGGAATTCAGCTGAGAATCTATCTGCTTTTGGGCTTTTCTTGGTTGATAGGCTTTTGATGGCATCTTCTATTTCCTTGCCTAAAATTGATCTATTTAAGGGCTGAGGTTGTGGCTCAGTGGTACAGTGCTCACCTTCCCATGTGAGGCACTGGGTTTGATGCTTAGCATCACATAAGTAAATAAATAAAATAAAGGCACTGTGTCCACCTACAAAAAAATTCTTAAAAATTGATATATTTTAATTTTATATGTCCACCTGATTCAGTTATGTTTGTAGAAAATATGGTTTGTGGAAATTTGTTGATGCTTGAATCAAATGTATGAAATATGATATGTCAAGAGCTTTGTAATGTTTTGAACAACTAATAATAAAAAAAATTAAAAAAAACTAAAAAAGATTTTCTCTTTTATTTGAAACTAAAATATATATATAAATATATAAAACATTGAATTATATTACATTGAATGATTTCCAAATATTAGGCCATGTTGTGTATCTGGAATAAGTCTCATTTGATAAGGAGAGAGAGCTCTATAATTTACATTTTGCTATTGCCTCTTTAATATCAAGGTAATGCTACTCTCCTGAGTTTGGAAATGCCCTGGGTGCTCTGGGGAGCTCCCCCTGACACCCATGTTAGAGAGGCCGCTGCCCTGGAGGGGGGAGTGCCCCTCTGCCCTGGGTGCACTGGGGAGCTCCCCCCAACACTCAGGTTAGAGGGGCCTCCCCCTTGGAGGAGGCAGTGCCCCTCTGCACTGGATGTATTGGAGAGCTTCCCGACACCGAGGTTGGAGGGGCCTCACCCCTGGAGGGGGCAGTGCCATATATCCCGGGTGCAGAGAGGGGATCTCCCTCCCACACACATTCAGGTTAGAGGGCCCTTGACCCTGGAGGGTGGAGTGCCCTCTCCCCTGGGTGCAGAGGGATGAGATTCCCCCACACACACCAAGGTTAGAGCGGCCTTCCCCCTGGAGGGGGGAGAGCCCTCTCCCCTGGGTGCAGAGGGGGGGAAGCTCACCCCCACACACCCAAGTTAGAGGGGCCTCCCCCCTTGAGTCCGGAGAGCCCTCTTCCCTGGATGTGCAGGGGAGCTCCCCCACACACACACCCAGGTTTGTGGTGAATCCCCCCCCAAGGGGGGAGTGCCCTCTCCCCTGGGTGTGGGCAGAGCTCCCCCCGAAAACCTAGGTTAGAGGGGCCTCCCCCCCAGGAGGGAATGCCCTCTCTCCTGGGTGCTGAGGTGGAGCTCCCACCCCCCTCACACCAAGGTCGGAGGGGCCTCCTCCCCCAGGGGGGAGTGCCCTCTCCCCTAGCTGCGGAGTGGGGGCGGGAGCTCCCTCCCACTGTCCAACCCAGACACCCAGGTTGGTGAAGCCTCCCCCACGGAGGGGGGAGTGCCCTCTGCCCTGGGTGAGGGGTGGAGGGGGAGCTTCCCCCCACTGGACAGCCAGGTTGGAGGAGCCTCCCCTCTGGAGGGGGCAGAGCCCTCTCCCCTGGGTGCCGGGTGGTGTGGGGAGCTCACCTCCCCAACTCTCACACCCAGATTCCAGGGGCCTCTTCCCCGAGGGTAAAGGTTAGGGTTAGAGTGCGGAGTGCCCCTCTGCCCTGAGTGCGAAAGGGAGCTCCCTTTGACACCCAGGTTAGAGGCGCCTCCCCCCTGGAGGGGGGAGTGCCCCTGCGCCCTGGGTGCGCTGGGGAACACCCCCCGGCACCCAGGTTAGAGGGGCCTCTCCACTGGAGGTGGGTGTGCCTCTCAACCTGGGTATGCTGGAGAACTCTTCCTGAATCCCAGGTTGGAGAGGCGACATCCCTGGAGGGAGCAGTGCTCTCTATGCTGGGTGCGCTGGGGAGATCCCCTGGACACCCAGGTTAGAGGGGCCTAGCCCCTGGAGTGGGGAGTGCCCTCTCCCCTGGGTGTGGAGTCGGGGGAGCACCCCCCCAACACCCAGGTAATTGGGGCCTTCCCCTGGATTTGGGAGAGCCCTCTCCCCTGGGTGCGGAGTGGGAGCTCACCCCCAACACACCCAGGTTAGTGGGGCATCCTTCCCAGAGGGGGGAATGCCCTCTACCTGCGTGTGGAGGTGGAGCTTCCACCCCGGCAACACTCAGGTCTGAGTGCCCTCCTCCCCAGACTAGGGAGTGCCCTCTCCCCTAGGTGAGGGGTGAGGGGCGGGAGCTCCGCCCCCCACCCCAACACCCAGGATGGAGGGGGCCTACCTCCCCCCCCAGGGGGGAGTGCCCTCTCCTCTGGGTGCAGAGGGGTGGATCTCCCTCCCCCACACCCAGGTTAGAGGGGCCTCACCTCTGGAGGGGGTAGTGCCCTCTCCCCTGGGTGCAGAGGGGGGAGCTTCCCCCCACACACCCAGGTTAGTGGGGCATCCCCCTGAGGTGGGAATGCCCTCTCCCCTAGGGGCGGAGGTGGAGCTCCCACCCCCCCACTCACCCAGGTCGGAGGGTCCCCCCCTAGGGGGGGGAGTGCCCTCTCCCCTAGGTGCAGGGTGGGAGGGCGGTAGCTCCCCTCCCGCACCCTGGCATCCAGGTTGGTGGGGCCTCCCCGGTAGATGGGTGAGTGCCCTCTGCCCTGGGTGCGTTTTGAGGGGGAGCTCACCTCCCCACTCTAACATCCAGTTTCCAGGGGCCTCCCCCAGGAGGGTTACGGTTAGGGTTAGAGGGGGGAGTGCCCCTCTGCCCTGTGTACACTGGGAAGCTCCCCTGGACCTCCAGCTTAGAGGGGCCTCCCCCCTGGAGAAGGGGTGCCCCTCTGCCCTGGGTGTGCTGGGGAGCTCCCTGGACACCTAGGTAAGTGGGGCCTCCCCCCTGGATTGGGGAGGGCCCCTCTGCCCTGGGTGCGCTGGGGAGCTACCCCTGACAGCCAGGTTAGAGGGGCCTCCCGCCTGGACCACGGAGTGCCCTCTCCCCTGGGTGTGGAGAGGGCGAGCTCCCCCACAACACCCAGGTTAGAAGGGTCTCCCCCCTGGAAGGGGGAGTACCCTCTCCCCTGGGTGCAGAGCCAGGGAGCTCTTCCCCCCTGTCACCCAGGTTAGAGGGGCCTCCCCCCTGAAGGGGGGAGTGCCCTCTCCTCTGGGTGCATAGGGGGGGAGCTCCCCCCACACACACACACCCAGGTTAGAGGGGCCTCCACCTTGGAGTCAAGAGTGCCCTCTCCCCTGGGTGCAGGTGTGAGCTCCCTCCACAAACCCAGTTAAGAGGGGCCTCCCCCGTGGAGGGGGTAGTGCCCTCTCCTCTGGGTGCGGAGGGGAGAGCTTCCACCCACCTGACACCCAGGTTAGAGGGGCCTCCCCCCTGTAGGGGGGATTGCCCTCTCCGCTAGGTTTGGGGAGGATGAGGAGGGTGCTCCCCCCTCCCCGAAATCCAGGTCCCAGGGGCCTCCCCGTGGAAGTGGGAGTGCCCTCTCCTTTGGGTATGGGGTCGGGGGTGGAGCTCCCCACCCATCCCCACAACCAGGTCTGAGGGGCCTCCCCCCGGGAGGTGATAGTGCCTTCTCCCCTGGGTGCAGGGGGTAGCTTCCCGCTCCTCACCCCGACACCCAGGTCCCAGGGGCCTCTCCCCGGAAAGGGGGAGTGCCCTCTCTCATGGGTGCAGGGGTGGTGGAGCTCCCCCCCACCCCAACACCCAGGTCCGAGGGGCCTCCCTCCGGAGGGGGGAGTACTCTCTCCCCTGGGTGCGAAGGGTGGTGGATTTCTCGCCGCCACCCCGACACCCAGGTCCCAAGGGCCTCCCCCAGAGGGGAGAGTGCCCTCTCCCCTGGGTGCAGGGGGAGCTTCCCCCTTCACCCAGACACCCAGGTCCCAGGGCGCTGCAGAGGAATTAGGGCCTGGAAGGCAGTCAACCAAGATGGGCCATCCTCTCAGGTACTGTGCTGTCCCTGGGCCTGAGGATGGCAGGCTGGGGGTGGCAGCAGCAAGTGTCAGGGGAGCCATAGTAGCCACAGTACAAAAGAGGCTGCAGGGCGCTCGGAGCCTTCCTGGCCCATGTTCCTCACCTCCTGCAGGAGGGACAGGAAAGTGCTCAGTTGCTGCTGGTTGGAGCCGGTGAGGCCCACCTGGCTTTCCCTTGTTCCTCCTGCAGGCAGAGCTTCAGGCTGAGGCTCCTTGCTGGGAAGTGGCACCCTTCATGATTGGTAGCAGGAGTCAGGGCACTCAGGCTGGGCAGGTGGGACGGGCCCAGAGCTGAGAGGGAGGCCCCTCCTCAGCCTTCTTCTGAACTCCTGAGGCAGACTCTGGGGCAGATTTCAAGCTCCTCCCCATGGTTGGCAGTGGCCCCTGAGGGGACCTCTACAGGTGAGGCTTTTGGCCCTATGTGGGCTGGGGAGTCCATGGATGTGAGGTATTCACTCTGCTGGACAGACACAGGTTCCAGAGGGCAGGAAACTTTTCTTCCCCCTGTATTTTCTAAAGATGTGTTTGTTGAAATACAATTGTCCTGTAATAGACTTCACATATTTAGGAGTGTGCAGTTTGGTAAATTTGATATATGTATATACCCATGATTTATTTTGCCACAATCATAGTGAACCCCTCTCTTATTATCCCAAACATTTCTCTAGCCCTTTCCTAATGCCTTGCTAAGCCCCCACTCCCCAGCCACCCACCCCAAAGCAACCACTGGTCTCTTCTCAGTTGCCATACATTATTTTGTATTTTTTAGTGCTTTACCTAAATGAAAGCCTACAGCATGCATACATTGTGTGTAACTTCTGTAACTTCGCATGATAATTATGATATTTTTCCAAGTTGGCCAGCACCACACTCCACATGGTGGGGGTGGGAGCTGTGCTGATGGCTGGGGTTCCTGGAGGGGCCACAGTCTTCTGTCCCAAGGTAGTGAGAACCTGTGTGGTCCCCCTCCACCATCATTTGCACCTGTGGGTTCCCAGGTGTTTTTCAGAGCCCTGATAGCCTCATTCTTGGTGGCAGGTGTTTTAATAAGGTGCCCTGCATTGCAGTCCCCCTAGTCCAAAGCTACATCATGATTTTGTAGCTGGAAAAGCCCAGGATCAACCAGAGTGGAGTCCACTGCTTTGCCTAAACTGCTTCTAAATTTCAGAGCTCTTAGGGGTTTTCCTGTTCCCTGAGCTTGGAATCATCAGCACAATCACATGAGAAGTGTAGTTCCTGGGGGATGAATCTGAAGACCCCAGGGTAACAGCCGCTCTGCATGGGGAGGCCTCCTTACCTTCCTGGACACTCCTTACTGCGGCTGATGTACCCACCTTCTTTCCCTCTGAGGTTTTGGGAGATCCTGTTTCTGAGAGGGCTTCTTCCTTGCCTGGTGTCATCATGCTCTTTGGAAACCAATTCAGGGTCTTTCCACCTTTCCCTGACTGATCTGTGGGTCTGAGCTATGTCTTTTGGCTCACTCCATAGGAGGACAGTGTTCCTGCTGTTGTTGCCCAGAATTTGTGCAGTGCTACCATTTGTTTGTTTGCTTTGTTTATTTCACACTGGAATCAAACCCAGGGCTGTGTGTGTGCTAAGGACATGCTCTACCACTGAGCCACACCCTCAGTAGCCCCCAATTCTTGAATTTGACTCTCCCTTACCTCTCTTGCTTGTTCTGAAAATGGGTTTCTGAGCTTGAGCCTGAGTTGGGTGTCCCTTAGCTATGACCAGCTTCATTGGGCTCCACAGGCTCCCTGCTATCTGAGATGGTTGCATATTGAGGAGTGAGAGGAACCAAACCCAGAGCAGGAGAGCCTGGAGGTGGACACAGCCCACCTGTAGCAGAAGTTCATTGAAGTGAACCCCTCTGACCTGGGCACAGTTTTCACAGGTGAGAGGCCAGAGCCAGCTGGAGGCCACATGGCTCCCAATATCTTCAAACTTGTGGAGAGACAGCATTGTTGCACAGTGTCCCCCTTCTGAACAAGAAGATGACATGTGGCACTAACATACAAAGGACTAGCATATGCCCCTAAAACGCCAAAGATGCTATTTGTTTCCTCAATTGGAAAACCACATGCATTTGTCCTGCTGGCTCAGCAACCCAGATGCCTACCTTTAGCCACTGGGGCCCTGGCTCTGGCCCCACCAAGCTTCCTAACTTGAGCCACCTGGTATGTTCTTAACCCTGCAGGTGTGGCACCATGGCCAGCTACCAAAAGGTTTTGTAACTCCTGTGCTACTGGAACTGGCATACCTGGTAGTTCATTGACCAACTGGTAGTTCAACTGACCTGGTAGTTCATTCTCATCTGCTCTGAGGTAAATGGCTGCTACCTCAGCAATGAACTTAAGGAGGAGGTGTGTACAGGGCTGCTACCCAAAAGAGCCAGCTGTGGTGGTGACAGAGGGCCCAGTCTCTTGGCCCTGATGTTTGTAGACACACTTTAGCACACTCATCATGGCAAATGAGGCTTACCCCAGGAGTGGTGGCCTTCTTCAGCCTGGCCTGATGTGGATAGACCTGTGCAGTCTGTACTGACAGGTTGGGCTGCTGCTCCATTCCACCATCTGCTGCATTCTGACTGAGAGCCTGAGGAATCCTGGAGGGAGGTGATAGAGAGCAAGTGTCAGGGAATACCACAGGAAGGGACAAGGTTGTTGCTGAAGTTTTCACACATGAGACACAAGGACACTCTTCTATAAAGAACAGCAGCTGGTTAACTAAAGGATCCTTGTAGTGGTGTCAGGTCACTGGATCTGTTGGTAGTGAAATTGGGTCCTTGGACTGATGAAGGGACCCACTGCACACAGGGCTAACACTGTCCTAGCTGGCAGTGGTCACTGTCAGACCATAGCAGGGAGAGGACCACCCTGCTCTGAAGCCTTCATCAGCATCTTCTGTGGCTTTGTCGTTGCTCAAGGGATCCATGGTCTAGGGAATTGGATCCAGGGTGTTATTAGCAACTGACCATCTTTACCATAAAAGGAAATAAAAGATTTTGAATTGTGTCATCTTTCCAGTTTCTAGGTTTTGGGGTAAAGCAGGAGAAATTTGTACACCATATACTTCCCAAGTGACTAGGACCTGAGGTTGCTTTGCCACACTGCTCTCATGGATGGATTATTTGATAAAGTTAACTATAAAGGATTTATTAGAAAAGTGCTATTTCTTGGACATGGAACAACATCAGATTTACAGTGGTTTCTAAGTGCTTACAAGTTTTTTTTTTGTTTTGTTTTGTTTTTGTTTCCTTTTTTTTTCTGGTCACAAACACATGCACCATTTTCTTACAACAGGGCCCAGGGGTTACTAAGACTAGCATTGTTCACAGCTGCTTCTGCCCCATTTATCCTCTTGGAAGCAGTGAGGATTCTCATCCCTAGTGATCCTTTCTTCCTGTGCATTGCAGGTGAACACAATCCATGCTGCCAATCCTGTGGAACATGCCAGCCACATGGCTGCCCAACCACACTTTGTTCACCCTAAGCAATGCTTTTTTGTTTACCGGTCAGGCCACAACCTGCTCAGTCCTCAATCATTCACAGGAAGGACGTGGGAGGCACCTAGGTGCAAACACTAAGCATCACACAGAGCTTAGGCAGATATCCCTGACCCACCTGGCTGGGAGCATGGAAACACTGTTCCCACTCCCGATCGCACATGAGGAAATGATTGCCTGCCCACAGCCACAGTGACCCAGCAAGTTTGAGAACATGCAAAGCTGTTCATTGCACTTTTTAGTCTCTGAGGGTCATGTGGAGTGTGCCAACCTAGGATAGCCAGTGACAGGTGGGAAGCCTCAATCTTGGTGACCTCCCTGCAGCCCTGTTTGTCCTTTTTTCTCCCTTGACAGTCATCCTGAATCCTGTCACCATGGTGATTGTTGTTTGCATCTACTTCATGGTGTTTATGATCATCCTGGGGGTGTTTCAGATCTGGGCTGCACATCAGTGAACCTCGCAGGACCAGGACACGGGGAAGGAGAATGAGATGGATGGCAATGACTCTGCCTTGACCATCACCATGAACTCCAAAAGGAGGTAGGAACAGACAGGGCCCCAGGCTACAGAGCACTGTAGGCCAGGCTCCTCCATGTTCATGTGCCTGCACCTTATAACCACACAACTCGGTGAGCTAGAATCCTCAAATCCAGAGGGGGAATCTGAGGCTCAGTGAGGCCTTACTGAAGTTCATACAACCTAGTAAGTGTAAGTGCAGAGATGAGCTGGCTTCAGGCTGGTGCTCCTCCCACTCTATGCAGAGACAGTGCTCCAAGGAGGGAACTGAGCATCCCCATCCAGGAGCTCTCTGCATGCCTGGACTCCATGGAGAGGCCACTTCCAGCGAGGCCTAGGCCCCTTTCCCTGGACAGTCTCCCTCACTGGGGGACATCTCCCTTCTGCTGCTGCTCCTGGAAGGTGGACACTGGATGACTTGGCCATGAGCTGGACTCGCACATCCTTCTCTTTGCAGACCTACAGGAACCAGCACAGTGGTAAGTAGGAGGAGGAGGAAGAGAAAGAGCAGTGTGAGGCTGGAGAGGAGGAGGAGGAAGACATCACTATTGACCAGTGGGAAGTCTGTGAGGAGAAGAAGGGTGGCCCTGGGGACGTCTAGAACTTCAACCAGCATCAGCAGCTAGATTGGGAAAGCTCCACACTCAGCTACTGAGTGCAATCTGGACTTTTCCATCCATACCTCAGAATGTCTGCTACCCAGCTCCTAGCCAGCGGGTCCTCCATGTACAAAATATCTTCAGCCAGCAGGTCTGAAGACCCCCATTGCTGATTATCCGCCCAGTGTGTGGAAATCTAACTCCCACCATCTGCCCACCCCTTCTGGATCTCTTTTTCCCAAAAGCCAGGAGCTAACTCTTCCTCCCTGCCATGTCCTGCCAGCTCAGGGGATGCAGCAATTCAGGCTCCTACCATCCAGTGAGTTGCCCACATCTTGCACCTCCAGAAAAGTTGCAGTGACTAGACTAGCTGACAAAGAGTAAAAATTGGTAATCATTTTTTTTTCTTTTTCTTTTTGAAGGTTGTGGTGAGCCGTTTCTGTGAACTGTGGCCGCCATTACAAGATGGCGCTGGTTTCCCCTGTAGTCTGTGACAAACAACTCCTTATCAGAATGAGTTGGCACGCTGTGACTTGGCACCCTATGAGAAAAGTCCACGTGGCAGCTTCGCATTGGGGCTTGAGGTGCTTTATTAAGGCTGGGAGGGGCATCCAGGGGATAGAAGAAAAAGTATCAAGGACCTGAATAAACTGCTGAGAGAAGATTCCCGAGTTGCGTCTTCCTTGCGGGCAAGGGGTCGCGACAGAAGGTCTTTATTTATTTTTCCAAACTAGTGCTTTTACAAGTGGTAGAATGGGGTTAATATGTAGATGATCAACTGACTTTTTAATGCTTTGTAAATACATTGTAATTCTCTGTGTCCTTTGTGCTAATGTACTCAGGACTAGGAGGCCAAGTGCAGTGACTCTGCTTCTGTTACCTCTCCCTAGGGAAACTAGGAGGGGAGGCCTACTCACTCTGGTCTAGGCATGAGGCTATGCAGGATTTGGTGTGCTGTTTGGGACCAGAGTAGTGGTTTGTGTTTGAAGTCTGGAAATGGGTCTTCGTCTTTGGTGTTCTTCACACTTCTAGCATCATGTTTGGGATGGGATCTATGGGGTCCCTGGCTTCTCATGCACTCCTCTCAGGACCAGAAGCTTCCTTTTATGTCACCCAGGCTTTGTGTTTCTGTACTGAGGCTTTATAAATGTACATTTTCCTGCTGGTGAAGTTCTCTGTGGTTCATTGAAACTGAAAGCTGTGGTGAGATCACTTGACCACTTGGTTTTGGAGATAGCAGTGCTTTCCTGAGGGATATGCACTCATAATGGAGGAAGGCAGTGTGCTACAATGTTCCAAAACAGTCTGCATCTACCCCACCCCAACCCCTGTGGGTTGCTCCTGCAGAATGCCCCTGCATTGGGGTCAGATCCTCACTCCAGTAGCCACGAGTCTTGCTGCTCTGATCCATGGGAAGATCAAGGAGATAAAGAATTTGGGGCTAGAGCAACGAAGAACTTTGTTCTTCATGTACATGTCAGATGCTAGACTGTAAACCTGGGGGTCATCCTGCACACTGCCCCTGTGTCCTCACTGCCAGTCTTAAGGATGGCTGTGCTGTTGTGTGGCTGCCCATCCACATGCAGTCTGTGTAGATGCTGTCTAGACAGTGGTAGAAGCTAACAGAGAGGGATGTCCTCTTATGGTCTGTAGTGCCTTGGTGTTCCTGCCCAGATGCATGTATTGATGCTAGGTGGGAAAGTGTGTACACTACAGTAAAGTTCTGGTTCTAAATTCAGCTGGAGTGATGCCTGTTTATTGCCTTGTTTAAACTTTGTTTTCCTTTTGAGCCAAGAACATAAGACCATAGAAAGGCTTTAATTTCTTTCCACTTGTCTTTCTGTCTTGTGAAAAAAGACAGCAGACTCAATCCACATCAGTGATATTTAACATGCAACATGAAATGATTGAAAACAAATAGAAGCTGTTATCACTGGGCAACAGACCATACACCCAGAAATCGCTGAGGTTGTGCAAGGTCTGTAGCCCACACCTTGAAGCATAATACATAGACATGTGTGTGGTTTTTCATACTGTAAAGGAGGCAGGTGGCCTGATTAAATTCAGCATTTATTTGGGAACAAAAGTGTCATCTCTGGCTACTGCAGATGAGACAGGTGCTCTGGTGGCACAACAGCTATTGAAAATGCAGAGAGCTGGCATCTGGCATTCCTTTTAAGCTGTGCACCTCTCGTGCTAAGGGCTAGAGTCTGCTGGCTCTGCTGAGTCTTGGGAGACACCTGAGAGATCAGCAGTGAGCCCAGAAGGTCCTTAATGAACTAACTGTGCATCAGGATTATCAGGAGCTTCTTCATATTTTTTTGTTTACACTGCTAGAGATCAAACCCAGGGCCTCATGCATACTCAGCACATGCTCTATGACTGGGCTCTGGCCCCATCCCACTGTGGGTTTCTAAAAGCCCAAGTCCTGGATGCTTCACTACAGTGGGCTTCAGAAAGCTGAAAGAGGCACAGGATCCTGCAGTAGGGACAGTTTCTCTTGTGTAGCCCTTTGGGATTACTGAGGCTAAACTTGGACCATCTCAGAGTAAGTGCCCTCAGAGAGAAATTCCCTGCCTCACGTGGCCCAAGATTATTCCCAGATGGTTCCTCAAAGGTGAGCCCTGGGGGGACATCAAGCCCCATCCCTCCCTTAAACCTTCCAGAGCAGGGAGCCTATTCACACATCACCACACAGACCCTCTCTGACCTTTCACCAGGAGCTCTGCCAAGCTCATTTTTTATACTACACATAGGGGAGGCAGGCTCCTCTGCAGCTGTAGAGGTTCAGTAAATAGAGTGGTATTATTTTCTTACCTGAAGGTGAAAGAGGTGAGGGCATCCTCTACCTGAGAGTCACTTTAGCAGTGAAGAGCAAGCATCCCTGTGGCTATGGGGTGCCCTGGCTTCTTTGGGAGCTTCCCAGGACTTGGTCAATGGAGAACACGCAGGGTGGGCCACACAGGTGGCAGAAGGTGATCTGGAGATTGAGGTGTCCTAAGTGGACAGGAGGCCAAGTAACTGCTAGGTGGAGAGCCTGGGAATAAGGCTTCCCCAAGAGGAAGTGAGTCTTTGCTGGGCAAGATCCACCAGCTGGAAGACCTGGAATGCCCATCCTAAGACAAGAGCAAGGTACAACCTCATGGTGCCCAACGCACAGTGCTTGGACTCAGTGCAGCACCCGTCCTCTGCACTAGGATGCATTTGCATTTATGGTGTTTTGTTCTTTTTGTTATTTTTTACTTGTAGATGGAAAAATAACTTTATTTTAATTTATTTTTATGTGGTGCTGAAGATTAAAACCAGCACTTCACACGTGCGAGGCAAGCACTCTACTACTGAGCTTACAACCCCAGCCCTGGCTGTTTGGTTCTTTATTATAGTTTTTTTTATACATGTATGACAGTGGAATATATTATAATTCTTATTACACAAATAAAACACAATTTTTCCTATCTATTGTTTTATACAAAGTATATTTTCACAAATTTGTGTCTTTGTACATCTACTTTGGATAATAATGTCCATCACATTTCCCCATCATCTTGAAACATTTCCTGTCTGTCTAAATAACTAGTGTAAACAAAATGTAATTGTGTTGTTCTTTCCCATGAGGTGTAGTTCAGGTGTAGGCCCCATCTAGGACAACCAAGGGTAGCTGTCCTCAGACAGGTTTTTCAGCCTGTGGCGGCTCAGTGGTGGCCACTATTGCCGATTGTCTTTGGTCAGGTTGTGTGCCAGCCAGTTCACTTTGGTCTTCCAGCTCTCCCTCAGGGCTTCATTGAACTTCACCCTGAAGTGCTTCAGCCCCTCCTCCTCCGTCTTCCCCAGTGCCAGGGTGTCCTGGGACAGAATCATCACAACTGCATCAACATTCAGGGATCCTGACCCTGCTGCATCTCAAACCCTTCTGCCTCCCTGTACTCCTGCCACCTCGGGTTGTTGAAATTCCTTCCTAAAAGAACTGCAAGCAGAGGGTCAGGCAGCCTCACCTTAGCTGAGAGAAGGGCAGGAGAAGCTTTAGGGAATACACCCCCTCCCACTCTGCCTCTCACTAACTGAAAAGACAGGAATGCAAAGTGTCTTGCAAACCTACAAGAGACTTTATCTCATGCATGAAAGACTCTGAGGACACATGGTATGACCAAACAAGATCACAGTTCATCTGCAACTGGGCGAGAATAGGCCCAGGGAGTGCAACATTCTGGCCACTTCCCACCATACTGCACTGCTGGGCCTGGGATGGCATGAGGGCCGCCATCTGAGAGGTGAATCTCCTAGGTCCCTGAGCTGTTCGGGCAAGATGCACTCTGACCAGGATGAGCTCTGCCAAGCTCATTTTTTATACTATACATAGGGAAGGCAGGCTCCTCCATAGCTGTAGACGTTCAGGCAGGCCTTGTGAAGTTTGTGGTAGACCCTGGCCTCCAGTATGGTGTGGTCCTGTGCTGGCATACCTTCAAATAGTGGATGTCTTTGGAGGAGCTTAGCTCAGGCAGGCCTGCTGCCTGCATCAGAGCAAAGAGTTGGAGGAAGAGGAGCCCATGGCGCCGCAGAATGCTGTAGGCCTGTTCACAGTAGCCTCGAAACCTGCAGAGGTGGAGGAAATAGATAAATCCCTGGGTCCTCCCTGCCATCCCCAGCCCCAAACAAGCAGGGGTTCTGCATCCAGCCAGCACCTGCCCCTGAGTGTCTGCCCATGGCCTGGACCTGCTCCTACACCTCCCATGGACTTCCTGTTTGCACTGCCCAACAGGGTACTCTTGGATTGGGGTGCACCTGCAGAGAAAGCAGCACCCCCAGGGTGGAGGCAGGAGTTAGCCTGAGGGCTATGTCCCATCCCTGCCCCTGGCTGGACACTGTCCCCTCACTGGGGCCCTAGGCACCCTCACCTTTCAAATTTCTCATTATTACTAGTATTGCCCTGCTGAATCACGTGGACAAAGTCATGGGTGAGGATGAATGGGACTCGCTCACGGTTGATTCCAAACTTGGTCTTGAAATTCCCCAGAATGTGGCCAAAGTCAATGTGAAATAGCTGAGGGGAGGGAAGGGCAGGGAGAATAGGCTTCACAAAGAGAGGTTCCAGTTAGAGGAAGTCAGCAGGACTTGGGGCACTCTTCTGGGAGGTGTGGGTAGGTCAGAGAGGCCACTGGGCCAGGGATGTAAGACAAGCTCACTGGGAAGCTGAACACAGTGCCCCTTACCTGCCCATTCTCACGGATCATGATGTTGTCACTGTGCCGGTCACCAATGCCCAGCACATATGTAGCCACACAGTAGCCAGCACAAGAGAGGGTGAAATCCTCAATGACTCGATCCAGGGCTTCTCTGGGTGGGGAAGATTGAAAACCAGGGCTCCTTATATTTTCCCTCCTCTTGAATCTGGCCTTGTGTTAATCAACAAGGAGGGCATTATTCTGGAGCATAGGTCACCATGCCCAGCTTGAAATTGCCCCCTTCTTCCACACAATACCATTCAGAGAAGCCAAGGTCTATGTATTAGATGAAGAGAGGCTGCATAAAGAGGCACAACTGACAGCCAAGTCCCTAGGTGTGTGACTGGGCCCTTGGTAGAAGCTCTGGGCTCAGGCAATATCACAGATGCTAGCCATAGCACCAGCTATTTCAAACCACAGCAGAACCCACTCAAGCTACATATTTGTGACTAAACACAGTGGTGGTTTTAACGCCCAAAGAGTTGAGTGGTATAACACAGCCATGAAAAATGGACACCCAGGAACAGTGACCTTCTCTGTCCTACCCCAAATCAGACGTGGGCCAGTGCTCAGCTGAGCCAAGCAGCCATGGAAACTGTCACAGGCCTTCCCTCACCTTTCACTCTATGGAGCCTCTCCCAGGAATAAGAAAGCCTACCCAGGGTTCTTGGACTTGAGCCAGTTGAGCAGGGCATCCTTGTTGAAGGCAGCCATGGCAGCCAGGTTGCTCTGGTTCAGCTGGATGTTGGCAATGGTGTCCGAGTGCTGCACCACCTCAATGAGGCCCATGCAGTCACCAGTGGGAAGGCAGCCATAGGGGGTCATCCTAGCACATGAGAAGAGGCACAGGCAGACACTATGGTTAAGGACATTCTCTGGGGCAACTGGAAGCCCCTGGAAATTGAGGCACCCAACAAAACCACAGGGAATACTGCTAAAATTCCTAAGGATGCCAGATGGGGTGTGGGGCTCTGGGGAAGGTGCCTCAGAGACACAGAACTGGCACCCAAGTTGCAGAGCACACCTTGGCTGGGCTCATGTTTGCTCTGAAGAGAATGAGTCAGTGGGCTTGGAAGAAGGTGGCACTGCTCCCCAAGGGGTAGGAAGCCAGGAAATAGGAGCTGAGCACCAGGAATGGCCTTACCCAAACCCCTCCAGCTCCCCTACCCCTCTTGTAAGAACAGCTGCTCTCACATCCAACAGGGAGGTGTCAGTTTAGACCAGGAACTCCTCCAGGAGCAGGCTCTGAGGCCTGTTACAGACCCAAACAAACAGGTGATGGATAGAGGCCCCACCTTAGGTCCAGGCCCTCCTGCTTCCACAGGGCGTCCATGAGCTGGATCATCTGCAGAGTCAGCATGTCCTGGCGGAGGTCTGGAAGGGCAGGAGTTTCTAGTGGGTTATACACCCATGCAAGGCTCAGAGTATCTGAGCTCTGTCTTCTCAGGGAACCCCCTGGGGCCCTACCACAGAACAGTATGGGCCTAGGTGAGAAGGCCAAGGCCTCAGCATGTCCCCTGCCCAGACTGGCTCACCATCCCCGTTCTTAAAGATGATGCCAACGCTGTCACCACTGCCTGCCTCCTCACTGCTGTACATGATCCACAGGGGTTTCATCTTGGAGTCCATGAAGGTGCACTTTTCCACACTGCAGGCAGAGGGCCGTGTTGGCCTGGGCGGTTGAGGGCTTAGGGCGGGGGAGGGGGCTTAGGGCCTGGCTCCAGGTGGGGCTAGGCCTGGGGCTCACCAGACTTCTGCCAGCATCGTGCTGGGGTCCAATGGGGACTGCAAGTGTGAAAGGGCTTCTAGATAAGTATCCTGGCGCATGTAGAAGTGCATCAGCTCCTTAGTTTGGGGCTTGGTGGTCTTCTAGGAGCTCACCTTCACAAAGTCGCTCAGGGCCTTCATCTTGCTCAGTGCTTTTGCCTGGTGGGCAGAATGGAGTAGCAGCAGTGCACATGAGCCTGAGCCAGAACCAGGAGTATGACTGTGAAGGGGCCTGGAAGGGGAGCCTGCCTCAGGCACAGGCACTCTGAGCCTCACCTGCTTCATCAGCACCTTCATGTGGTGGGTGCTGCCCCTGAAGTAGGCCTCCATGATGAGGCCAAAACGCAAGGCCACGGACGGCACATGCATCTCAGAGCTGGAGGGAGAAGATGGGGCTGAGAATGGCCAGGAGTGGCACATAGCCCCTCCCCAGCCCAGTAAACATGAGGTCAGCAGGCCAGGAGACCCTCATCCCCCATGGCTTTTCTAGGTTCCCAAGGAATCAGCAGGGGTGCATCCAGCTACCGAAGATGCCAGAATAGGAAGTGGCCAATCTTTCGGTTGGCCAGAGCCCGGTCCAACAAGAATTGGGTCAGTTCGCAGTCCAGGTAGGACTTGTACTTGAGGACCTGCACCAGCTGCAGCAAGCACTGGAGAAGCTCGTCGTCTCTGTAGGGGAGGAAGGCTGGTTGAGTCTGGGGTTCTGAAATCAGGACAGAGGTCTCCAGCTGGCAGGTGACTGGAAAGAGGGTGAGGCCAGCCTAGGCTCATCTCCACCCAGCACCCACTTCCAGGTTGCCAGGGCAAGATGTCTTAGTGAGGAGCTGGCAGCCTGTGGGCCTCAGTGCCCAGCTGGGACTCATGTCAGTTTCTGCAAGGACCTGATGGCAAAGGAGCCCACGTGGCAGTCGGGGAAGCTGAAGTCCAGCAGCTCCAGGGCATTCAGGACAGGAAGCTCGGGCCAGGAGCACAGCAGGTAGAGCATCTGGAGGACGCTTTGCAGTCAGGTGGTGGGGGGCCCACTGCTATCTCTTTACTCCAGCTGTGCCCCTGGTGCCCCTCTACACCCACCTAAGCCACATCCTCATGCTTGTTCCACTTGGTCACGAGCAGCAGGTGGGCCAGAGCCTCTGGGAAGTGCTCCTGCACTTCATGCCGCATTTTCCACACCAGGTCCTTCTCATGCTCATACAGCTCTCCCGACCCCCGCTGCTCCAGGATTCCCTGCAGCTGCAGCTTCTAAGGGGCACAGGCAGACTGAGGCCTCCAGCCCAGCACCTGGCTCCATGCCCCACCAGCACCCCAGCTCACCTCCTCCTTGGTGGTAGGCCCATGCTCCCCGTGACGTCCCAGCTCTAGAATCTGCAACAAGTGTACCTGCTGTGAGCTTCCCAGGCCTGGGCCAGCACTGGCAGGGCTCTAGGCAGGGCGTCTGCACCTCAGCACTACTGCCAACCACTCTTGCTGGTGCGAGCCCTCCTGCATACTGCAGGGCATTCAGTAGCATCTCCAGGCTCAGCCTGCCTCAGGCCAGTAGTACCTCTCCCATTGGTTGTGACAGCAAAATGTCATCAGACATCACCAACATCCCCTGGTGGGCCACATAGCTACTGGAATGCCTCAAATCAGCATGATGACCTAGCCCCCAGAAATGGGCAAAGCCTGGGGTGGCCAGGGACCCCGTCTGAGGAGCTCCAGGAAAGCTCCTGGTTAGCGCTCAGCTTCCAAGAAGGACCTCACTGACCTTCTCCAGGGCAGGGTAGTACACAGGGTGAGGGGCCACCTAGGGCAGGTAGATGACCAGGGTGACAGCACTCTCTGTGTTGGGATTGCTATGCACGGTACCCATGGGGTTCAGCAGGTCTCCTTTCTCATCTGAAGGCAGGGAGAGATGTAGTTGTAGGGGAACCAGTTCTGGATGCCTTACCCTCCAAGAGCCTCTCCCTGCTGGGCCTGGGTCCACCTGGGACAGAGGGCCACATGTAGAGGCAGAGCTCCCCAGTCTTGAGCTGGTCCTTGTAGTCAAACAACATGAGGTTGGCCCAGGCGATTGGGAAGTCCTGAAGAAGGATACTACAGATCAGAGTGAGCCTGTTCTTGTTCATATGAGAATGGAACCAGTCTCCAGGCCAACCAGGAGAGAAGATCCAGACTGCATGGAAGGTCTCCAAGTTAGACCCAGGAGGAGGGGAAGGATCTGCTACCGCTTTCCTATCAGAGTTTCAGTAATTAAGCCAGCAAGATCCCTTCCTGGCTGCCTGCATCTTCACACCCAGCATCCAGAGATACTTGAGTAAGCCCACCAGTCCCATAGGTGGCCCAGGTCAAGGGGCAAGTCACATCCTGGGTCTAGTGACTTGGGGCCCAGCCACACTCTTCCCAGGCAGCCACTCACTCATCATTTCTGTCCCCCTGAGAACACTGTCCTTCCACCAAGGGAGCTGCCTCCAGGACCCCTAAGGACCACAGGTCTGGGCTAGATATTTCAAGTCAGGCAACTCATGAGCTGTTACTCAGGCAGCACAGGAAGCCAGACTAAGGAGCCAGACTAGGGCAGGCAGAGAGACTGGGGTCCCCAGGCTCTCCCAGGAACCTGTTCTCAGGGTGCCTGCCTGTGGGAGCAGGATGGCAAGAGGCCCCAGTAAGGGGTTTCACTGGGTGTCTGAGGCCTGGGCCTCTCCCAGTCAGCACAACCCACCACATTCTTGGGCTTTTTCTTGCTAGAGTGCGCCTTCTTGGCCTTCTCCGTCACCGCATAGAGTGCAAAGCAGAGCCGGGGCATGCGCGGCAGGTCACAGATGTGGATGTCAAACTCCAGATGCTGCTTCCACATGGGCTCTGAGCACATGCTCACCTCCAAGCTGGACATCATCTTGCACAGCATCTCATTGCCATGGAAGAGCCCGGCCTGCACCACCAGCTGGGGAAGGGGTACAGGGCATGGATGAGGGAGTGAAGGCCCCACCCCATCTAAAGTTCCAATCCTCTCCTTGAAGGTCCCCATTTACACAGGGGTCCAAATCTACTTCTTGCATTGAGAGTGGTCCAGCAGAGTGTAGGCTGGCAGCTCAGTGGTACAGGTGTCTTGCGGCATTGGTACCCCAGGCTGCGCTGGGGCAAGCCAGTCTCAGTACACTTGACTCTGTGGGTCAACTCAGAACCTCAGTTTCCTCATCAGGGTTCAGAAGTTCCAGGGTCCCTTCTGCTTCTAACAGCTCTGGCTACCTTCATGCCTAGCATCTTCTGAGCCCCATGTGGCTCCAGTCTCCAGCGTACCTATTCCAGTTCCAACCTGCCAGCCCATCCCCAGAGCAGCTCCCACCCAATCCTCCATGACTCCTGCAGACACAACCCCCTTCCCAGATTGTAAAGTAATGCCAAAAAAAGAGACCCAGACAAGACATGCTACGCTCTGTGGACCCAGACACGCATCACCTCCCAGAAGTGGGACAATAAATCCACCTCTGCAGGTGGTTCTAAGTGCAGAGGAGCCATGAAAGTGCTTTTTGAAGAGACAACAGGGCACTGTTCCCCAAGCCCATCAGGGCTCAGCTTCCAGGGGGAACCATGTGCAGTGTCCCCCAGACTCTGGGCACCCCTGGGTTGGTAACCCCTGGAAGCACCTCAGCCCAGCTGCAGCCAGCTTCTATGGTGCCTTACCCATCTCTGACTGGGCCTCCTACTTCAATGGGCTGTGTCTGATTCCACAAGCTCCACCAAAGTCAAATACCCACAAGTTGCTTGGCCCAGGTTTCCATTAATTGGCCTCCCTGGCCTTCTGGCCTGCTCCCCTCCCCTCTTATTGTTTGGATGTGGTTCACAGCCAATCCAGGCAGAGATAATGAGTAATGTGCCCAGGTGACTTTTGTGTGACACCCTCCCACTCTTCTTTCACTGCTGCCCCTCCAGGCTACAGCACACCCTGTTTGTGAAAAAAAAAAAACACACACACACAAAAAACACCTGTCCACTCACCTGGTACCCGAGCCCCTACCTTCATCTGATCATCAGCATTGATTCTGCTGCCCTGGATGAGCTCAATGCAGAAAGGCTGCCCCAGTGACCACAGGGACACAGAGGAAGGCTAGAGAGGAGAGGAGAGGGGCTTAAATCCCAGCTCATTCCCCTGACTACTGAAAGGCTGGGGAGAGGGGGAGAGGGTCCCAAATTTATGGCAAGGTTCAGAAACCTGTCACCAACACCATCCTTTACCAATCTGCCACACAGGGGCCCAGGGGCTCCAGCCCCCCTGAGATCTGCAGAGAAGTAGGCAATCTGGGATCGCAGTAGCTCAGACAGGACCCTACCCTGGGTGTCAGCTCAAGGCCCTGACTCTCCAAAAGGACTGCACCATCCAAAGTCCCCTGGATCAACACCTAGCCCTGGTGCTGCCCAAGAGGCTCTAGGATTGGCCAAAAGGAGGTGGGAAGAGAAAGAGGGTAAGAAAGGTGAGGACACCATCTCACCTTCTTCATGGGAATGGGGGGGGGGTTGGTGTGTGGTTTCTGGACCTGAGGGGTCGGTTTGCTCTGCTCATCCCTCATGGCAAGGATGGAAGAGGAGTGCACCATGGTCAGGTGGGGGGTCTGTCCACTGTGCAGGCAGCTGCATATGTACTGAGATGAGAGTGTAAGACTGAACTGTCAATGGGTGGTATATCCATTCCCTGGAACCAAGAGAGACCCACAGTCTGGCTCTCTCACTCCTATGCTGGCCCCTTCTAGAGTGGTAGGGATCCCAGAGTGCAGAGGGCTCTTTGTAGGCCTCACCTTGAACTGACAGAGCAGGTAGCTGCCATAGAGGTACTCATGCCGCCCATTCACCTGCAGCACATAGTCCTCAGGCCGCTCCATTGTGAGGTTCTGGTACATCTTGGCCTTCTTCTGGAGGGCACAGGCCATCAGCGCTAGGGGCACATCCTTGGTGGACACCTGGATGGTGAAGCTCTCCTGTGGGGAGGAGGGAGGGTTGGCATGCTGCTCTCAGGCCCATAGGCTTCTGGGGAAAAGGGGCAAGGCCACATGCCTGCCTTTATTGGGTATCCCCAAGTGTGAGCCCTACAAGGGCAGGGCCTGGGTCATTCACTGGTGAAAGTAACAGCAGACACCCAGGAAATACTTGTCCAGTGAATAAGGGACCAATTCAGCCTTGGTGAGCTTACCTGGTGGGATGCCTGCATACCTGGAAAATGCTGTGTGATGCCAGTGAGTGAAGGGAAATTTGGGGGCCTGGGACACTGGAGTGTCTTATCAGTGGAAGGTCCCCATGGGCACAGCAGCCCATGTGCCACAGCTGGGGCAGCCTCCCTAGGACATGGGCTATGGGCTCACCCTGCTGCCCTCAAATTTGACATTGACCAGCAGGTCTGGGTTGGAGATTTGAGAGGTGTTGCTGTCCCCCCAGCTCCTGGTGGAGGGCTCCAGCTGAAGGGGAAAACTGTATTGCAGCCAGGCCTCCCAGCCCAGCTGCTGCCGGCGGGCAGCCGCCTCCTCGCTGAACTGGTGCATCTTAGTGCGGAAGTCATTCACTTCTGGGTCTTGGAGGCAGTCGAACTCGTGGAGGCCTGTAGGGCAGGAACAGGCTCAGTGCAGGTGCATGTGGCACCAGCCACCCAGGTGTGCCCTACCTTGCCAAGGTGGGGGCTGATCTGTGAGCCCTACCTTTGCCGATGAGGATGCTGATTTGTGAGTTGATGAGTTTCTCCATGGGGTCACCCTCGCGGGTCACCAGGCGCAGCATGGGCAGGAAGGGCCGAATATCACATAGCCTCTGCTGCTCATCCTCTAGCTCTTGCTGCTCTGCGGTCTGGTTGACACAGGTGAACACGTAGGCCTTGGGGTCACTGAGCATGTGGAAGAGGGGCTCATTCTGGGCTTCGTGCCACAGCATCTGGGAGGAATGGTTATGGTCAGCCTTGCTGGCCATGACAGCTGCTGGAAGACAGGCAGAGGCCTCTACTCTGGGCATCCAACTCTGTATGAGCCACATAGAAGGCAAAGGGAGACCCCAACATCACTTCCTAGGAACCCTTTGGCCCTTAGGACCAACCAGCTAGTCAGCAAGCTTCCTGTCCCTGTGCTCTCTGAAGCACTTGATGTGTGGAGATTGGGGACTGAGCAGCCACGCCTGCCTTAGACACATTATCTAGGGCTGCTTTCACCCCACCAAGGCGATGGTGGCCTTGAGCCATGGCAGAGCTGAACCACTGTGACACATAACACGTAGCCCACAAAGCTTCATATCAATAAAAATATGAAGAAACAAAAACCACAATGAAGTGAGAGATGGGACTCCAGGGACAAGTCTGGTACTGTAGTGTTCCAACTTTAGGCACACTGTTTGAAGTTATGTAAGCACATCAAGTGAACCATATGATGATGTTTACAGGAACTAGAATATGAACAAGATGTTACTGTAGTCACTCAGAAAAACAAGTCATGAATGTTCATAATCAGAATTTAGTTAGAATGTGGTTAGAAAACAGGAAATGGCTAAGGTCGTGCCTGTGGCTGTCTTCTATGGCAGGATCACAGGCAGGTCTCTTCCTTCTCATTCGTATTTTCCAAAATTTTATGGGCCAATATTATTATTGAACTCAGGGACACTGAACTACAGAGCCATACCCTCAGCCCTTTTTCATATTTTCTTTAGTGACAGGTTCTCACTTAATTGCTTTGAATCTCACTACATTGTTGAGGCTGGCTTTGAACTTACAATCCTCCTGACTCAGCCACTGGAACATTTGGGGACACACCCAGCTACTTTTGAAGTAGAAAAATATAAGGAAGGATGGAAGGAAGGCAGAGAGAAAATTTCCAGGACATTAAAAAAAAATCCCTCAAGTGTGGTCCATTGCTTCTATCATTTTTTTCTTGTTCTCAATAATAGCTTTTAAAATTGTGAAATAAATTCTTGCCCTCGGGCAGTCCAAGGCATGACCCATTAAACCCGAGTTTGTAAGTGGCAAAACCCCATTGAAAGTCACAGGACAGCTTCTACCAAAGCAGATGTTCATTGCTTTGACTCAGTAATTCATCCTGAAATTTATTCAATGAACCTGAGGACCCTTTCCAAGGATGATGGGCACTATGTTGGCAACAGTTTTAAAGACAAATTCCTGCAAGGCCCTTATGTGTCTGGGAGCAGATTGTGGTCACTAAAGTGACAGACAGCATAATCTGAGTCAAACTTTCAAAGTTCCATTCCAGCACTGGAGGCTTAAGGGCAACTGAGGCTAGTAGCTGGCCCTCTGGTAACTAGGGAGGGGAACACATTGCCATGGGGCAAGCTGAAACTAGGGAGGGGAACACATTGCCATGGGGTAAGCTGAATTTGGATAGTAAGTGGAGGTTAACCACCCATTTTATACAAGTTCTTGATATTGTATATTTTTCAAAATTTATATCTGAGGTTCTCAAGTGTGAGGAACAATGTCTCTGTCTTTCTGAGCTCCCAGGGCTGACAGGAGACCAGGAAGTACCTGCTTGATGGTGCTGAGGTTGGCATTGCAGGACACAGGGAAGCTCAGGTAGATGTGTGGGCAGAAGGAAGTCAACCACCACACTCTGATTCTTCTCCACCTCGGTCCAGAATTCCACCGGACAGTCAATCCCCAGGGGCATTCTGCTTTGTTATTTCTCTGTGGCCACGTGACATGTAAAGGAAGCAAAGGCAGAGAGTCCTTGAGAGTAGTGTATGGGGGCCTCAGGCAATGTGAGGCTCAGGGCTGAGGGCTCCCAGCTGGGCACATGGTGTTCTCCTCCCACAGGGCCCCCACTGCCCAGGTAGCTGCTGCTCCTACTGCCCCAGAAAACTGTCAGCACTAGGCTGCCTCTCACCATGGTGGACACATCTGCCTCCCTCACAGCGGGCCCAGAGCCATAGACCAAATAATTTTCTTCTGGAAATTATGCGTCAGGGAAACACTATCATGGCCATCACCTGGCAAGGAAAAATGGCAGTGTGGCTGGGTGTACAACTCAGGATTCGTGAAAGGCCAAAGGCTATGACTGGACAAAATTTGTATTTTTTTATTTTTTACACTGGGAATTTAAGCTAGGGACACTCTAACACTGAACTACATCCCCCATCCTTTTTATTGATTTTTTCCTCCACAGGGATAGAACACAAGGGAATGTAACTACCGAGCCCCATCCCCAGCCTATATTTGTATTTAGACACAAGATCTCCATGAGGTATTTAGGGCCTTGATAATTTTCCGAAGCTCTCTTTGAAATCCTCCTGTCTCAGCTTCCCAAGCAATTGGAGTAACAGGTGTGCACCCCAGAGTGTGTGCTTGTGTGTGTGTGTGTTTGTGTGTGTGTGTGTGTGTGTGTGTGTGTAAGTTTTGCTGAGATATATTGATTGAACTGAGCCCCAAACCTGCCCCCACCACATACATAACAAAACATTACAGATAAATTTTGTCTTCCATACACTCCAGAACCAGATCAGCCCCTTACTTCCCTCACTCCCATCTTCCCCCTCCAGGTCACCACCATCTGGAATCTGTTTATCTATAGCCTCCATCAGTGTTTTTACTACTAATTTGTATCCACAAAGAAGTCCTAATATTTTTGAATGCCTTAAATCTTCCTTAACTAGTGAAACTTCTGCAACCTGCTTTGGCTACTCAATTTATGTTCCTTAGATCAATCCAGGTGGATGAATACATGTAGCAATAGTACATTCATTTTAACTCCTGCAAGGTGTTTCACTGTATAAAGAAAGCACCTTGTATTTGCCCTGAGCATGGTGATAAACTTGGAAGGTTTGTTTCTATTTTCCTTAGTTGTTACAAAAGATGCTACAATGTATATTCCTATACTGGGTTCATAGCCTGCACCCGGGAGCAGAGAGGAGGCTGGTCCAAGAGCAGTATGTAAACCTCATGTTTGGTGTCAAGGAAAAATATACACATTAAAAGGGAAAAGACAGGTAAAATTAAGGTTCAGAATGCATTTTATTTAATCCAATGTATCCAAATTATCATCATGTTGACATGAAATCAACACAGGGAAAAAATACTAGAGATATTCCAACTATTTTTAGTATTGATCCTTTGAAATCTTTTGTATAGTTTATGCTTATTTCATTGCCAGCTTTTCTTTTTCTTTTTGTTTTCTGCCATTTTACTTTCAGAATTTTATCAGAAATAATTGGCCTTGGATGGTGGTTTAGCTCAGTGTCAGAGCACTTACCTAACATGTTCAAGGCCCTGGGTTCTATCCCCAACCCAACCCAAACAAATACCACAAGAATTATTTTGTCTACTCAATTTTCACACCATTTATAGGTTAAAAATATTCACCAACCCAAGTTGTCCCAAACAAATAAAGCTTTTCTGATAAAGACCAGGTATCAAATTCTAAATTTCAATTAATGTAAATTAAATAAACTGTGGGTTATTTTGGGCGTGGGATGAAGTGCAATTCTGAGGATGGCACCCAGGGCCTTGTGCATGTGAAACAATTGCTCTACTACTGAGCTGCCTCCCAAACAAACAGAAAGTTTTGAAGTTCATTCCTCAATTGTGCACTATCTACATTTCAAGTGACCAAGAGTTCCATGTAGTGAAACCTATGATAGGTATAAATCCATCATTCACTTGCTCAAGTACCCCATGTTTTCCTCAATGTGGTGCTGCCCATCGTGAGCTCATGCTCGATCTCCAAATTACCCTCAGCATTTGCTATTGTCAAACTTACTCATTTTTGCCAATCTGATGGGTATGAAATTGGCTTACTTTGCTTAAATTGGTTTTCGCTGATAATTCACAAAATGTTTAGCTTCTGCAGAAATCCTAATTTTAACCTTGGCATGTGTCCTATGGGGTTATTTATCTTATTCTTATTACTTTATAGAATCTATATATTCTACATTCTATTCCTTGTGGATTAAATGAAGTGGAAATGTTTTCTTCCTACTCTGAGTCATCTTTTCTCTTGGTATGTGATCTATTTTTGGTAAATAAAAGTTTTTATTATTAATGAAATAAAATATATCAATGTTTTTGGAGGAGATCACTCAGTATTAGAGATAATTAGCTTGCACAAGACCCTGGGTTCCATCCCCAGCACTACAAAAAAAAAAAAAAAAACAATCCCATGCAACTTCCCTACCTACTGTAACATCACAGCTCCTGTATTTAAATGACTTTTGAAAGTAGTTGAAAGGACATTCAGTTTTCATTTGTTTTGAGAGAGTGCTTCACTATGTAGCCCAGGTTGAATGCAATCTTGCGATCCTCCTGCCTCAGCCTCCTGAGTAGTGGGGATGACAAGCATGTGTAGTGGTGCCCAGCTACAGACATGTTTAATTTAAGAGTGATATTCTCTGGTGGCATTGCCAGCTGGGGCCAGGCATCCCTGGTGGGATGCGCAAGTGGCTTGGAGCAGTGTGATTCACACATTACCTTGTCATCCCAGGGCACTGCTGCTGGCAGACGATTCCTTGGATTGTGAAACCACATCCTATTTGAGGTTCCTCTTTCTTAGAATGGCCAAGCCAAAGATTCCTTTATTATTCAAAACCTGGGGGACTATCAGGAATCCTGGAGAATCTGTCTATGATGCCATATGTTCTTTGGCCAAGTGGGGAAGTCAGTGGGACACACTGGGTCACCTAATCTGGTGAGGTCAAGATGAGCACACAAGGGAAGACCTACCAGAAGCTCTGAAAAAAAGGCCTGGGTTCTGAGAAAATGCACTCCTGCTCCCCTGCCCTCAGCACCCTGGAAGTGAAATCTTCAACCATACTTCCCCAGCTAGGTGGCAGGGAAATAATTCCACAGAAAGTGAAAAAGTGGAAGACCCATGAAGGCTTGTGCAGGATAGAGAGTGAACAGGAGACAGGACAGGAGAAAGCCAGATATCCTTCCCTCTCTCTGTTCCCAGGACTCAGAGTTCATCAGCCAAAAAGCCTCAACCCTCTTCTCTGGACAAAACCCAGACCCATCACTCTCTCTCTCACAGATGTCAGCAAATTCAGGGACTTCAGAACTGTCCAAGAATGAAAACTGATATAACCACCTTGGAAAACTCTCTGGCAGAATCTATGAAAGGTGAACACACCTGTGCCCTGCACCAACACATCCACTCCTCAACAGATGGGCCCAGAGACACGTGAGAGTGACTGTGACATCACTGCTTGGGACAGGCTGACAAACTCACATCAGCAGTAGTGTGGGGAAATAAACTGCGGTTATTCTTTCCAAGTATAATGTTATATCACAGGGAGGATGAATAATCTGCAAAGGCACACACAATGCCAAATGTAAATGAATCTCACAGACATAAGGGTGAACAAAAGGATCCTAGAACCAAAACCAGGTGCTCATGATTTCAACCACATGGAGAATGACAAGGGAGAACCACTCATCTTTCTTGGCAGCAGAGTTACCCCAGCCTGAGGGCCTGAGGGGCTTCTGGGTATTGAAAGCATTTTGGTTTTCTATCTGGAGACTTTTCACAAGTGCCTCACACCCTTGGTCCACATGGTTCAGATGGGCTGACTTCACTCCTAGCCACTAAGATGGCATGAGACACAGGCCCAGCCAATCAGAAGTCAGAGTTTCCACTCAACTGTCGGTCAGATGGCACACAGGAATGGAACTCAGGCCCAACCCATCCCTGGATGTCACCTCCCTGGCTCCAATAATCCCAGGAAGGGCATGTGAATATCAAGTCCATTGACTAGGTTTCAATGTCCAGACTTCTTCTGGAGTAGCAGAAAAGATATACTATTGACATGAAGCTTCTAGGAACTGTCCACTGCACTTAGGGGCAGAAACTGAGAAGAGACCAACATAGGAAAGCAGAACTCCAAATGGAAATGGAGAACACAAGCATGGGCATGAGGATGTCACTGAGTCCCTGGACCTGGCCATGTCTGCAGCTTGTCCCTTCTTCCTTTCCCGTCTCACTCTCTCTTCTCTCCAGAGAAGTTTCAGTTGGGTTTTCTGCCACTTGCTGTATCTTTCCATGAGTGCAGTCACATTTCCTTTTTGGAAGTTTCTAGTGTCTAGAAAGTCCTTTGTTTGGAAGGTGCCCTGTCTCTGTGAGCCAACCTGTGTCCTCTGTACTGCCATCTAGAGGCAAACAGGCAGTCCACCTGACCACTGTCACTGATGGAAGACCCCATCTAGAGCATCTGGTTAGCTCAGAATTCCAAACTTTGCCCAAAGTGTCTTGAAAAAGTTTCAAAATGAGAACAGGGAAAGGTAATGGCAATGTGTGGCTGGAGAGAGGCCTGTAGGGACAAATCATAGAAGAATGTTTCAGGTACCAAGCTCCTGCAGAGTCTAAAAGTGTGCCACAACCCCTCCCTAGTCTCCAGAAAACTTTCTTGCTGGCTGCATCGCTGAGCTTGCTGCCAGCAATCCTGGCATTTTTCAAAGTAAGCCACGTTCTGTATGCCTGTCCAGGAACAATTGCCAGATTTATGAATTCAAGAACTCATGGTTATCTTTAAGTTTAATCTCATGACTTGCATTCATGCATTACTGGATTTTTTATTTTATATGTATCACTCAGTCTTGGAAACATTCCTTAATTCCACTAGTAAGTATGAAGCTTGATTAAGTACTAGGCTTTCGCGACCCCTTGCCCGCAAGGAAGACGCAACTCAGGAATCTTCTTTCAGCAGTTTAATCAGGTCCTTGATACTTTTTCTTCTAACTCTTGGATGCCCCTCCCAGCCTTAATAAAGCACCTCAAGCCCCAATGCGAAGCTGCCACGACGCAACTTTCTCATAGGGTGTTGAAAAACCATGTGCCAACTCTCCCAAATTAGGAGTTGTTTGTCACAAACCACAGCGGAGCCAGCGCCATCTTGTAATGGCAACCATAGTCTGCAAAAGCGGCAGAAGCGGCTCACCACAGTTCCCCCCTTTAGTTTTCTTAAAACAATACAGGCAAGAGTAGAGGTCCTATCCTACTGTGCAGAAGTGGCTGCATAGTATGGCTCAGCCCTAAGGAGGGCCCTTCCCCAGATCTGAGGCCATATCAGCCGACGCCTTTTTTCGTGGGGCAGGGCGTGGATAAGGTGGGGTAAGGAAGGACGTCAAACCCACATGCAATAGGACATGCTCTCCTTGAGGTCCACTTCAAGGATCACTCAAGTGCAGTGCCTTGCCTCGCATCCTGTATCATGACGATGGTGGACGGAGGGGAATAGCTGAGGCTGAACTGTGGCTGTTTACAACGACAAACAAGTTGACAGCACCCTGAAAGAAAGGCACGGACTTTAAAGCGATAGAGAAGCACTAGTGTGGAAACCCATCTGCGTGCAATGGCAGCAAGACCGGCAGAGTGCAAGGGCTTTCCAACACTAAGAGAATAGCGAGAAAAGACATGTCGATCCCAGTGCAATGTTATAACAACTTGGGGTGCAACGACCATGTCAAAGATTTACTGTTTAAGATGCGCAAGCCAGACTTGAGGTGAGTTGCCATTTTCTAAAGCTGCAAGAGCTTGTATGATCATAGCCTTATCGTGAGCATTGCGGGCCTTGAGGCGACAGAGAAACCACAAACAGAGGAACATACCGAAGCAACACATTGCACCAAAAACGCCTACCCCTACCCACTCTTTAAAAAAGGAAAAGGCAGAAGATATCCAATCGGTGAATTGTCCCAAGGTCACGGGATCGACACGGGTACTGTTCAAGACAGCTATTTGGGTTAGTTGAGACTGGATCATGTCTTCCGCTTCCATGGACCAATTTCCGGCCAAATATTCGACGATGATGCGGGAAGCATTCCTGGAATCATTAAATCTGACAGAGGTTATGCATAAATGTGCACGTTGGTCAACGCAACCCAAAAGCACCAAGTCAGCTAATTCTTCTACCTGAGCTTGGAGTAAATCTATTCTTTGGTTGGCAGCTAAAATCCCTGACAAAATATGTTGATTGATTGTGTTTTGGGATTCAAGTATGGTGGAAGTTTGTTGAACAACTCGATTAATGGTGGCAGCAGTTTGTACTTGATTGGCCATGGCCACTCCGGTCGTAACTGCTGCAGCAGCAGATACCGCCACGGCTGTCACTATAGCTGCTGTAATTCCAAAATCCCTGTGGACTCTAAATAGCTCAACAATGGGGAATTTTTCAGGATCCGCAGTTACCGGGATTGGGACAAAAGTTGGAATTTTCATAACCACTGCTACAGTCCAAGAACCATTCCAACACTCAGATAAGAGACAGGTAACATTAGAACAATCCAGCATCCCTGACGAGGTGTCATTAGCCAAAAGGAACAGGAACGGGGATTGGACACAGACCATTGCAGGGGGCAATGTGGCACTATATAACAGAGAGTTGAACGAAACAGAATTAAGTCTATTTCCTCGTTCACTCTCCCCAACAGTGCCAGAAACATTAGCCAACCAACTTTTGGCTCCTAGCAATTGAGCCAATGTAGAAATATCGGCTGAAGCCCCCCTTTCATTGGAAATCAGCCATTGAAACCAGGACCAACCCACTCCTGTAGAGGAGTTGGCACTGTTATTAAAGTTATAAACATACCTCTTAAGAGAGGGGGAAAGGGAGAAACCTTTAGCAACTTGATGTTTCTCCCAAGAATGATCCTGACAAGGTGTAAATGTTGGGGGAAAACCAAGATTAGGGGTACAGTAAGGAGAGGCCTTGAAATGAGTGGCATGATAGATACTATTAGAAGAAGGAGGCACTGGAATTAGCACCTCGGAGATAATAGCCAAGGTAGTTATATTTAAAGCAGAACTACTTGCGGGGGTCCCTGAGCCTGATTGCTTCCCCGAAACTACTTGGCTCAGTACGGCACTGATAATGCTCCCTGAGTCCTGACTGGACCGCAATGGGTCCTCCCAGTTAGTCAAATTTTTGGTCTTAAGGCTAATGCAATTAGCGTTCCCAAGGCTGAAGCAAAAAACTCCTGTGAGATTAACTTGAGATTGATTAAAAATGCTCTCCATGTCCCCTCTAGGAGAAGCACAGGGAGCAGACATCTCACATGAGGTAGAAAAAAGAGTGGGGAGGACACTAGAATTACCATGAACCGGCATCGGCATCGGCCATGCCCGTGCCACTGCCCACCACTGCATCGGTGTCGCCTGTACCATCGGCATCAACATCAGAGCCAGAGCACTTAGCAGGATGAAGATCCTCATCACAGGATTGCTGTGGTATCTCTTGTTGCTGGTTGGTTGGTGTCAAGACTCTTCTTGTCAGGCGTTCAGGGACCCACAGCGGTTCCGTGCGATCCTGGGGAAAAACACATACAGATCCTCGTGCCCATGTCAGCACGGGGTCGGGGCCGTTCCATTGGCCCTTAAGAACATCTTTCCACTTAACATAGCCAATCATAGAGGGCTGAGGGGACACATGTCTATCGGCCGCAGAGCGACCGTGAATATCCAAATTCAAGAAATTAATGGTAAAGAGAGCTAAGGACAGGCGTTCTTTAGGAGTGCGTTCAGCTCCTATTCCCTTTTTGTTTTTGTAAAGTTTCCTTTAAGGTGCGATGAGCACGCTCAACAATGCCTTGTCCTTGAGGATTGTAAGGCAGACCATGAGTAAGTTGCACTCCCATAGTAGAACAAAAGGATGTAAATTGTCTGCCAGTATAAGCAGGTCCATTATCCGTCTTAAGGGATGTAGGAGCACCCCATGCTGCCCATGCTTCTAGGCAATGAGTAATAACATTACGTGCCTTTTCTCCCGACAAAGCAGAAGCATGAATAACTCCAGAGCATGTATCAACAGAAACATGCACATACTTGAAGTTACCAAAGTCAGGAATGTGTGTCACATCCATTTGCCAGACAACCAATGGCTTCAATCCCCGTGGGTTTACTCCATAATTAGGGGGATGAAGAAATGTGACACAATGAGGACATTGTAATACTATCTGATGAGCATCTGCTCTTGAAATGGAAAAATGCCTGCGCAGCATTAAAGCATTAACATGGAAGTTCTGGTGAAATAATTTAGCCCCCTCCAAGGAGGAAGCCAAGCATATCAACTGACCTCTAGTGGCTGAGTCCGCACAGGCATTGCCCTGTGATAACGGACCAGGAAGAGAGGTGTGAGCCCGGATGTGCATTGGATAAAAAGGAGCAGTGCGGCTACAGATAAGCTGGTGAAGTTGAGTAAAGTAAACAGATACATTATGGGCATCACTAATAGCTCCCACGGCCTCCAGGACTTTTAGTGCTTGTACCACATAGATGGAGTCCAAAATGAGATTAAAAGGAAAAGAACACTGTTTAAAAACCTCAATAACAATTTGTAGTTCTACCCATTGTGGATTTCCCGGAGCAAATTGATGCTGGACAGGGGGAGAATCATTAATTACATAAGCTCCCATTCCAGACTTGGAACCATCAGTAAAAATATTAACAGCCCCCGGAATAGGACTGGATGAAGTTACCTTAGGGAAAATGATGGGATGCTCTTTAACAAAATTGAGTAATGGATGAGAAGGGTAATGATTATCAATATTTCCTTGAAATGAGCAGCATAGAATAGCCCAGTTGTCTAGAGTAGCACACAAAACATTAAGTTGAGCTTTAGTGTAGGGTATGATAAGAGAAGAAGGTGACTGTCCGAAAAATTGAATGCTTTGTTGAATCCCTTTAAGTGCTAACGCTGCAACAGCATCAGGATAGTATTCTAAGGATTTTCCTGGAGATACATGTGGGTGGATCCATAGTAAAGGCCCATCTTGCCACAGTACTCCAGTAGGCTGCCGCATAGTGGCAAGCACACATAACTGGAAAGGTTTATCACTCTGGAGCCTGTATAGAGTGGCATGCTGTATAGCTTCTTCTACTTTCATAAGGGCCGCTCTAGCCTCTTTGGTGAGGCTACGAGGGGAAGCAAGATCTGGATCACCCTGAAGAGTAGCATACAAAGGCTGGAGCACAATATTAGGAATATGTAAATATCCTCTTATCCAATTAATATCTCCCAGCAGTTTTTGAAAATCATTTAGAGTTTGGAGATCCTGAGTTCTTATGGTGATTTTTTGTGGTTTTAATTTGTCATACCCAATTGTCGCTCCCAAATACTTAATAGAATCCCCCGTTTGAACCTTTTCAGGTGCGATATGCAGTCCATATTGAGCTAACAGGTTTATTAGGTCTTTATAAGCCTCATTAACCCTTTGTTCTAATTTAGCAGCCAATAATACATCATCCATATAATGAATGATCTTAATGGAGGAATACTTTTGTCTGAGAGGTACGAGTGCCTTCCCCACATACATCTGACACATCGTAGGACTATTAGCCATGCCCTGCGGCAACACTACCCACTCAAACCTTTGATCTCGTTCCTCGTGGTTACACGAAGGAAGGGTGAATGCAAAACGCTGTGAGTCTTTAGGATGCAAAGGAATAGAAAAGAAACAGTCTTTAATGTCAATAGCAATAATATGCCAGCCCTGAGGAACAGAGGAGAGCAGAGGCAGCCCTCTTTGAATGGGCCTCATAAGTTGCATTTGAGCATTAACTGCTCGTAGATCATGCAGTAGGCGCCACTTCCCTGATTTTTTCTTAATGACAAATATGGGAGTATTCCAGGGAGAAGTAGAAGGTTGGATGTGACCCAAGTCAAGTTGTTCTTTAACTAGGTCATGGGCTGCTGCCAATTTAACCGAGGGAAGAGGCCACTGAGGCACCCAAACAGGCTCCTCGGTGAGCCATGTTATGGGTATTTGAGCCCCAGTGGCCCCTAGGAAAAACCCAGACCAAATCTGTTAAGCTTTTGATGACCTTGCACAGGATGCCTACTCCCCTGTAGGTGTTTTCCTAGTCCTAGACCTGGCCTATACCCCATATCTTGCATAATTTGTTGAGACACCGGGGAATAGTCATTGCTAAGAGTAAACCCCATGTCTTTCATCAGATCACGGCCCCATAAAGAAACAGGTAAATCAAGTACATAAGGCTGAAAAGTACCATTATGTCCTTCCGGGTCCTTCCAAGATAGATGTCTACAGCTGACTTGAGGGGCTTGAGCATATCCAAGTCCTCTTAGGGATTGATCTGAAGTCTGCACTGGCCATCCCTTAGACCAGTCCTTAAGGGCTATAATACTACGGTCTGCGCCTGTATCCAGTAATCCCACAATAGATTTACCTTCTATGCTTAATTCCAAAGTGGGGTGATTGCTCATATTCAGTGACAAATAGGCACAATTCCCTCCGGTGGTACCAATCTCATTTCCCGTCCGTGACCTTGAGTCAGCAGGGAAGTGGTTATGCAAGCTAGGCAAAATTAGTAATTAAGCAATCCGATCCCCTGGAGAGATAGACACAATGCCCCTTGGAGCTTCCACCATAACCTTTACTGTCCCTACAGCATCAGGGCTGATGACTCCAGGGAAAACATGAAGACCTTGCAAGATAGAGGATGCACGTCCAGTTAGCAAACCTACAGTGCCAGGTGGTAAAGGCCCTTTAAACTCAGTTTCCACCAATTGGACTCCCATCTTAGGTGTTAATACGAGTCTGGAGGTGGAACAGAAGTCCAGTCCTGCGGCGCCTGTAGTGGCTCTCCGCGTTTCATGGGATGGCGTAGAGACGGCCATGTCTCGGGTTCGGGTGTGACATTCTCCACTGCCCCATATATTTGTGGGCCCTGGGGTCGGGGGCCCCGTCGGCCGTTTTTTGGCCCAGCTGAAATAGGCTGTCCATGGATGTCCCTCACTGATCTACACTCTCTTGCCCAATGCTTCCCCTTTTTGCATCTTGGACACAACCCCGGTAGACGAAGGCCATTGGAAGGGCCACCGTGAGGAGGTCCAGTAAAATTGTCTTTTTTGGGACATTCACGTCTGAAATGACCAGATTGACCACAATGGAAGCATGTTCTGGCACCAGGACCGCCCCCTTTGGCAATCCGAAGGACAGCAGCTGCAAGACCTGCATTAGTTAAAGGTCCTCCAATCTCTCTACACACCTTCATCCATGCTTCTATGCCCTTGTTTTTATAAGGAGTGATTGCTGCTTTACATTCCTTGGTGCATTGCTCAAAAACCAATTGCTTGATAAGGGGCATGGCTCTATCAGGATCCCCAAAAATCTTTCCAGCGGCATCCACCATCCTTGCTACAAAATCTGAAAAGGGTTCTGTAGGGCCTTGTAGAATCTTGGTCAAATTACCAGATACCTCTCCTCTATTTGGAAGTGACTTCCATGCCCAAATGCAAATGCTGTTGATTTGGTCATATGCCTCAAGAGGAAATCCTGTCTGTTGATTAGCAAATCTCCCCTGTCCCAAAAGCATATCTTTATCCCAAGCGGGATGTCCCACCGCATGGTTTTGGGCGGCCTGCTCTATTGCGCCCTCTAGCACAAATGCTCTCCAGTCCAAATATTTACCCGGGGAAACGCAAGCCCGAACAAGGCTAGCCCAGTCAGAGGGAGTCATGCAGTATCTAGACAAACCCTCCACCTGAGTTAGTGTGAAGGCGGCATCCACCCCATAAGTACGCACAGACTCCGCCAGGGTCTTCACAATTTTGAAATCTAAGGGTTCATGGAATCTTCCCCTATTGTCATCCTGAAAAACTGGATAAGCAAGACCCATCTCAGCATTAACAGCCCTCCATGTTTGGGCATGGAAAGCTCTCCCCGAAACACCCCCACCGTACGGCGGCGGATCCGGAGGATCATTTTTCTTGAGCCCCTGTTTATTTCTGTTCCCTTCTCCCATACCTACACTCCCTAGCTGATGAGACAGCCTCCCAAGCTCCTCCTCCTCATCCTCCTCTTTCTCTGACCCACTTTCGCATGGGGGTGTGCGCAGCGCACTGAGATCTGGATACAATCGTCTCCTCCCCTGCTTCACATTCCGTACATTCCCATCCTTCTGAGATATCTCACTTCTTGCCGGAGACAGCCGCCTCCTCCCCTGTTTCACGCTCCGCACACTCCCATCCTCCTGAGATACCTCACTTTCTGCCGTCTCTGACTTCTCCTCATGTAATTGCTCTAAAACTTCCTGTCCTTTAGTAAGTGCTTCCTGATATCTGCCATCTGTGAGGCAACTACGGACCATCTTCCAAAGGGGTATCACCCCACCCTCTAATATGCCCTGCTCAGAAGCAAAGTCAAGATCTTTGCCTAATTTATCCCAGCTAGGTATAGTAAGGCTGCCCGAAAATGCAAACCACGGTGCAGCAATATCTGTCTTCTGTAAAAATCTCTCTAAAGTACTACATTTCACTTCCAGGCCCTTGGAACGTAACAGGTCATCTAGAGCCAGGAGAAGCGGACTTGAAGATGCGACACCCATGACACAACAACAAAAGATGCACAAAAAACAAAAGCGAAATGACACAACAAAAGAAACACAGAAAACAAAAGTGAAAGTACACAGTGCAGCTGCAATAAAATGTAAGGCTCTCTCTTTCTTTGTAGAGGAGCTGACCCCGCTTTGGTCGCGGATCCCACTTAATGGGACTATCCCTGCTTTGATCGCAGATCCCACTTACCTGGGACTAACCGGTGCACCACCCCTGACTGACTGAAAGTTCTGGTTCCCGGGTCTCGGCACCACTTGTCTCGACCCCTTGCCCGCAAGGAAGACGCAACTCAGGAATCTTCTTTCAGCAGTTTAATCAGGTCCTTGATACTTTTTCTTCTAACTCTTGGATGCCCCTCCCAGCCTTAATAAAGCACCTCAAGCCCCAATGCGAAGCTGCCACGACGCAACTTTCTCATAGGGTGTTGAAAAACCATGTGCCAACTCTCCCAAATTAGGAGTTGTTTGTCACAAACCACAGCGGAGCCAGCGCCATCTTGTAATGGCAACCATAGTCTGCAAAAGCGGCAGAAGTGGCTCACCACACTAGGCATTGCAGGAGGAGCTGGGAATAGGGTGGTGATGGCCCTCAGAGAGCTCACACTCCACAGGGAGTCACTGGTCCACAAGTACATTGGCAGGGAAGCAGAGTGCCCACACATGGCCCAAATGTAGGGGAGGACAGTGCCACATGACGCTGTTATGGAGAGTAGCTGGTGGGAAGGGGCACCACATGTAGTAGGCTAGGAAAGACCCCCATGGGGAGGACCTGGAGTGAGGGCCAGAGAGTGGAGGGGAGACGTGGTGGAGATGGGGTTCAAGGTCATGAGGGTCGGAATCCTGCACATCCTGGAGAACAGGGCAGCACCTGGGTTTCTGCTCTTAGTGAGATGGGTGACCTAGGAGGGTTTTTTGGAAAATCAATGATGGGATGTGACTTTCATCCAAGACAAAGCCACTGGCAGTGCTATGGAGGGACTGATGGGAATCAAGTCAAGGAGGCAGTGGGTGAGCATCAGTGAGTTTTCTTGACCTAGCACTGAATATCAAGCAGAATCCAACATGCTCCCAAGAGGAAAGGGTTCAGGTGGAGAGGAGTCATGGATAGCCACAGGTTTGGGCCTGAGAGTCTGCAGGGCTGGTGGTCATTGGATGCCCAAGGAAGCAGAGGGTGATACAGAGCCCTGGTGATGAGGCAACAGGTGGTCCATCTCAGACAGATGAAATATGAACTGCTGATTGACACCAGTAAAGAAAGGTGTGCCCCTGTCAGAGGTCCAGTGACCCGGTCCAGAACCCATGGGAGCCATCTGTGGGGTTGCAGAGATTTAATCTGGGGCCAGCATGTGACAAATGGAGCCTCATGGGAGTGGGTGATATGGCCTAAACAGAGGGTCAAAGAAGGCCAGGGGCACCCCAGGAGCAAGGGTGGCATCATTTCAGGATGAAACTTTAGCAATCCCTCCCTCCCAGGCCTCTGCCTTCCAAAGCTGACTGTTCTGTCCAAGCCTGACTTTCAGAGAGCATCAGGGAAGTAGCACAGCACAGACTCAGTTCCTCCCACCTCTTGGCCACTAGGTCCAAAAAGGCAGCTGAAGGACAGCAGAGATTCTTGTGGGTCTCCATCTCAGGAAACCCTCTCATCCCTTCCAGTGTCCTGGAGTGTCCCTGTTGGCTGTTCTTTCCTAGCCCAAGGCTAAGCGACATGTGGGGTTCTGATCTGGGTCCTGCAGGGGCAACAAAGTAATTTCCACAAAAATCTTAAGGAACACACTATGGCCCACAGGCCTCACTGCCAGGAGCAGGAATACTTCTGTGCCTTCTGAGGGAGGGCAAGTAGGGACATACCCACAACTAAAGATCCTTCCGCCAGCTGAAGTTGCAACCATTGACTGCCCCTCTAGGCTGATAGCCCCACTGGCTGGTGGCCTGGCTGAGCTGAGGATACCTGAGGGATTCCCTTTCTTTATCCTACACCTCTGCCAGGGCTCTGGACCAGAACCTTCCCAGTCTGGTAGACTCTACTGCTTTTCCCTGGCCATTTCAAACGTGACTAACTGACCAGGGAGCTCTGCCCAGCTTCTGCTGATGTAAAGACAGGCTTTGGGACCTTCTGTTACACGTCCTGGGCAATGGATTTCCGGGGGAAACATGAGTCACTCCAGGCATAGTGGACAGGCACTGAGAGAAAGAAGTGAAGATGTGTCCTGCCCATTTGTGTGACAAACATCTCCCTGAGGGAACCCCAGGCGATGTGTGCCATGTTCCCTACACGTCACCTATGGAGTGTCCATGAGCTGCTCAAGCACAGGAGCCATGCCTATGAGTCTGAACCCAATGACAAGATATCATCTCCCTTCTGGATACCAGAACCAGAATTCACAACCCAACTAACCTGAGAAAAGGGTCCTCAGTCACAGAAACCTCAAGAAGGCAGAAATGCACACAGTCCAAGTGTCTACCCCAAACCCAAGCTGGGCGGATACAAGACCAACAGCCTCCTCAACCAAGGAGAAAGAGAAAACCCTGCAGAGGTACTTGTGAGGTACATGACCGATGATCGCAGAGGCCAGCCTGTTACACCATGCTGAGCCAGCAGTGTCTGGGCTCGGCTCCTTGACCTGGGTTCAATACATAGATGCCCTTATTAACTGAAATTGACACTTTTCCCATTGTCCAACCTCTGTGGACAAGTGAGTGGGCACTTCAGGGTCAGAAGGTGCTGTGCCAGGGGGCCCAGTTCCCAGCAGAACTCCTAGACACTCACCAGGAAGGTCCCAGAAACTACCATCTGGCTCTGTCTACCAGAAAAAGCACAAAGACCCTTCAACCACCACAGCCTTCTGGAGACCCCAGGAGTAGCAGGATGGAGGAGGCCCCCTCCTTGGCCCAGTTCTTCAGCAGGCATTTCTGTGAGCACCTTCTAGTTTCCCACTAGGCGTTGCACAGGCACCACCCCTTCTCCTAGAGAAGTTGTAGTCTAATAGAAACAGACAAATTTTAAAAGGAAGGAAATGAATAAACAAGATGATTTCAAAGAAGAAAATGCCTAGAATGTGGAAAAGAGAAAGGGTGGGCAGGAGACGGTCATTAGGGGAGGTTACACTGAATAGGTGAGGCCCTGATGAGAGACAAGCTAACAAAGACCCAAGACATGGGAGTAACCATAGGGTTCCAGGCAGCAGGATGGGAGTGCAAAGGCCCCAAGACAGGTGACTGGGAATGGGGAGATGACAGCAAGCGTGTGATCCTGCAGGGCCCTGGTGCCCCAGCCAGGATTCCAGGCTTTGCTATAACTGCAACGGGAGCCCATGGGAGAATTTTAGGCAGGGGTCAGACTTGGCCTGTTTGTTCCTCTACAAGGAAGATGGCTTTGGCTGCAGTGAGAGAAGTGGAAGAAAGGGGGTTCAGGATGGAAGCAGGACAGGACAGCAAAACCCCAGGCAAAAGCAGACAGGGGAGAGATTAACCAGGGGAAGAAAGAACTCTGCCCCACAAGCCCAATACACCTGAATCCTCTACTTCAACAAGCAGAGGAGCAGATGTCCCAGCAGGCTGTACTTCTGCTGTCCTTACCAACTTCTTGACCTCAAGTACAAGTCAGGAGAAATAAATAGTGCAGGGCCCCCCTAAAGGATATGTCTAGGCTAGATGTATTATTATTCTTAAACACAAGGCCTTGTGTTTTGTGGTCTCACGCATGTGAGGCTGAGCTACTTCCCAGCCCCTTTATTTGCAGCTTTATTTGCAATCAAGAATCAAGTGGTAAGAGTTGGATGCAAGGGTACACACCTGAAATCTCAGCTACTGGGGAAGCTAAGGAAGGAGGATCACAAGTTTGAAGATAGCCTTAGCAATACAGGGGGATCCTGTCTCAAAATTACAGAAGTAATAAGTGCTAAGATGGAGCTCAGTGGTACAGTGTCCCTGAGTTCAATCCCCAACACTGGAAGAATAAAAACAAAAGTGGACTTTCACTTATTAAGCAGGGAAGGAGTTCAAAGATGATGAAATATCTGCTGCATTGTAAAAAAAAAATTATGAACCTGTTGAAGAGTATGTGGAAGACCTGGGCAAAGTGGTGCCAGCCTGTAATCCTAGAGGCTCAGGAGGCTTTGGCAGGAAGATGGTGAGTTCAAAGCCAGCCTCAGCTTCGGTGAGATGCCAAGTAACTCAGAGAGTCCAGTCTCTAAATAAAATACAAAAAGTGGTAGGTATGTGGTTGAGCAACCCCTTCCCCTGCACAAAATAAAAGAGTATGAGGAAAAATTCATAATTAGTAAAATGAATACAAAGTAAATAAAAAGTTGGGAGAATTGCCAAGTCCAGGAAAAACACAAAGTGCAACAAGAAAAGACATACGACTGAGGTGCACTGAGTGGACACCACTGTGCAAGGCAAAACTGCTGCTATTTCATACAGACTCTGGATTCCAGTTTGTACCCCTGGCACTTCTGTGCCAGGATCTCAGCCTTGCAGTGTGTCAATGCTGCCACTCCAGAGCCAAGGATAGATCACCCTCCTCAGCCCTGTTCACTTCCTTAATGTGACACAGACACATCTCATCAATTGGGTCAGGCTACAAGTCCTGGCTATAAGAAAGGCCAAAATTTTGCAGTTCCCATGGTGGGTAGGTATTTGCTATGGATAAAGTCTATTTCGAACTTATGAGCTAAAATCCTGGTACTCTGTGGTGATATTAAGTGGTGTGGCCTAAACTGGGAGCAATGCCACATGCCTCTAATCTCAGCTACTCTGGAAGCAGAGGCAGGAGGGTCACATTTTGAGGCCAGCCTCGGCAACTTAGTGAGACCCTCTCTCAAAATATAAAGGGCTGGAGATTTAGCTCAGTGCTAGAGTGCTCCTGAGTTCAACCTCCAATACCCCCAACAAAAAGGAGGTGAGTCCTGGTGTGAGGCCCTTAAGTCATGGTGGGGCTGCCTTAAAGGGAATGCTGTTCTCCTGGAGTGAGTTCTCAGGAAAGAGTTGTTACAAAATATGAGCGCAGTGCCTCCCCATCATGGTGGCCTGCAGCTTTCTGATGTGCCCTCTCCCTCTTACATGCACTTCTTCTGTGATGCCATCTGCCATTAGTCCCTCACCAGAGGTTAAACTGATGGGGCTGTCCCATCTTGAATTTTCAAGTTCTAAAACTGTGAACTCACTAAACCTCTTTGCTTTATAAGTATCCGGGTCCATGTATCTAGTTATAAATACAGCCTACTATAGTGTTATTGTTTCTGCCTTCTCCCAAGACCATTCAACATACTAATAGGTGAACTATGCATGGAAAGCCATTTAACAGCTGGGCCTAATGAGAATTAGAGAAACTGCATCCACTTCTTTCCTCATTTACTCTCTGATGTTAGTAGAGAACATCCCCCTGAGGCTTCCTTGCAAAGAGATGCAAAGAGCGTTGGAGTTTTTGAAAATGCACATCTAACTGGGCACAGTGGTGCACACTTGTAATCCAGCAACTCAGGAGGCTGAGATGGGTGGAATGCAAGTTAGAGGTCAGCCTGGGCAATTCAGTGAGACCCTGTCTCAAAAATAAAATAAAAAAGGCTGGGGGATGTGGCTCAGAGGTAAAACAACCTGATTCAATCCACAGAATCTCTCTCTCTCTCTCTCTCTCTCTCTCTCTCTCTCTCTCTCACTCACACACACACACACACACACACACACACACACACACACACACAAAGGAAGAAAGAAAGAAAGCAAAGAAAATTCACATCTAAAGTTGTATCTAATGTACTATTTTACTTAAATTATGAAATAATTCTGAGTTTGAAATTCATTTTCCTTGGAATTTGAAACATCTATCCATTTTCGTACAGCTTTTAATGTTACTTTTGCTTTTGAAAAAGTCCACAGTAAATCTGTTCTTTGATCAGTATGCAGCATTTTTCCTTCTGGTGAGGTTACTTCTAACTTCTGGAGACATTTTATTTCATTTTGTTTTTCGAGAAAGGGTCTCACTACATTGCTCATGCTGGTCTTAAACTCTCCAGCTTAAGTCATCCTCCTGCCTCAGCCTCCCAATTAATCGGGATCACAGGAGCATGACTGGTATGAGTCACATGCCAAAGGCTGCAGCTCACTAACCGGCTCTGGGGCTCCTCAGTACAAATAAGAGAGGCCACACCAGGCAGCTGCATTCTTCTGTGAATTTGCCTGAAGTCTAGTCCACCTCCTCTCTTGTTTGCTGAAGTTTGAGTGATTTTCTTCTTTTGGGACTGCTATTCCTATGAAGAAGACCTTCTTTGGCTAGAGTGTCAAGGAGGTTAGATCTTCTCCAAATTTTTAACTGCAAAAACATATTTCTCCTCCCTTCCCCCCAAACAATGCTTTCTTCCTCAAATTACCTCTCCAGAATGAGTCATGAAAGACCACTAGCAAAGTCCCTGCTGCCTGGCAGCTCAAATGTGCTTTGGTGGCAATGAGCATCATCCCACTCTTACCTGACTCTGAGCTGCTTATTTGTTGGGGGAAAAAAGAAAAAAAAAACACACGTATAACAGAATCTCAGAAACCTCCAGTGCAAGCTCTTACAGGACTTTAGCCTAACTGCAACTTCTTCACCCAGTTTCCCTGCTTGCATGCCACTTCCATTTTGAATTACTCGCCCTTCTCATGGCCTTTGCCAGTGCCATCCACTGCTAACTTTGGTGGTACTAAAGCATACCACAGGAGTATTTCCAGATGCTGAAACAGGGCTGTACATACAGATGACTCAGATGAATTTTTTAGAGTTGTTTGTTAATTTTATTTATTTTTTTGAGAGGAAACTAATTGATTAGAGCCATTCCTGGGTTCTAATTCCAGTTGATAGCTGCAGAAAGTAGATTGAGAAACTTGAGAATTTGACTGATCATGTGGATCTGTTTTCAAAGCCCAATCTAAAGGAAAATTCATCCCTGTTGGGCTGGAGATGAAATGAAAGGATGTGAGGGAGGGGTCACCTGCTCACTGAATTTGTGGTGTTACTTCCTCCACCTTGGGAACTTCTGGAAATACTCTGATCACAGAGAGTGGAAAGAAACAGAGGAAGAAAGAAAAGACCTGACAAAGCACCAGAGCTCCAACCCAACTGGGTGAATTCCAGAAGAAGAATCTGTCCCTTCTCCCAACCCTGGCCTTGGGCACAGTTAACTGCACAGTCAGCCTGGATCCAGCAGGTGTGCTGGGGAGGGCTTCTTAAGAGCAAGAAACCTAAAATATGGCTTCTGTATGAGATGCAAGCAGAACCTTAGAAACCTGCTGGAAGAGGCATGTGCTAAACCATCGCATTTCCCAGGGGCCAAGCTAGAGCCTTCTGGGCTGCCAGCCCAGTTCCTGGAAGGATGCTCTAGGGACCCTGCTGCAAGAGCAGAGGAAAGTGGGTGTGGATGATCCCTTCCCTCAGCATTGAGGGAGGACAGCCAGGACTTCCCAAGACATTTCTGGGGAGGAATTGGAGGCCAATACTAAGGGATAAGGAACAAATAACTGCCACTGCTGATCAACAAAGAGAGAGAAATGTTGGAAATACCCAAATGTGGAGAGCAGTGACACTGAATGGAGAGCAGTGTCTGAGTTTGGGGTCTCTAATGACCTCATGGCTGTTGCATGCCTGATGCCTGAGAATGTTCCTGTGCAATGGCACAGGATGCTTAGCTGCTGTGGCAATGCCCTGTATGAGGAGGCTCTGTGCAAAAGTCTTATCGGCCTCAACCTTAAACTCAGGCACATAGCTACTAGGCATAGAGGAACTCTCCTGCTAGACAACCACAAAATTCCATTTCTGAGGTTGCCCATTTAACTGTCATTTTAAACAATGGACTTTCTTGAGCACTGCACAAAGCCCTTAACATTGCAACTGTGGAAAAGCAACATAAATGTCTCTAGCCCATTTACTGTCTGAGTACAAAGAATAAGGCTTGTGTAGTCTTTAACCTGAAAATTAGACATATATAAATAAAGACTGCTGGCTAACTCTTTAAATCTGCTTCTCCATCAGAGAGAAGCACTCCAACTGATCCCAGCAATTAATCTTCAAAATCTGCATGTGTGAGTATTTTATTTTCTATTCCCCATAGCCCCTGGTCAGAACCTGCAAGAATAGCACATTGGCCATGGCACCAAAACACATAAGAATGGGCACAGGGACATGAGAGGGATCACAGGAATGTGCTTTTAGAACAGGAAGGACATGGCAAAATATGTGATGGAACCAAGAAAAGGAAGAGACAAAGAAGGCAAGAAAAGAATTCATCCTCAAGAATTCAGATCAGGAAATGAGGATCCAGGAAAGAAATCATAAGAGGGTGGTCAGGGGAAAGACATCTCCTGGCAGGGAGCTGGCCCCAGTCTCTGGAACAGGTCTGCCCTCCTCTAACCCCACCAGGTTCAAGGGCAAAGTTTAGTAGGGAATGCTAGTGAGGTACTGAGCAGAGCAGGCTAGGTCCAGAATTGAGGTAGGGGAGGGGACGACCCATGCAGAACTGCCTGGTCGCTCTTGTCCCAAACAAGGCATCCTTGTCTGGAGACTGCTGAGGACCTGGCTCATCCCATCAAGGGAAGTGGTCGAGACTCTGGGGATTCCATCGCCTGGTAGGCAAAAATGATGTGATCAGAGTAGGAGAGGAGAACAGTGCACCTGTCCAGACAGAAAATCACAGTGTGGTGGCAACCTCCTGCCTCCAGTTGTGACGTCCTGCACCCGTTGGTCTCCTCAGTGGGGTTGTGTCCACTCCGGGGGATGCAACAACCTCCCCAAGACCCCACACAGCAGATCTCCACATTCTCCCGTTCCACACACCCCAGGCTGAAAAAGCCCAACATTGGGCATTATGTGGAAGAGGGTGCTGGGAAGCCACAGAGACCCTCACAGTTGTGATTTCTACCAAGTGTTGGAGCCTGAGGCTGGGTTTGGTCACCTTGGATATGCTTACACACAGTAGTTGGATCCTGGAGAGACCAGAGGTTGCCAACATTAGTATTGGGATGGAAACCACAGGGCCTGGGGCAGGCCTGCAGGGAAGAGGTGCAAGTAATAAGAGGGCTTTGGAGGAAGGACATGGCCCAGGATATGTGGCCCAGGGCAGGTGCCCTGGGGCAGGTGTGGGACCAGAGCCCACCCACTTCTGGTGTCACCAGCAAATGCTCACACCCTCAACTAAGCAAAGTGCAGACCAAACAAAGTAACTCAGTCTTCCAAGACCCCAGTTGCTCAAGGCCAGGCCTTTGGAGTTCTTTATTTAAATCCCAATACCCAGAGCAGGAGCAGGACTTGGAACTCAATGCACAATGATCCTGATCTTGGTGCCTTAAAACCAGTGGACAGAAGGTGCCATTTGCAAAGTGTGTGAAGGTTGGTGATCTGCCAAGCCTCTTTTATGTTCAAACCTTATGGATAATTTATATATATAAATTAAAATATATGATAAAAATATATAATATTTTAAAAATATATTATATATTTTTATCATATTTTATAAATTATAAAATATATAATAAAATATATAATAAAAATTTTATATATATAAATTTTCCATAAGAAAATTTACTAAAATAGTGCCTGAAGCATAAAAAAAATTAGTTATTTTTAAATTATAAGTTTAAATTCCACCCCCATGGTACTTTCCATCATACTCTGCTATCCTGTTTTAAATTATAGGCAGCATCCGGGCAGTGCTTTTCTTCCAGGGACTTCAATGATTCTATGTAGAGTCAACTTTGCACTCTTCCTTCTACCACCTCCAGCTTCCCATTCCCAATGTATGGGATTCTCTCCAACTGTCCTAAATGTTCTCCAGTATTGTGCATCTTCAAGTGCAAAATCTCAATAGTTCCCTACTACCTACCTACCACAGTATTAGGGGATCCTTTTCCATCCAGAGAAATGGCCACAGGAAGATCCCACCAAAGCCACAAAGTTTGAAGGAGAAGATGGAGCTTAACCTGTTCTTTAAGGGAAGGGTAAGAATGCAACAAGCAGAAATTAAGAGAAAAAGGCAAAGTAAATGCCATGAGAAAAAGGGCAGTGTATTCCACATCACTTCACAGGTATTGACAAGTAAAAAAGAAATGGGAATACTGATTATAGCCATCTAAAGGGAATGTGGAAAAAGGAATGAGTGAAAAGGAAGGGAGAGAAACACAGGATACAGAAAAAAAAGAAATTTAAATAGATACAAAGGGAGGATGGGTGACTAAAAATACCAAAATAAAATTAGAAAAGTGGACAAGAAAAAACAAGATATATACATAAATAAGGATCTTCCCAATTGTTTTTATGTTGTTCTCTTTGCAGAAATGGGGATTGAATCAAGGAGTGTTCTACCACTTAGCTACATCTCCAACCTTTGTTGTTGTTGTTATTGTTGTTTTACATTGAGACAGGGTCTTGCTGAATTGCAGAGCCTGGCCTCAAACTATCGATTCTCCTGTCTTAGTTTCCTGAATCACTGTGATAAGAAGCATGCACCCCCATACCCAATAGAATTGCCACCTTGTTGGCAAAATTTTAAATGAGAAGAAGTACTCCTTAATGTTTAGCTTACGAGATAATGACATCAAGGTGCAAAGCCAGTAGGCAGATTTGAGATTTTCCAACTCCAGATTAGAATATCAATAAAACTAAAAGACCTGATATTGCAGATGAAAGAGTCCTTTGTTCATTCTGACTTAACAATACCCTATCACCCACTACTTCCTCCCCAAGGCTTGGCTCCAGGAATTGCTCCAGTAAACAGCAGGTTTCCCCCCCTCACCCTATGTCCCAAAGGACTCACCAGTACTCTAAGCTCAATCATCTCCTATGCCGAACATGATCACACCTTTTCACAAGAGCATCACTTTCCAAATAACTGCAAATCTCTGACAACCATGACTGCTTCATGTGTCATTTGTCTCTCTAAAGGAAGTTAGGGTACTAGTAAAGCAAAATGAGCTCTCTAAAATACTTGCTAAATGAGATTACCTCAACTCTTCAAACCTAATCCTAGGTAGAGGCCTACTGATATGATTACACTCTGATGCATCCTTCTCCATAACTGAGAGTCTTCAAATACTTATTGACTAAGAGTAGGAACAGCAGTTATGATAAACCATTCATTCAGTCCTACAAGTGATAAAGGACATAGAGCAGGTTTTAAATGGGACAGTCACTAATATAAGGTGATTCTGAATTATTTCAATGATATTAAGATTGTGGAAATTGTGCCTAAAATAATTGAGTTTTGTTATAAATGAAGAATATTCAAATTATGTAATTAAAACAACTTTAGAAAACACATTACTGTATATTAGCTCAATTTAAAATTTGTCAACTTTGATTACTGAAGACATTTGTGTATATATGTAAGCACTTGATCAATTACACTGATCAATAATAATTAAAAATGCTAGGGATGAGTTAACAGAAAAAAAACAGGCTCTTCGGTTTCAAATCAAATAATACCTGACATACAAGAAAAAGACAGTTTATGTTGCTGCTAAAATGGGAAAGACTATGAATCTTTCATAATAAAGGTGGTGACAATCCCAGCTTACACTTGTTATTAACCATGTGTCAAGCACTATTGACTGAGAATTAACCTGTTTTCTTATCTGCAATATGATATATTATGTATCTCATAAGGTTGTGTGAGGATTAAACCAGAAATGCAAAACTTCAGGAGTTGCAATAGCTAAGTGATCAATAAATGGTTACTATTGTTACCATTTGGGACAGTGCAATCAGGTACCCAGGTTTATTGTGACCACCATGAATAAGATTGATGCTGGTAGAGAGAGAAGCTTCAAGGACAAGACCCACTAGTTGTGCAGGGAACGAGCACAAGAGTGTATCTGACCTTATGACCTTAGGGCTTTGTGATTAAGAGCCCATATTCTTAAATCATAGGTATTAGATATGAAATTCAATTTTAGAGTCAAATAAAAATGTGACCTTGACTTTGAAAGAAAAATAGAAAGTACCTTGGGCTATGGTGAATGAGGAAACCCAAGTTCCAACTTGAGGTAGCTATTACTACTATGCCCTTATTCTGAAGCTTGGTGAGTTGCAAATGATGGCATGGCCAATATCTTCTATGACCAGAGTGTTATGAGACTTCTCAAAAACAACTTAAATACTAGTCTGGAGGCCAGAGCACAAAAATAGATAAGAGAAATAGGGAGAGGATGATGTACTCAAGGTCCCTTAGAGCAACGCAAACAACAGAAACCAGGAATGAGTTGTATACATAACCAGGGAATCTGCTTTGACAGTCACTGTATGCTGAGCTCCCATCAGAGAGATGGAAAGTGAAGTGGGATTAAGTAGCTGTGGCTAATTTAACTAGATGGAGAACATTATGTCTTCAAAATGTAATGAAAGTTTTGGAGCACATAATGTGGAAAAAGGAGATTCAGATAACATAACCTTATAAATGACTAATCATTCTGTGAGTTTTCCCCACCAAAGATGGCTATTTATCTTCACAATAAAGATTCATGCTGCATCATGAAACAAAAAGAAGTATTCATTAAGGATGATAACCCTCCATAACAGAAATACTTAGAATACATTTTTAAAGTTAGAAGAGCATTTTCACATGAATAATAATTGCACCTTAAAATCCCCTGTATTTTTCTACTATAATGTGGCCACAAGAAGCCTCAATTTTTAATTTATCATTTTAAGAATTATATACAGCAGAATCAAATGTAAGTTGTTAGAAAAATGGAAAAAAATTACCTTGGTCTACGGTGAATGAGGAAACCCAAGTTCCAACTTAAGGCAGCTATTACTAGTATGCTGTAGAACTGCCACAGGGATGGCTGGCCCAAGAAGGAAGCCTACTAATATTAAAAGAAGCTAGAGACCTGCATTTTTATTTAAAGGTATTATTTCAAAACCTAACCCCCACATAAATATTAAGCAGGTTAAAAAAAAAAAAAAAAACCTCTTGGCAAGCCATTTTCCAAGACCCTGAGTTTACAAATTCTATGCCCAACCACACTAGCATTTTAATGGCATTCATAATCTTCTCAGATCCTAATTTTTCCCTACAATTTAGCTTTCTGAAATTTGCCTCAGCTTATGGAATCAGAACAAATGAAGCATAAAAATGCTAAAAAAAAAATACACTTTCTGTATTTTCATTTTCTTGACCTGATTTAGGAGAAGTTCCAAAACAGGCACCGGAGAGTAATCAAATTAGTACTATACATAAAACTCAAACTCCTTAACAATAAGTTTTATTTCAATTAAAATATTTCTATAACAACTTCTGATCAGAAATACATTAACTGAAAATAACTCGCTTGTAATGAAAAGCAGACTATTAAGGCTAGTAAATATTTTTCTTTATTTCTTTTCTTTTCATTTTTTTTCTGGTATCAGGGATTGAATCCAAAGTACTCAACCACTGGGCCACATCCACAACCCCCCCCCCCCCGTTTATACATTTTGAGACAGTGCCTTGCTAAGTTGCAGAGGCTACCTTTTAAATTATGATCCTCTCGATTCAGCCTCTTGAGCAGCTGGGATTACAGGTGTGTGCCACCCTGTGCAGCAATTCTTGCTTTTTACAAACCATTGTACCTTGTATTTTTAAAAGAATTCTTGAACCTTTAGAATCCTTAGCCAAGGACAATGAAGGAAAACACTCTCCTATGGTTTCTGATTGATGCTTTAATTTGGATTTAGCTCATCATCAGTGTAGTATGTTTGTTATATTCTCCTTAATACCTCTTCTGATGTTATACTGACAATGACCAAATGAGTTTAAAAATATCCTGAATATTTGAGTGTATTTTATAAATTTACAATCACTAGTGCTTAACATATTGTTTATAATATTAGCTATTTTACAGGTCCCCATCTAAAACAATCTACTGATGGAAAAAACAAATGCTGCCAATGGTTATACTTCCTCTCCTCCGCAGCTTCAACAGTGCCTGAAGACTCCTTCCACCAAGTTGCAGATTATATGCATACTAAACATTTTTCCCTATCTTATATTTGTTCTTATTTTTGATGACTCAAAAGTCACTGAACCTGTCTTCTGGGTTGTCTTTTTGGCATTGTCCACTCCCACTTGCCTCCTTAACTGCCAATTTACTTCATCCAGGATCCATGAGTATTTGCCTGAGTGTTAAAGATGCAGGTGTTTTAACAATCAATGCTTATTCTGGAAGCCCAAAGAAAGCTAGTATAGCAATAGCCGCATGGGTCAATTAAGGTATTTAGGCATTTGTTTCTCATCTGTCTCATGGGATAATGCTATCATTAGCGAATTACGTATGATAATGTATTTAAAGTGTGCAATGCACACACAATAGAGAATAATGGTGCCATTGGCCAATACCGGTTATCCCACTCCATTTAGCATCTAAATCAGAGACAGCTATTTCCTACTTCAGCAGAAGGACTTTAAATCGAAACACAACACAAGACACACGAGTCTGTTTGAATTACTGCAACCCAGCTCTATTGGGAGTTTGTAATAACCGCCGTAATAATTCATTTTATCTTTCAATGCAATATCACTTACAAAGTCCGAGGAGTCACAAAATCAAGGATCCTCTACATTGTGAATACACAATGGAAAAATGAGATGCAGAAAGAGAATGTGAGGAGGGGGCACGCATATTTTAAAATAACCCTATTTCCACTTAGAATGTGCAACAACAACAAAATAAATCCTAAATCCAGCAGCACAAACAGATGTTTCCTAAGGAAAACAAAAGGCTAGAGATTGTGCCGAAAGCTTAACGAAAGTAAGTCTGGATCTCTGTAAAGGATCATTCTCAAACAAACGCCATGGGAACTAGTCAGACGCCACCCCACCCCCATCATTCCCGAATCCCAATCTTGAAGCCCTGACAAAAAGTTGAGAGAGAATAAGACACAGCACAGATCCTGTGGCACACCAGAGCACTAGCAAAGAAGTGGGGGAACACAATGCAGAAGCAGCTTACTATTCCCAGGTATGAAAACAGGAGGAGGCACCCAGCTGGCCACAGACCCTGGGGAGCTGGGTGTCGGGAGGAGTTGGGCGCAGCTCCGTGACTGGGAGGCAACGTCCTGGGGAAAGGGAGGAGGTCGGGTGTGCGGGCTCATAGGGACTCCTGCCAGCGTCTGGAGACAAACTCCCAACACTCACAATTCTGCCATCCCCACTCCTTCCTGCAGCTCCCTCCAGTTCTCCTCAGTCACTCCACCCCGTGGGTCCACGGAACCCGCCAAGCAACAGCACCCACACTGTCAAGGAAACCTCTAGAGTGCGCCTGGACCGCCTCATGTCAACCCTTGGGACAGAGCCGCCACCCGCCTTCTGCTCATGCGCACAGGGGTGCAGCGAGTGCACTCGACCAGCAGGATTGAGGTCGGAGCCAGTGCGCAGGACAGAAAGGCAGTGCCTTACCCCGCCTGCGGTGTGGTGCGTCCAATCCACCAAACTGGGCGTGGAGCACTGCCTTACCCCACTGCTTGTGGCTGGTCCACCCTGCCAAAAGTCCGAAAGTGGGCATGGGGCTCTGCCTTAACCCCGCCTGCTTGTGGCTGGTCCAACACGCAAAAAGTCGAAACCTCCGCGTGGATGGGTGGTGCCTTACCCCCGCCTGCGTGGGGCTGGTCCACCCTGTGAAAAGTCCTAACCTGGGCGTCGAGCGGTGCCTTACCCCACCTCCGGTGCGGGGAAAGTCTGAAAATGGGCGTGGGGCGGTGCCGCTCACCCAACCCCTGAAATGTCCCATCCTGGGCGTGGGGCGCTGCCTTATCCCTCCTTTGGTGCGGCCTGTCTACCCCGCGAAAACTACCAACCTGGGCGGGTGGCAGTGCCCTACCCCGCCTGCTGTGCTTTGGTCCACCCGCCAAAAGTCCCAACCTTGGCGGGGCGGTGCCTTAACCCTCCTGAGGTGCAGCTGGTCTGACAAGGGAAAAGTCAGAAACTGGGCTTGGGGCGCTGCCTTACCCCGCCTGTGCAGCTGCTCCAACCCCCGAAAAGTCTGATGCTGGCTGTGAGGCTCAGTGGGACCCGCCTTCACTGAAAAATGGCTGGCACCAGGGGTTTATCGCCAGATGGTTGGCATTTAACAATCGCTCAAGCTGATTGTTAAGATGATTCTTGCAATAAGTCTCTGTGTCCTCTTCTTCAATTCCTTACATTTCCCAAATGTCCCTCTTTGTTTTCATGTTTCATTGATTTTTAAAAAATATGTATTTTTAGTTGTAGATAGACACAATGTGTTCGTTTGTTTTTAAATTTATTTTTATGTGGTGCTGAGGATCGAACCCAGTGCCTCAGGCATGCAGGGTAAGCCCTTTACCACTGAGCCACAACACCAGCCCTGTTTCATTGATTTTGTTGTAATTAAAGGGAGCAGATGTTGATAGCACTGATAATACTGATTGACCCTTCTGAGGGATAATAAAATGAGAAGGTGCAGAAGGAACATTATGGAGTACCCTTTCTGCTACCTAAAGCGTGGTCTTTGTCCCCATTGCCTATCCAATAAAGATGGCAGGGTATGAGAAAAATGGGGAAAAGAGTTTTATTGTTTTGCTAGCTAAGGAGAAACATGGTGGACTCCTGTCCCAGAGGGTGTGATTTTCTCTGCCTTCTGGAATACAGGACTGTTAAGAGGAAAACGGAGGCTAGCATTCAAATATGATGGGTAGATATAATTAGTGGGCATCTATTGGGTGTCCTTGATAGCTGTTGCTGGAATTCCTAGATTTGGAATAATGTAGGTTTTTATGGCTACTAGTTTTCATGTAAGCTACTAGTTTTCCTCTAAGAACTGTTTCTGCTTTACTCCATAAGTTTGCGACCTTTAATTTTCACTTTCATTTATTTCCAAGTTCTTTGCAATTTTTTAGTTGAATTTCCTCGTTGAACATGGAAACCTACATTATAAAAGAAAAGCACTCTCAACCCAATAATCTACTGTTCTAACTTATGAAAAAGGAAAAAGGAAAAGGCAAACCAGAAATCTAAGGAAAACAAAGGAAGGAAATAATAAAGTGAGAACAGACATTAATAAAATAGAACTTCAAAAAAATAGATGAAACCAAACATTTTTAAAAACCTTTTGAGAGGGACAATGAGTATCTAAATAATCAATATATCTAAGATGAAATCACTGGAAAAACACTGAGATAAATAAAAATGAGAAGATTTAAATTACTAAGTTTAGAATGATTCATGACCAAAGTTACAGAAGCACTCTACCACTGAGGGTGAAGGGTACCCCTTCACTTAGGTATTTTATTTTGAGACCAGGTATTACTTGAGACCAGACTGGCCTCAAGTTTGTGATCCTCCTGCCTGAGACTCTCAATGAGCTGAGACTACAGGCATATACACGTGCCCTGGAAAACCAATGTTATTTTGATACCAACCACACCCAAAGACCATTAATTATGGGGAAAAATGACTATCAACAAATGTGTTTTATAAATACTGTCTCAAAAAAAATGGGGGTAGCATGTCTGGGGATATGGCTCAGTGGTTAAGTACCCCTGGGTTCAATCCTTGGTACCAAAACACAAAAATTAGCAAAAATAAAATAAAATATTGAGTCACCAGTGTATAAATGGAAGTTTAGTTCAGTACATACTGTACTCTTCTCCATTGCAACAGTGTATTATTTATTAAGATCTATCATTACTCCTAAACTAACATCTGGCTTTGTTTCAATTTTAGAGTGGCTGACCCTGTCTCTGACCCAGGGAGAACACAAGGCAATGAACTGGAACCTCAGCAGATGGTAATTTGAAGGACAAAATGTACTAGACATTTCTAAACCATAAAAAAAATGTATTATAAATGTAAATTTTCTATCAGATAGTAGCAATTTGGCCAGATAGGTCTGGCAATGGGAACTGATATAGCATCAAAGCTAAGAGGGCAGGCTAAGGTTGGACAGACTTGGATTAGATTTCAGCATTTTACTATTTCTGTATTCATGAGCACATTACATAGTTATTCTAGATACTGTGGTACCCTGTACAGAATCCTCTCCTAAAGGCTACACATTCTACTTGCAGCTGCTGGGAATATCAGCCAGTGTTAGAATATACTAGGATTGTTCTTGGCATTAGGAAATTTCTTGCTGAAGGCTTTAGCATGCATAAATTGGCTATGGATCCAGGGGGAAGTTTCTTAGTTCTGGTCACTTAAAATACAAGCTCTACTTCCAGCAATAAGCAGGCAACTTGAATATACTGATTTGCCATTGTATAGGGATGACTGAAGCACAAATAAGAGTTCAAATTATTTTTTCACCTAAAACAATTGACATAATTAGTGCTATAACTTTTAAATTTTTTTCATCATTGACTGGATATAACATGCCAAAGATCAAGAGGATGAGCATGCATCCTTCATGCCTTCACAGAAACAACACTGTATTTCACATTTACCTTTGCTTGGTTCAAGATACACCCAATGAACTATGAACCTCTAATAGCCATGGAGGGAAGAGGCTTTCCAAAGCCCAGATACTAATGTAGCCTGATAAAATCTGGAGGAGATCAAATTTGCAGAATACCTCAAGCATGACTTAAGATTTAAAGCCTCTTAAAGAAGCACTTCAAATTATGCCAAGTGGTGTATGCCCAGTTGCACTGAGAATGTTTCAATTCTTAAAGAGAAAGGGTATTAAGAGTTTCTGGCATGCCAAACAATAGATAATGTTTCATTCCATTATATTCTATAATGAGTGTGTGTCATCCCAGCCTTTCTCTGACTGTAATTCATGCATTCTTAAAAACTTATTAAAATGCATTGAATCAGAGCACTGAAGACAACAAAAATAGAGACAACATTTGACAGCAAACCAAATAATGTTAGTTTTGTTTTGTTTTGTATTTTCCCCCATGGCACATGTAAATAAAATGTCAGACACCCATAAGTTTTTATGTAAAATTATTCATAAAGGGAAGTGATGTCTCAGGCTCTGGTACGTTACTACCACAGCGAATTAACTCACTGGCACATGTTGCCTTTGAAGGGTTGTTCCTTCCCTAAGTGTCATGTCACATTAGCAAACATTTCAAATCATATTGTTCACCATTAAACATGAGACTCATGTAAATTGCCATAATTAAAATGCAGGTCTTTCACAGCAAAAATATTAAGGTTTTTCTATGGTCAACTTCATTTTCCCCATGTGAAAAAGATATGACTGTAAGATGTAGGGTAATTGTCCTGGAAATTTGGGGGTTGGATCTTAGAGAATTATCAATCGATGAACAAGTCACATCTGTTGGATAAGGAGGGTGGAAAATCACAATCTCCTGAAGAAGTTAGGAAAGACTATATAGGTTTCCCAATTATCTACAGAGCCACATAATGGAATGTTGATGTGAACTGAGGAGATGCTGGGGAGATGCAGAGGTGATACCTTGATTGCTTTCTCAATACTTGAAATTAGGGATTTTCCTTTTCACTTCTAATTTTGAAGTAGAGTAACATTGATCAAGGCCACAGCCAAATGTAGCCTGTTACAGAATATGTTTTCAATAACTAGTCTTGTTTTCAGTCTATTCAAAAACAATGTCCTAAGTATTGCCTTATTTGTTTTTGTAGCAGGGATTGAACTCAGGGATCCTTAAGTTCATTGTCCTAGTATCTTAATATTACCAAAATTTTGAGGTAAAGTGAGAATTTAGTGTCAGTATTTGAAAAGTCAACTCTGTGTCCTTAAAATTAGTATTTAATTTGTAATTTAAAAAATAACAGTTCTAACATCACTGGAACCCAAATCATACTGATTAAAAATGTACAAATGAAAATTGTAAATATATGATATAAAAACAATTTATGTTCAATTTACAAAGTTATTGGAAATTTTAGAGAGTGTTAATTCACTTACTTCTGGGCAAATAATGGGTTTCTCCAAATACAACAAAAGAAAAAGTCCCCCTTGCTTTTTCTAAACTCTTTAAAATACATTTATTTATTTATTTGTTTGTTTATTTATTTATTTACTTATTAATTATGTGGTGCTGAGGATTGAACCCAGGGCCTCAAGTGTGCTAGGAGAGTGCTCTATCACTGAGTCACAACCACAGCACCCTCCCTTACTTTTAAACTTCCAGTAAAATGGTACAAAATTTAACCAAGGAATACAGGGACAAATCTTCCTGTCTTAGACATACAATTTTGAGATTAGGATTTCATTGAGACTATAACTTTCAGAGATGCTTTATCCACAACAAAAGTGTTTTATATATAACAGAACAAATGAAAGTTATAGTTATAGTTCCTAGTAAGGGAAATTAATTCTAAATATTTTAGGCAGTAATTAAATGTATCAAATATTATTGCTAGCACAAGAGTCTTCAGGAGGAGCAGAACATCAGTTTTGAAGGTCATAAGGCCCAGAGATATGTGCAAATGCTACCAGAAGATGGGTCCCAGTGGAGTCACCAAATGACATCATCACTGCAGCTCACAGCTGACCCAGAAAGTTTTTTGGAAGCTTGTCTTTGTTCTGAGGTGTTGCATGAGTGTGTCTTATTAGAATATCCTGTGTCACTCACTGGTTCCAACTTAAGTGGGAGGTAGGAGAGGTTGTCTGACTCTGTCACAGGAAGGCCTGGAATCAAAAGTTGGAGAATTTCCCAGCACAGGAAGAGTGTTCAAAAAGGCAGGCAACCCCAGTAGGTTAACAATCTACCCCAGGGGGACTTGAATCAAGTGACTTTCCTCCTAACATCCCTAAACCCTTTCTTTCTAAGAAGTGTAATGCCTGGTAATACTGAGATGATTTACCTCCAACAACTTAAGAATTTTTTAGAGTTCAATCACCTTTACAATTCTAGGTCACTTTTTAGACAGTGATTTAATAGGACAGAGCGAAGCCCATTTAGCTGCAGAAGAAGAAATTAAAAACTTCAGGTATTCCAGACCTTTTAAGTGGAATTTAAGCTCTTCTGCATCTGCCCCACCTCACTTTTTTTCCAAAACAGTTTTTCTTTTCTTCTTTTCATTTTTACTTAGGGGTTTAGTGATAATGGTGTACTAAATGTAATCTTTCAGATCTCTTGTCAATTGATATTTCCATAGTTCACACACACACACACACAAAAAAAAAACATTTAAAAGAAAAATAAAAGTGAGTGAAGGAACACTGAATTAGGTTAATATGCTTGTAAAAGTTATTTGAAAAAGTAAATGATAACAATTCTTTTTATTATAATACACAATAGAAATTATTAAAGCACAATAAAATGGATTTATTAACCAAATGGTCAGAAATTCAGAGATACTATGAATTGTACACAGTTGTATATGATAAATGAACTAGAAATTTGACAGCCTTAGTTTGGATTCCCCACTGACAGACAAGGATTCAAATAAGAGCAAGAAGACAAGAGACAAGAAAGGTGTGGAAAGCAATGACAGAGAGCCCCCCCACACACACACCTAGGTCTGAGGGGCCTGCCACCCTGAGGGGGGACTGCCCTACTCCTCTAGGTAGGGGGAGCTCCCCTCCCCACAACCCATGTCAGAGGGGCTTCCCCTCTGGAGGGTGGAGTGCCCTCTTCCCTGGGTGCAGGGTAGGGGTGGGGAGCTCCCCCTTTACCCTGACACCCAGGTCCAAGGGGCTTCCCACCCAGAGGGTGGAGTGCCCTCTCCCCTGGGAGTGGGGTGGAGGGGGGAAGCTCCACCCCCACCATGACACCCAGGTCCGAGGGGCCTTCCCCCCAGAGGGAACACTGCCCTCTCCCATAGGTGGGGGGGAGCTCCCCCCGCTACACAAACAGGTCAGAGGGGCCTCCTCCTTGAATGAGGAAGTGCTTTCTCCCCTGGTTGAGGGGTGGAGCTCCCCCCTCCCACACCCAGGTCAGAGGAGCTTCCTCTCTGGCATGGGTAGTGTCCCTCTGCCCTGGGTGCTCTGGGGAGCTCATCCTGACACCCTGGTCAGAGGGGCACTCCCTCCTGGAGGGTGGAGTGCCCTCTCCCCTGGGTGCCGGGGTGGGGGTGGGGAGCTCCCGCTTTACCCTGACACCCAGGTCAGAGGAGACTCCCACCCAGAGGGGGAAGTGCCCTCTCCCCTGGGTGTGAGATGGGGGGGAGATCCCCCACACACCCAGACACCCAGGTCCGAGAGTCCTCACCTCCAGAGGGTGAAGTGCCCTCTCCCCTGGGTGCTGCTAGGAGGTCCGCCCACTGACACCCAGGTTAGAGAGGCCTCCCCCCTGGAGGTGGGAGTGCCCTCTCCTGTGGGTCCGGAGGGGCGGAGCTCCCACCCCACACTCCCAGGTTAGAGGGGCCTCACCCTTGGAGGGGGGAGTGCCCTATCCCCTGAGTGCGGCTGGGGGGAGTGCCCTCTCCCCTGGGAGCTGAGGGGGGGAGCTCCCCACATACACACCCAGGTCCAAGGGGCCTCCCCCGCCCCAGAGTGGGAGTTCCATCTCCCCTGGGTGCGGGTGGGTGGAGCTCCCCCCCACCCACCCCAACACCCAGGTCCGAGGGGCCTCCCTACCCAGGGGGGAGTACCCTTTTCCCTGGGTGCTGGGGGGGAGCTACCCCCCCATCCGGACACCCAGGTCCATGTGGCCTCCCCCTGGAGGTGGAAGTGCCCTCTCCCCTTGGTGTGGGGGGGGGGGGGGAGGGAGTTCCCTCACCCACCTAACACCCAGGTCTGAGGGCACCGTGGAGTAAAGGCCTGGAAGGCAGTCAACCAAAATGGGCTGTCCACTCAAGTACTGTGCTGGCCCTGGGCCCAAGGATGGCAGACGGGGCATGGCAGTGTCATGTATCTGGGGAGGCATAGTAGCCGCAGCACAAAAGCGTCTTTAGTAAAAGCAGGATAAAAGATAAGTGATTCTATAACATACTTATAATGGAAGAATCTCTAAAAAAATAAACACTTAGAATTTCATGAACTTGAATATTTTGGATCATTCATCTTATCTCTAGCTACCCTAAAAATACTCATTTCATGGAAGTAAGATTGCCACACATTATGTCCTTCATTTAGGATGAATTAAATTAAATTACCTGGCACATCTGACACTGTGGTTTGAATGTGTTCTCTCCACAGTTAAGCAGTTGGTAGCATGATCGTCTTAGGAAAGGCTACATAGGCTGTGGATGTAGCTCAGTGGCAAAGCTCTTGCTTTGTGTGTGTGCAGCCTGGCTTCAATCATCAGCCCAGGTTGGGCAAGCTGCACAATATATGAGAATGCAGCATCCCCACCAATCCTCCTCCAGGGAAGAAGTGGTCTTTTCCAGGTTACCCAACCTGCCATCACCTGGATCTTAGACTTCCCAACCTCCAGTACCAGGAGAAAATACATTTCTGTTTCTTATAAGTTATTCATTTGTGGTATTCTGTTGTAGTAGCACAAGTGGAATAAGTCAGAGTTAGTTAATGAAGTGTTCTACACTTTATATTGAATGTGGTTTATACACAGCAGTCTCCCCTGCCTCTATCTGAGGATGTCATTTCATTTACCCATGGTTTCATTTACCCCCTCCATGGTCAAGCTGTGGTTGAAATACCAGTATGTCTTCACTCTTTCCAGAGAGATTAGAGCATGTGAGAAAATTCTTTATTACATCCTATTGTTGTGTTTCTTTATTGAGTTGTTATTAATTTATTTTATTGAGTTATTGTTCATAACTAATTTATAAGTTAAACTTTATCATAGGTATGCATATACAGGAAAAAACATCACATGTATGGCATATGTGTGCACACCATGCTCTGGATAAGTTTGACATAAATTTTAGACCTGCAATTTTGCTTATAAATAATATATATACATATTTATAATATATATATAAATAATATATATTTTTATTATGTTATATATATATATATACACAAACACATATACATAAAAGGTAAGTTTTTAAAAACACACTATCATTAGATGATCTAAAATTGAATTATCATTCTTTAATCCACAAAAGCCAATCAGTATTCAATCTCCTTACTTGTGTCTCTCAATGTTTCTTAACAAGTGTATGTTGCAGTTGGTTAAGATATCTGATAAGACTCTTTTCATCTACAGATTTTTCATCCTTCTTGCTTTTTTTGCCTTATCCCCTCTTTTGTTAAGTGAGGAAGTTGAGTGTTTTACTGTAGATTTTTTATCACTCTATATTTTGTTCATTGTGTCCCTGTATGCTCATTCAACATGCTTCTCTTCCCTCTGAGTTTCCTGTAGACTATGAGTTAGGTCTTGAGGCTTGATGAGACTTGGCTTATTTTGCAGGGTAGGAATGTGAAATACTTGGTGGTGTTTGGTTCTGTGGGGAATTTATTGGGAGAGTCTGGTTGTCCCTTTCTTAACCATTCATGATGGTTAGGATTTATTGATATCTGTGATTTGGTGTTGCTCCATTGATTGTCTGAATAACTGAGTTACAGATATTTAAGACTTCTTTTAGTTTACATGACTAGACAGTATGTGAGAATCATTTTAATTATTCACAGTCAGAATTAAGTTTCATACTGTTTAGAACGTGTGTAATCATTCTAGAAAATTAGAAAAAAAAACATATTGATAAAATTTGTTTTCAAAATACCAGCATCTTCTGCTGTGTATATAGATTTTTTGTTTGTTGTTTTGCTGTTATTTTCAGAAAGGATGTTAGGACCTCTCGAATTTGCTGAGGCTTGCCTTGAACTTGCAATCCTTCTGTCTCAGCATCCTAAACTGCTAGGATTACGGGTATGCCCCACTGCACCCAGCATTGTATATTATTTTGATTACATTAAAGAAAGGTATTTTTCTTGTTTACTTGCTTGGATTTTAATTTTATCCCTGCTAATTATTTTTGGTATACAGAATAATTAAGAGTTTTGCATTGTAACTTGAAGTGTGGGATTTTTTGAACAGAGATGATCAGAGTCATAAAACTAAATGAAAGACCTCTTATAGAAGGATTTATTTTCCTTTTCTACTTTGCTAAAAACCTTGAGAGAAATACAGAGTAAATATGACAGTTTCACCAAAAGTACCCAGTCTTACTGTGTTCAAATTGTGTTCCTTTCAATGAGAAACATGCCTGCCTGAGATTTGTACTCCTGGTGTATGGTGTAATTCTTCAAAAGTCCTTGAGCTAATCTAGTTCTCTAAAGTGATTTCTTGCCCATCTTTCTCTTTTTGTATGTGTGACTTTGTGAAAGAGTTTGACAAAGCTTGCCTATTGGTGGTCAGATGCAGCAGATATCACATTTAATAAGTCATCATTGGGATAACGTTTGAATAGCATCTTTTCTTTTTCCTTTTAAGACTTTTAAGAACCCAGTTTAAGTGATGCAGAAGAAAAGAAGGTTCAGAATGCAGAGGAGGGAATAGGAAAGGGGTGGTGAGGAAGGAGTGGAGAGGCAAGAAAGTGCACACACACAAGAACATTTTCTCCCCACATATTAACTTAAAGGAAGGCGTTCTTCCAACACACTGAAGGAAAAGGCAAGCCATCTGCTGAACCTTCTATTTGTCCTTCAAACTAAGACTTGTTCTTCTGAGTTCCATCTGAGCTTTACACAGCTCAGATGACCTGAGGAATCTTGGGCAGTGAGTGATTCTTCCACTCTCTGTGGTTCACTTAGGAATCATTTGGACTGAGTGAATAGATGAGAACATTTGACTTGAAATGGAGAGTAGAGAGTCTCATTTCATCCTCCTTAGTCTAAATGTGTTCCCAATATTTGTTTTTTAGGTGGTAGAGGTAAGCATGGAGGTCACTTTTAACATTTTCAGCCTGCAGCAATCATGACAGTATATGGCAGGAGGATCTCAGGAGAATCATTTTATATCTAGCCTGCATTCCTAGGTAAGTTGTGTGAGGCTTTTGGCTGTCACTGTTTTCATAGTTCCAAGAGATGTGACACTATGCTTTTATGAAATAGCCAGGTGATAACTGTGACCTTAAATGATCCTCATTTCCAATTTTCAGCTTGTGTAAAATATTCTGGGGGCCAGGACTAGAAGTTAGGCAATGAGTGTTGATAGAAGATTTGGGAATCTCATTTACCTGAGACTTTACGATCCCAGCCACCTGAGTTAGAAATCCAGCAGTCACCAGTGATATGTCCATCAACAAGACTTGGTGAAATGCATGGATAGAAATTGAGTGATGTTTTTGATTGTGCATTTCTGTTCTCATGCTGGTCTTCTGTTGTCTACAAACATTGTCTTGCTTTGTAGCATGAAGTTTGTGGGGGCAAAAAAAAAAATCCTCATCAGCGAATATCCTCCACATCAGCTTGGGAACCCCATTACATCTGAGACTCTGTTAGTGATAGGGAAATTTTTCATGTGGATGCTGAAGAATGCCAAGGACAAGTAATGCTGTATTTTGTGGAGAGCCTTGAAGTGAGGAGCAGTGCATTGTAGGAACAGTTGTATGTGTAAACCTGAGGAGATTAGATTCTTCACTTTTACTCTAAGAACAGAGGAGATTTCCCTTTCATTAAAAATCTTCATTTAGTTGTTGCAGGTATTTCTTGGAATAAAGAATCCAAAAACATAGCCATGCCTGGACCAAGAGATTGGGTGTAACAGTTGGAGGCATGCTTCCCTGTAAAGAAAGGGGAATTCCTTGGGTTTCTTTATTCAGGAAACATGCAATCTGAAGGAGAGCATAGATGATGACCTCAGTAGAGTGGGGAGCCATTTCTCAAGAGACTGAATTTGAACATGTGAAAGAAGACTTAGCAAAGGAGGAACTTGTGTAGATAGTAATGTTACAGGATGCATTAAGCAGAAAAATAAGTGAAGTAGTCAATAAAAATGTAATGGGTTTTCATAAGTTGAGATAAATGTAACTGATCAGCCACAGTTGGTGGTTTGTGATGCTTCTCATCTGTTTAAAGACACCAACCAGGGAAGACAACTATGCCCTTTAGTATCAAATGCTTGCACTGGCTTATGGAACTCTTGATGATTTAACCTGTTAAGGTTACTCTTGTACATTTCTATTAAGTATCCTTCATGGGAAAACTACCACTGTATATCACCAGGGACTAAATAAATAGAGCCTCCTTACATACATGGAAAGCAGTTTCTCTTTTCTCATATTCTGGTTCTTCTTTGGACTGCTTAAACAGTGGAAATTATAGGTTGGGGAAAAGGGCTTATTAGTCATTTACTACTGACTATCATTTATAAATAATAATTTAGTTTATATCTACCACTTCCTCAGTTCTTGCATGCCAGATTCAGTGCTGTTGAAAAAGAAATAGCAAAATAAGGATGATCTTGAAAACAAACAATCTACAAACAACTTCTCTTGCCAACAAAAGTGGTACAATCCAGTTAGTTAATCAAAAATTCACGTTGAGGCTGCGGGTGTAGCTGAGTGGTGGAACATGTTCTTACCATGCTCAAGGCCTTGGGTTCTACCCTAACACCAAAATAGATGGATGAATGAGTGAATGTTAAATTTGATATCCATCTAGGTGATTTAAAATATTTACATAATCAGAATGCTATATATATATATACCTTTGACAATTTCCTGTGTAGTTTTTAAATCTAAGTTGATAGTAAATATAAAAAAATATTTTCTATTTCCTTGATCTCAGATAATTTGTTCAAGTACATTTTGGATCACTTAGATGAGCAACTTTAAAAAAATAGCTTTATGGAAAATTTTAAACATACACACATTAGAATAGTGTAATAAGGAGTCACTTCATTTGTAAATTCCTCTGAGACAGTGTGGAGCTCCCATCTCTACATGAGGAGGACCTGAGAATCTGACTGACTGACCTGGAACCATTGGTTTATCTGGATTGATTTCTCATATATGAAATGTGATAACTGTTTTAGTGAACTTTCTCACTGCTGTGACTGAAACAGCCAACAAGAACAAATTTAGATGAGGAAAAGTTTATGTGGAGCTCACAGTTTCACAGATATCTGTGCATTTCTAGCAGGCTCCATTCCTTGGGAATTTATGTTAATTGTGTTTCACTCTCAGAAGACCTCTTCAATCTGGAAAATCTGACCTCCATCATGGGAATTTAAAAATTATCATCTTTCATGATTTTATCTCCTTTTTTAGAAATTCTCTAATTTAGAAATTGGACCATTTTTTCCTCTACTATTTACCCTCCTACATTATCTCCCCCTTCCCTACAGTTTCTTCAATTTTCAGAGAATCATGAGATTTATATTTCAATGTTTTCACTAAAAATTTAAATTTTCAAGTACTCTTTCCTGTTCTTTCAGTCTCTCTTCCACCCTTCTTATAAAATAACATCTCATTATTGTCTTATAGATGCAAAATACATCTTATGTATCTACAGCCATTGATTTTCTGAAGCCATTGATATCTTCTTCTGTATCATAGCTGTCTTCTCAGTGCTTTGGTAGTTTGCTTTGGATGATTTACTTAATCTTAGAGCCTTCTTCAAATGTCTGATGATCCTTTGTAGTCTAATTAATGGCCAACTCCATGGCTCTGGGCCTGAGATAAGGAAGAACTTCATGGTGGAAAGGTATGACGGATGAAAGTAGCTCGGAACAAGGAAGTAGAAAGGAGAGAGAGAGAGAGAGAGAGAGAGAGAGAGAGAGAGAGAGAGAGAGCTAGCTCCCCAACAAAACATAAACCCCAAATACATGCCTCCATCGACCCACCTCCCTCAGCCACAGCCTACCTGCCCAGTTTGATCCCTGTCAGTTAATTAATGCACTGATTAGGTTAAGGATCTCATAACACAATAATTTCTCCTCCAAACTTTCTTGCATTTTCTCACATATGAGCTTTTGGGGGACACCTCATATCTAAAGCATAACAGTTAACCTTTACCTGCCCATGTCTGAGGATGTGTAGTGGATTGATGAATGTCTCCCCAAAGATCATGTTCACCCAGAACAACAGGGTTATTTGGAAATAAACCATCTTGGATTAAAGTGGGTCTTAAATCCAATAATTGTGTCCTTACAGGAAAGGACACAGACACATGCACAAAGGGAAGAAGGCCACTTAGAAAGGCAGAGAACAGACTGAGTTTGTCAAAACAGCAGAAACTTGTGGGGCCGGCAGAAATGCAAGGTGGCTTTCCTCCCTCGAACCTCTGGAAGTAGCATGGCCTGTTGACACCTTCACTTCAGAATTCTGGCCTCTAGAACTGTGAGAGAATATTTTTCTATTGTTTTAAGGTATCTTGTTTGTGAGTACTGTGTCACAGTAGCCCTACAAAAGTAACACATCTTGGTGATGTTGGATTTCCTCTGACACTGACTGTTATCTTTCAGTGATCAGTAAAAAAAGTCCAAGGAATGTTTCTCTTTCCATGTTCTGTAGTAATTGTTATATTAGCATGATGAAATACCTCTATGGGTTAATTGAGTTTAATCAAAAGTCAACTTTTCAAAAAAGATAAAAGAATTTTAAAACAGAGAGAAAGGAGAAAATTGATCATTTCAATCATGTTAGCAAATGATTTGTTTGTCTCTCAAGGAGCATAGTTCCCACTCAAAATGAACTTCAGATCTGAAATATGAATCTGTGATTATCTAGTCTCCTCAGGCCTCTCACAGTGTAAACATCCATCAATCATCTATCTATCTAATAGGACATGGTTCCTACATACAAACTAATTAACACACCTATGATTAACCAAAGAGACAAAAATCTGTTCCAGTACTGGGGAGTGGGGGACTCCTGCTGCACTGGTTAGTCACTACTGTGAAATCCAGAAACAGTGTATCACTGCAATAGCCCTTATCTAGAGGAGGTGTGTTCCAAGACCTAAATTGGATTTCTGAAACCTCAGATAGTATAAAATGCTACATATACCATTTTTTTCCGTATATGCCCTGCAGTATAGCTACCTTGTACCAGAGTGAATCTGTTTTCCATGTTTTCTGCCCTGTACCTTCTTTGTATCATTACTCTTGCACTTTGGGATCATTATTAAATAAAGTTACTTAATATTGTATTACTGTGTTATCTGTACATGAACATTGTTATACTGTGACAATGTGATAACTGAGGTAGCTACTAAATGATTAACGGGTGGGTGGCGTATACATTGTGAGTTCAATGGACAAATAAATGATCCATGCTCTAGGAGACACAGAATGAGATGGTGGGAGATTTTATAAGGCTACTCAGAAAGCATACAATTTTAAACTTATGAATTACATATTTCTGGAATGTTCCTTTTACTATTTTTGGATGGCAATTGACTGTGGGTAACTGAGTTAAGGAAAGCAAAACTGCAAATAAAAAGGTGTTAATGTACTATGCAGTTTAGGAGCTATCATATTCTGTACCTACTCTGTGAGCATTAAATACTTATTTACAAGCTAACTGATATGGTATAATCCTAAGATTCAGGCCCTTATATATCATGTTACTGATGTTGGTCAAGATGATTAATAGTTATTTCCAAACTGTCACTGTATTATGAGAATATTTTTTTAAAAAAAGTAGTTATGTTTCTTAAAAGTTTCTTTCTCCCAACTATTTTAAGCTATAATGTTTATAGGGGGAAAATGTGAGAAAAAAATTCTCATAAATGTGTGAAAAAAATCTTATACCTTATAAATTTTTACAAAATTGCCTTGTAATATTTTTGTTATGTTTTAATTTCCTTTTGTTTGGAAGGAGAGAGAGAGAGAGAGAGAGAGAGAGAGAGAGAGAGAGAGAGAGAGAGAGAGATTATGCTTTGAAGAACCTGTATGTTGGACTAATGAAGGTGGCTATCCTAATTACAGCTCTTGAGCCAGTGGTCCCTATTCAGCTTTGGAGAGGTAAATATGGGCATACACATGGAAATCTCAAGATGGAGAAGAGGCAAAATCACCAGTATCTTCTAAAGGTCCTTTAAGAATACTGAATATGCAAATGATATATCATTTTCTTAATGTTCATAATATTGGACATTAAGATTATATTGTTTGAAATCCAAGAATCCTAAACTGGAATACGTTCTACAGCTTGGTGAGTGTTTGACATTGGGGGAAATAGTTAATATCTTGAGGTCTCAAAACAGCAATTGCTCATGGAATTTTTATGAGTAAGCTAGCTTCTATAAAGTGACTAGTACAGTGACTTCTATATAATAGACCCTGATCAAATGGAAACTACTATTCTTCACCATATTTCTCAAAAAGTATATATATATATATATATATATATATATATATATATATATATATATATATATTATTTTAACCATTTTTTAAAAATAATAATTTTTAAAATGGTTCATCAATTACAGATACATTCTCAAATGCTCCTTTGCCTGGAATAATTTTGGATTTTTTTGGTGACTTCTGCTTCCAATTTTGTTACATTTAAAGATTTTTGGAGCACAGAAAAATCTCTGCCAGAGTTCTTCACTCCCTGTCCTCTCTTCTTAATGCCAGAATGCCTGAAATGCAAATCTATGGAAAAAATCACCAGAGAAGAGAAGCAACACAGCTGACCTGCTCTTCTGCACTTTTCCTGTAAATCTCTACATGTGAACTTGCCTGCAATGGAGAGCTTACTAATGCTGTCTTGGAGTGGCCAAGTACAGTGAGTGTGCAGAGTTCACGCTGTATGTTCTATTCTTTCCTAATTTCTTGTTGACAGTCATTAACTCTTGTGGGGTGTCCCTACCATCCTGACCAGTGAGGACTAATTTCGCAGGCTGTGTGCAGGGTGTAGCTTTTCTCCTGAGTGTTCTTTTTTCCTATAAGAAGAGGCCTTGGAGGCAACTGAAGTGTTCAAGAAGGCTTACAACAAATTATGTTCCACGTAGTGGTCCTCATACTTAGGGTTCAGAAAACCAATTAATAGAGTTTACTGGTAAAGGAAAGGAATTAGGTTGGATTAGGACACAAATTCAGTATAATTTTCTCTCTTCTGCTGGTCGTGAGAAAGAGAAAAATAGAAACTTAACATGTGGCCACCTATGTTTCCACAACCTGCCCACATACTATAGAATTTTTTTTCTGTGTTTATGAGGTTTTACATCTTTAAAAGATCTGTTGAATATTATGACCTGTAATAGTCTGTTGTTTTAATTTAGAACCCAAATTAAGGTCTGTTAATATTTTTAGGATTCCCCCTCCTACTTTTCTTACACAGAAAACTCTATTGTTCTTAGAACGTTTCTGAGTACTAATCTTTTTTTTTTTAATTGGCTCTATTTAGTTATACATGATAGTAGAATCCATCTTGATATTATTATACAATCATGGAATATATCTTACTCTAATTCAGACCCCAGTACCTCTTCTTTCCCTTCCCTTTCCCCTTCCTCTGCTTCCTTCCCGCTATTGATCTTTCTGCTATTTACCCATAGTTTTTTTTTTTTAATTAATTTCTTGTGGATGTACATGATGGTGAGATTCACTGTTGTGTTCATATATGTACATAGAAAAGTTGGGTCAGATTCATTCTAGTCTCTTTCTTTTTCCCAATTCCTTCATTCCCCTTCATATAATCCACTGAATTCCTATTCTCCACCTCCCACCCCCACTTTATTGTGGGTTATCTTCCAAATAGCAGCAAAAACATTCAATATTTGATTTGGGGGGATTGGCTTATTTCACTTAGCAGGATAGTCTCTAGATCTATTTACTGGTATATGTCATAAAATCATTTTGCTTTATGACTGAATAATATTCCATTGTGTATATACACCACATTTTCTTTTTTGTCCATTTATCTGTTGATGGGCACCTAGGTTGGCTCCATAACTTAGCTATTGTGAATTTGAGCACATCTTTTAAATTACTTTAAATTACCCCTTACCTTGATCTTTCCTTTATATTACTAAGATTGTATTTCATAGAAAGTAGAAATTATGAAGATTATAAAAAGCCTCATATCATTTTATCATAATTGCTTTCAGAATCAAATGACTCAAAAATAGGCATATTAATTTATGCCATAATTTGAGGACCATGTCATTGCGTAGGCCCCATTTTGTACATGGGGGACCTGAAACTCCAGCAGGTTCATTCCTGCTTTCTGCTGCCTCTGAAAATACCTGTACCAATATAATCACAGAGGCAAATCAGAGAGCAGCATTAAAATGACAGATTTATCACTTGTCAAATTAATGCTATATTCAGTAGCCTAGGTGCTTTCTATATTTTATAAAATAATGTTTGTCCCTTTTTATAACATGACTTAGCAATTACATAGCACAAACTGTAATAAAATATTAAATTTTAATTGTATTTCTCTTAAATGGTATACTTGTTTGATGCACCTATAACAAAGAAAACACTGCAGAGTGACAAGATGCTTAAAAGAACCCGAGGGGGCCAGGTGTGGTGGTGTACACCTGTAATCCCACCAACTTGGGAAGTTGAGACAAAGAGGATCAAAAGTTTAAAGCCAGCCTCAGCAATTTAGCAAGGCCCTAAGCAACTTGGTAAGACCCTCTTTCAAAATAAAAACTAAAAAGGTTTGGGGATGTGGCTCAGTGATTGAGTAAACCTGGGTTACTTCTATTAGAAGGTCATTATATATCATATAATCATTATTTATTTATTTATTTATTTATTATTTTCTTTCTGGTCTTGGAGTAAAGTAAGCACCTGCAACCCCCAGTAATGATCTTTATGGGGTACTTGTACATTCTGGGTAGTTTTTGCCAAAGCACCATGGAGTTGGGTCTGTGACCTCCTTCATATACTTTATATGTAACATATTCTTTAGTTAATATAAAAATAAAATAGAGCTGAAAAAACCTGTTTTCTTCATAATCTCTCCCACATCCAAATATCCATTTTGAAATAATATCCCTACATTCCTCCTACACCCCTAAAATCACCCACTCCCACTTGTTTTATTTTTCCCAGGTACCAGATTAAACCTGCACATACTACATATTTTCTCAATGCATCATAGTTACTAAAAGAACCAGGCTATATAACTTTTTCAGGTTTTCCTTGTGATAAAAATGCAATGTGCTAACAACCCTTAAAATTTCTCATTTCCTTCACCAAATATAATGGTTTTGTGATTTTATACAGTAGTCTGCAATGGAAAGAAAGAAAGACCACTCTGAATGGATTCTAAAATAATATTCAATGGTAAATAAAAACCAATATGTTTCTTTTCTTTGTATTATTAAGATTTCTTCCCCTCCATTTGAATACTTAGAAAAAGAGGCTGAGAGTAATAATTTTTTTTCCCTCTGAACACCAACCTGAACCAAAGAATTGTTTTCAAGAAACAAATGTGATAAAGGGAATTATGGAGTCAAATACTGTAGAGTGCTGGGGCATGAGCCACCGCTGCAAGCTGGGGTACCTGGATTTCCCTGTGTGCTTCCATTTCCTTTTCCAAACTATATACACCTAATTATCTATTTTATTACTAGGCAGGAAATGTCATTAAGCATGTGTTTGGCAAAGGTGAGTACATGCCCATCCCAGTGTACTTTTGCTCTAAACAAGATTCTTATTAGAGTCTCAATGCTCTGGGACAAGGAGGAGATTGCTGAAATGAAGTGCAGGCAGTGGCCAATGGTCTTAAGAAGTACTTAAGAATTGCATCAGTCAGGATTTTTCCCCCCTGTTACTGATGTCAAAGCTCAACTCAAATTAGCATGAGCAAATAAAAGTGGTTTATTGGTCCTTATACCCTAAATGCAGGAAGCATAGATAGAGAAAAGGCCCATGGATGATAGACTTTGTCCATCACCCTCCGGGTTTTGCCTTTGTGGGGGTAGGAGGGTTGATTTCTATTGATTGATTGATTGATGCCAATGGGTGAATTTTCTCTAGGTGTAGTGAGACGTCCAGACTCACATTCCTCTGGTTTTGTAATTTGAGACGAAGGTAGTTCTTTCCCAGTTCTAGTTATTAAATTTCTTGGTGCTGTTTCCTGTGTCATTTACTTACACCTCTTTAACTTCCTGGATTCCAACTGAAAGAGAATAAACAGCAACAACTGTTAGGACAACTGAGACAAGGGCATAAAGTCAACCACTCCGAAATGATGGACTGAATATAAACAGGTTTGTTCCTTCCTCAAATTTAAGTCTTACAACCACTTGTTCTACAGAATAAGCTCAGTCCACCTATTTACCCAGTTTCACAGAGGACAAAGGCAATCTGTTGGCTGGAAGACGTAAGAGAAAGAGGAAGACAATTTGGTCAGACTTGTCTTTTGAAAGTAGATCTTATAACCCTAATTTTGGCATGAAGAAGGAGAAAAAGAGACCTTTGTTTTGCCCAGATTTCTATAAGACAGGAGACATGAACAGAAAAAGGACTCCATTACTTGTTTTTTAGGAGTAGTGATCCCACCACATGGTTCAATGAGTATCAGGCTCTGACAAATTAAAGTAACCATTCCTGTGCTTGGTATGGTCATGCGAATCTGTAATCTCAGTTATTTGGGAGACTCAAGCAGGAAGATGGCAAGTTTGAGGCCAGTCTGGGCAACTTAACAGGACCTGTCTCAAAATCAAAAAATAAAATAAAATAAATAAAAAGGGCTGGGGACATAGTTCAGTGGCACATCACCTCTGGGTTCAATTCCCAGAATGAATAATAATAATAATAGTAATAATAATAATAATGAATTAAATAAAAAGGGCTGGGGACATAGCTCAGTGGTACAGTACCTCTGGGTTCAATTTCCAGGACAACTACTACTACTATTACTACTAATAATAAATTATCCATTTTCCTGTGTTATGGAGGCATGTTACTGTGTTTCTTCTAACACTGTCTTCTCATGGTGGAGTAAAGTTTCCTTATGTTTTATAATTCTGAGAAGAGGTAGAGATATTCCTTCTTTCTCTTCAACGGGGAAGAGCCCAGATTCAGGTCAGATCACATACTTATTCCTCTGTCTCTCACTGTGACGAAGGAAACCAGGTACTGTACTGCACCCTATCTGGATTAGATGCACACACTAGTGACTGAATGGGTGCCACAGGAATTTTGCCAAAAAATAGAATGGAGGGAGGTTATAGTTCAAATAGGTCCTCCACTAATCATTTGGAGCCTTCTAACCTCTGTGATGTGGATACAAGGGTAGGGTAGATTTGCCAATTCAAGTATTTTGACAAAGAAGTCAAGACATCATAAATATCAGATACCAGAGAGAGTGACAGGCAGACCATACACAAAATCACCAATGAAAACCTTCAAGAACTAGTTCCACAACTTTTAATCCTCTCAGTGCTTTAACAATATAAGAGGAGAAAAAGTAGCAAGGAGAGGATTTGTGAGGCAATTTCTTTGGGGAGAGCTTGTGCCTTGTTAAGAATCTTCACTGCCCATTACCTCCCATCTCCCAGCCAAAGTGGGATAGATAATATGTGGCTTCAGAAGTTGTGGGGATATTTGTATCAACAGCTGCCTGGTGAACTGTCCTTCTATAAGGACAGGATTATAGTTTGGGGAATTAGAAGTAGTCCTGTAAGATGGCTGGTCATGGTATATGAAATCCATGTTACAGATACAGCAGTCCCCACTTATCTGCAAAGGTCCCCAGGATGCCTGCAATTGTGGAATAGTATGAAAATCTATTTATACTATGCTTTAAAAAAATACATACATAGCTCTGATATAGTTTAACTTAGAAAGTTAATCACAGTAATGGTTAACAGCAATAATAAAATAGAACAATTATAACCATATACTATAATAAATGTTATGTGAGTGTGGTCTTTCAAAATATGAACTTTCCACTTAATATTTTCAGAACCACAGTTGACTACGAGTAACTGAAACTGAGAAAATAGAGCCATGGAGAGTGGGGAGTACTACTTCACATTTATGACAGGGACTTTGGCCTGGTGTTTCTTGCAAAGGGTGAAAGGCCATAAAAGTGAGAGTTTGTGTGGGAAGGGGATTGAGAAACCAGGAGTATAGCTAGGATCGTATGCCTGGCTGAAGATGCCATGGATATTGAAGGTAGACATGTGGTTGGCCTGTGACACTTCTTGCAGGAGGATGATGAACTCAGTGTGGCCAAAGGAAGGTGATCATAGGGGCCTTTTATGAGTAGACATGTGAGAGCAACACATACTTCCTGAGTTCTCTTTCTCTGCCACTGATCTTAGAAGCACACATTGTTGTGTGGAAACTTTCTTTGAGCCTTTCTTTGAATGACTACAATAAGCAGAGCCTGCTTAATCACCCTTGAGACAAAATGTTGAGTGAACAGAAGATATACTTTACTGTTTTGGGCCCTTTATTTTTAGGGGCTACTTGTTATTGCAGTATAATCAACCCTAACTGTACAAGAAACCTAGAATGGATGCCTCCAGAGAACCCTGGGAAGCACCTCTGAGATCCAGACTTAAATGTCTGCCAGATGCAGAGTTGGGTCAGGTAGCAGTCACGTAAGAATTTTCCTCTCCTGTCTCTTACCACCCCATCTCTGTCTCCATTCTAGAAAGAGGGAGAGGATGGACGTCTAGTGTGGTGAGCCGTTTCTGTGAACTGTGGCCGCCATTACAAGATGGCGCTGGTTTCCCCTGTAGTCTGTGACAAACAACTCCTTATCAGAATGAGTTGGCACGCTGTGACTTGGCACCCTATGAGAAAAGTCCACGTGGCAGTTGTGCATTGGGGCTTTATCTGCTTTATTAAGGCTGGGGCACACAGGAGTAGGGAGTAGTGGCAGTAGTAGTAGCGGTAGTAGTAGTGGCAGTAGGAGTAGCAGTAGAAGTAGTAGTAGGAGTAGCAATAGAAGCTAAAAGACATGTCAATACAAAGGCCTGAATAAATAGCTGAAAGAAGAAAAAGTATCAAGGACCTGAAAAAACTGCTGAGAGAAGATTCCCGAGTTGCGTCTTCCTTGCGGGCAAGGGGTCGCGACAAGTGGCGCCGAGACCCGGGAACCAGAACTTTCAGTCAGTCAGGGGTGGTGCACCGGTTAGTCCCAGGTAAGTGGGATCTGCGATCAAAGCAGGGATAGTCCCAGTAAGTGGGATCCGCGTCCAAAGCAGGGTCAGCTCCTCTACAAAGAAAGAGAGAGCCTCATATTTATTGCAGCTGCACTGTGTACTTTCACTTTTGTTTTCTGTGTTTCTTTTGTTGTGTCATTTCGCTTTTGTTTTTTGTGTTTCTTTTGTTGTTGTGTCCTCTGTAGATAAAGAGAGAGCGGGGAAAAAATGAATAAATAAATAAGACGCTCCTCTGTAGATAAAGAGAGAGCGGGGTTTTGTATTTTCACTTTCTTTATACTGCTTGGAACAGTATGGGTGCTACTCCCTCAAGTCCAATTTTGCTGGCCTTGGACGGGTTACTGCGTTCTAAGGGACTTAAAGTGAAGCGGAGCACATTACAGAGGTTTTTAGAACTGACTCTGTAGCTCTTTGGTTTGTTTTTTCAGGGAGTCTGACGATTCCCAGCTGGGACAAATTAGGGAAGGACCTGGATTTCGCTCGTGAGCAGGGTATCTTGAAGGATGGTGTTATACTACTTTGGAAGTTAATTAGAGGATGTATAACAGATGGTAAATGCCAGAAAGCTGTGAGCGAGGGTCAGGCCGTTCTTGAGCAATTGCATGAAGAAAAATCGGAGAGGTCACATAGCGAGGTAGCAGAAAGTATTAGGAGTAAGAGGGATGAACAGACAAGGGAGTCTGAAGTTAAACAGAGGAGAAGGCTCTATCCGGACTTGACTGAGTTAAAAACTCCCAAGGACACAAGTAGCTCGGACAGTTCTGAGGAATTAGATCCACCCTAGCCGCTCTCAACCCCTCCTTCTCATCTTCCCCCTCCCTATCAGGCCCACAGAAAAGTCTTAATTGACCTTCTCCAGAATATTCACCATGGCTTATTTTAGGACTTTCAGCAAAAGAATCTCTACAAAAAGGTTTAATGTAGATAAACTTCCTATTTTCATGTTGCCCTGTTTTATTTGGCTACTGTCTGAAAAAATCAGCATTCCAGGCACTGGACACTCCCTTACTAGTTTTTCACAAAAATATGTAACAAGGCCTCTGGCCTTGAGCTGGGCTTCACAGTGCTGACTACATTTCTAAGATAAGGGAGTTACTAACTGGGCTCCATGGTAACAGCTGGCAGGAAGAAGAACTGGAAAGGGAGATAGAGGAACTGGAGGGTCAATTGAAAAAGTCAAGATTTAAAGCACCTACGGCCCCGATCGCGGTCACGCTCCCTCCTTATAACCCCGATTGGGACAAGGACAACCCCAGAAGGCTGGGGGGTGTTCAGTGGCAGCCTAAGACGGCCCAAACTTCCCAGTAATTGAAAACTTGGATGCCGATGGACAGCCGGCCAGAGTACATGTTCCTTTAGCCTTTAAGGATATTAAACAACTAAAGGAGGCAGTTACTAATTACGGATCCCATGCCCCCTTTACATTGACTCTCTTCGAGTCTTTCTCTGCCAATCAGCTGACACCTAGTGACTGGCAACAGCTTTGCATGGCTGTGTTGTCCGGAGGGGATTTTTTGTTGTGGAAAAGTGAAAATCAAGAGAGGTGTCACGAGCTAGCCCGAGTCAATCAGGACGCCGGCTTCCCACGGCATAACCTTGAAATGTTAACAGGCTTGGGACAATATGCTATCATAAATCAACAAATTAATTATAATCCTGGGGTCTATGCTCAGATAGCTACAGCAGCCATTTAGGCTTGGAAGGCTCTACCTATTTCAAATGCTAAAACAAAAATTTCAAAAATTGCTCAAGGACCCTCTGAGCCTTATTCTGACTTCCTTGCCTGATTGATACAGGTAGCAGAAAAAATATTCCCTAACTTGGAACAAGCCATGCCGGTCATTAAGCAATTGGCTCTTAAATATGCAAATTCCTATCGCCAAAATGCCATTAAATCTACCAGAACAAAGAGTGTTGATGACATGATTCGAGCTTGTAAGGATATTGATGGAGCTCATATTACAGGACAGGTTCTGGCTGCTGCCCTCAAAACGGAAACAGGGGCCCGGCCCGGGCCCCGGAAGCCTAGGTGTATGGGACAATCCAGGGACGGAATGGTACCCCGGGGAGTGGGCGACTTCGTCACCTCCCAGGGACCAACCCCTTTCTATCTGTAGACTCCCCAGGGAAATGCCAGGAAGTACAGGATGTACAACTGCAACCGCAGGTCGCAGAGACAGAACAAGCTGCTACTGCAGTAAGATCTTGGCCAGGCGGGGGAAAATGCAGACAAAATCAAACAAAATACAATCGGCTAAGAAAACTTGGAGAACTTTTGCCCTGAAAATGGGCACCAGACTCCATGTTGTTTGCATCACCATGGTAACCATGTGGTGCCTGGCCGGCATAGCTGCTTCCTGGTCCCACCTCCCACACTTTTGCGGGCTTCTGATTGGTTCTTCCACAGTCACTCAGACAGGACTTCTGGTCCCGCTTTCCAGCCACTAACCTGTACTGCTGTGTTTCAGGTTTCTACCGGAGCTGCTCAGAGCCTGTATTTTTTTTACAAAAAAATGCCTACCTGTAAATGCTAATGAAAGATATCTTTTTCAGACAAAATTTAATTCCACAGGTTTCTATGTTACAGTCCTAAATTTAAGCTAGTTCTAAGTTAAATAACCTGACTTTTTCTATATAGTTGTGTTACTGAATAATGTTCTATTGATGAGAGATATCAAATATGCTTTCTTTATATTTTACTTTTAATTTTGGAGGTTATGAGGATGCATTTGCTCGCCACAGGAACAAGCCGGCAAAGTTCCTGTGATGACCAAAAAATCCTTATTTTCATTGCTAACTATAAAAATAAAAATGTATACTCAAGGATCTTATTTCAGTTACATCAAGTGACGTCACATAAAAGAGTGCACTCCTAGTTAAAAATAAATTTAAATGGATCCAAATATTTTAAGACCACGTGGTTACATGAAGTTAATACAATTATAAGTTATGTTCTTATTCTTTATATATATATTTTAGATATTTAGATAACCTATATTTGTTAATCTATAAATTAATTAGCACATGCCTAATTGATTAGTTAATATATATTTGCCTAATTGTTTTTCTTCAACAGAAAACCTATAATTTAAGTTTTATATTTACATTTATCAGGTACTCTGTTTTTTCAGTTACAGATATTTGAGATAAATGCGTTTACTATAAATTTGCTTTTAAGTAAAAATACAATCAAGTAATTTCTACTTCTCAAGGTTATTGTTCAAACTCATAAAATGATAAATTATTATAATTATTTCTCCAAAATATCTAAAGGTTTTAACTTTATTTTCATTGATATTTCTTCTCAAAATATAATAATTTGTTTATAGATTCTAAGGTTTTCAAAAATTGTTCCAAAATATAAAAAGCAAAAAAAAAAAAAAAAACACATGCCTCCTCCTGGATAAAGAACGTTGGTGTCTTGTGATTTTTTTATTATTTTTTAACCTCGACGTCTCTCGCCGGACTCGGTTTCCGTTAGCCGGACTTGGCATCTGGAGGTCCTTACAGAGATTCGAAAAGCAGAGGTAAGCGGAGGAGGCTCACCTTCTAAGGGAGAAGGGGGAGGATTGGGTCAAAGATAATTTAAAGAGACAGGGTACATACCATGGGTAACTCAACAGTGAAACTTCGTCTGGCCAACGAAGTTAAAGAACTGTTAAGCAAACAAGGAACAGGAATAAAAACCAAGACAGCAACTGAATTCGTTGAAGCTAAAGCCCAGGCTTGTCCTTGGTTTCTGACAGGAGGCTTTCTTAATAACAGTGATTGAGATTTGGTAAAACAGGATCTCCAAAAGTTGTTGAGGGACCAGGGTCCAGATAGAGTCCCGATTGCTACTTTCTCTCTATGGAGATTGGTAAAGGATGCTCTTTTAACTGATAAAGTGAAGATTAAGGAGCAGCTTGCTGAATGCAAACAGGCTCTTAATCAGGTCCAAACTGCTGCCACTATTAATCAGGTTATTCAACAAACTTCCACCATACTCGATTCTCAAAATAAAGTTAACCAACATATTTTGTCAGGAATTTTAGCTGCCAACCAAAGAATAGATTTACTCCAAGCTCAGGTAGAAGAATTGGCTGACTTGGTGCTTTTGGGTTGTGTTGACCAACGTGCACATTTATGCATAACCTCTGTCAGATTTAATAATTCCAGGAATGCTTCCCGCATCATCGGAGAGTACTTGGCCGGAAATTGGTCCATGGTGGCAGAAAATTTGATCCAGTCTCAACTGACTCAGATAGCTGTTTTGAACGACACCCGTGTCATACCGGTGACTTTGGGACAATTCACCCTTTGGATTTCTTCTGCCTTTTCCTTTTTTAAGGAATGGGTGGGAATAGGCATTTTTGGTGCAATGTGTTGCTTTGGTATGTTTCTTTGTTTGTGGCTTCTCTGTGGTCTCAAGGCCCGCAATGCTCGGGATAAGGCTATGCTTGTCCAAGCTCTTGCTGCTTTAGAAAATGGCAACTCGCCACAAGTCTGGCTTGTGCATCTTAAACAGTAAACCTTTGACATGGTCATTGCACCCCAAGTTATTATAACATTGCACTGGGATCGACATGTCCTTCTTTTGTCACTCTTCTAATGCTGGAACTTCTACCATATCTTTCCTTTGTGCATACCTCTCCTCCCTGCCTTTCTGCACTAGGATCTTTGCTAGCTAATCTTACGGTTCAACTACATCTGCCATTTGATGGTGATGGTCATGGGTCCTGTTTATGGAGGCGGTTAAACATTTACCATAATAATGTCCTGTTGGCCACAACACCTGAGCTGATCTTGTAGTACCCAGAGACGGGCAACTTCCACGCTTGCGCTGCAACCTAAGCCAGGGGAATGGGGCCTCCCCAGAGACGGGTAAGCAGTGCAGGGGCGGTGGACGACCTAAGACAGGGGCTACTTGATTCCCTTTGACATGCAATAAACAAAAGAGGGGAACTTGCTGATAGCAGGCCTTCCCTGGCCCCCGGGGCCCAGCCCCCAATTCCTTGTTCTGCATGTCAAAGTGGCCAGTTCACAAGGCCATGACATATGTGCTCCACGGGAACGTCTTGACCTTTATCTAACAATGGCAGATGTCACAACCAAATTTCTCCCCCTCTCTATTGTCCGTGCCTTTCTCTTAGGGTGTTGCCAACTTAATTTTGTCTGCACTACAAAGACAGCCTCAGCTGTCCCCCTTTGTCTACCATCGTCACGATACAGGATGCGAGGCAAGGCACTGCACTTGAGTGATCCACTTGAGTGGACCTCAAGGGGAGCATGTCCTATTGCATGCGGGTTTGACGTCCACGCCCCGCCCCACGAAAAAAGGCGTCGGCTGATATGGCCTCAGGTTTGGGGAAGGGCCCTCCTTAAGGCTGGGCCATACTATGCAGCCACTTCTGCACAGTGGGATAGGACCTCTACTCTCGCCTGTATTGTCGTAATAAAACAAAAAAGGGGGAACTGTGGTGAGCCGTTTCTGTGAACTGTGGCCGCCATTACAAGATGGCGCTGGTTTCCCCTGTAGTCTGTGACAAACAACTCCTTATCAGAATGAGTTGGCACGCTGTGACTTGGCACCCTATGAGAAAAGTCCACGTGGCAGTTGTGCATTGGGGCTTTATCTGCTTTATTAAGGCTGGGGCACACGGGAGTAGGGAGTAGTGGCAGTAGTAGTAGCGGTAGTAGTAGTGGCAGTAGGAGTAGCAGTAGAAGTAGTAGTAGGAGTAGCAATAGAAGCTAAAAGACATGTCAATACAAAGGCCTGAATAAACAGCTGAAAGAAGAAAAAGTATCAAGGACCTGAAAAAACTGCTGAGAGAAGATTCCCGAGTTGCGTCTTCCTTGCGGGCAAGGGGTCGCGACAGTCTAGCAGAAAAGTTCCATTGTTTAGTCCAGTCAAAATAAAAACAAGCCATTTAAATTTGTAAAAATACTGGTATAATTTCAAAGAGCTTATGAATTTATTGCTTTAATTGAATCAAAGAATTGTAGGTTAGGAGTGAACCTTAGCCAACATCTATTTTAGTTCCATTTTACTCTTTTATCCAAGTTTGTGAGCTGAGGTCACAAGAGGCTTTATAACATTTTTTGTTATCGTTCATCTGATACTCTAAAACACTTTCTGGCATTGGTAAGAAATTTCATTTATCTTCATTTTCTAAATAATTAATCTGGTTCAAAATATTTTGGAGGTTTTAGACAACAATCTCAGTTTTGGATTAAGAAACAGTGAGATGAATTGACTCCAATGTGGGATTATGGATGGAATTGGCAGGGGAAACCCAGGTTTTCTGATTCTTAATTCTGGAATTCTTTCCATTCTACTTAGGTGCAATTAATCCTTCCTGTCACATTAGGCCCCCAAATTGAGGACTAAACTGCATACCCTGCAGTTTAGGCTTACACCACATATCTCATGGACAGTGGAGTTTGACAGGAAAAATAAATGACAGGCTTTGTCTAGGTTGGCAAAAAGAATAAGAGGCCTCAGCTGTTGGGAAAGGACTTTGGGTCTCACTGGAGAGAGATGTGGAGAGCAGTCATTTAACCTGAAGAGCATTGAGCTTCTTAAAGTTTCTGGGTTTATATGCTTTGAATCTGTATCTAACATCTGAAGGGAAGGAGCTAAGAGAAGCCAAGTTCAGCGACCACAATAATAACCAGGTCACAGTTTCTTGATGAAGGCAGGAGGACAGTTGCGTGGAGTCTCAATTCAGCATGTAAAATGTGCTTCTTTCTGCTCTCTTAGGTACAGAGAGTGCTGGAATGAAAATTTGCTTGACCATAGTGAAAGTAGGTTATTCATATGCTGATAGCCACCAGTAGCATATTCTACAAGATATTAGATACCAAGAATGGATCAACAGACATCAGACACAATACATCACAGATGGAACCCATAGCAACTAAGAAGTAAGGCAGTCATATGGAGAAATTGGGAATGAAAGCTTATAATCTTGTTATATACCACCTCACCTCATTAATTCCACTTTGCCACAAAGGAAGAAATTTGGAAAGTTTGCGTCCTAATGATTTAGTTAATAGAAGAGACCCACAGAACCACAATTTCTCCTCAATATTTGCCCAGTGTGAGTGAGTGTACAGAAAGCCTCCAGGGATGCTGATATGGATGGTGTGCTGATATGGATAATGGTGACAAAATGTTTCTTTTCATACATTAGAAGAAATTCCACTTAACCTAAAAGTTATTTTTTTTAAAAAATCTAACCATTTTCTCCTGTTTTGTAGCATATTGACAGACTGAGACGAACACTCAGGAAATTAAAATGTTCTAGGCAGTCTCCACCAACCCTCGCACCAGCCTCCACCAGCCTTAGTCCTTGCCGATCTTTCTCTCAGCTACTTTTTGGGTCCCAGCCCAACCATCAGCTCCTTCATGGGGCCTGTGGAGATGGATGATATATTACTGTGAGTAAAAGACTAGAGTGAGTGAGAAATGAGAGACCATGGAACAAAAACAAAGGAGGTCTGGTGATTATAAGAATGAACTGGTTAGTGATATAGCACAATGGGTCAGCCTCAGGAAAGCAAATGCTATAATGTCACATGGATATTATTTGTTTAGGATGGTTCCAAATTATTGAATATTTGTGTGTTTTTCATAAATGAGAGAAGGGATCAAAATGTTCCCTGGTGGTTACATGTATGATTCCTTACTATTGTGTTCCAATTCTGGCTCTCTTTAATCAATCCATCCATCTTCCAAAACAACTTTAAGGTCATAAATAGGCATAATTTGGGTAATTAACATTAAGAATAAATGCTATTTCATTAAGAACATTATTAATTTTAACTCTATTCCTTTATGCACCACTGTATACTATGGACTTTATTAAGTGATGAATTAGTTATCGATTGTTTTTAAATAAAATGTAATCATATTTGTATATCATATAGATACATTTTCAAATATGCATATTTGCATTTTATTTAAAAACTTGTAATCTAACTCTGGATATTTGTGAACATTTTTCAAAATCTTTTTGTGTGCAAAGCTATACTGCTGAAACAAACATATTCTCAAGGGCTCTATAACCTGTTAAAGCTCTACAGGACCATCAAAAACCAAACGTGCTGCAGTCTGCCTGGAGGCATCATAAGATTTTTGTTTAAATTAAACTTGTTGCTTTGTAACTGGGGGGAAAATAACACAAATCTAAATCAGATGGGTCATTGCACATTTTAATGAAAAGTTTTTTTAATATGAAAATAAATCTAGCAAAATATCCTGAATAGTGTATGATGAATAATATACATCGATCCTCAAAGGATCTTGTGTTCTATGCTATGTTCATTGGTCAAAGAACAAGAATCTAATGCACTACAGACTTTATGGCTTATACCATGAGATATAGTTTGAACTCATATTTTAGCTGAATCCAAGCAATGACATAATACTTTAAAATTGCATGTTTCTTAGGTGCAAAGAATTTGTCCTCACCTGGATTCAAATGCTTCCAGATTTGACCCAATCCAGTTTCTAAAGACCAACTTGTGAGGTTCAAAGATGTCTAGGATGCCTGCCACAATACCTGAAATTTCAATCCTGAAACTCATTGCTTTAGAATAGGCTCATGGTTCATTTTAAAATGTATATATGTTATCTGGAAAGGGAAACACATTAACAAATAAGATTCATTATCAGCCTGTGAGTATATAATGGGCAGTACCCTTTCATTTCCCCCATTTAAGTCACTGCTTCTTTTGCTCTTTTGCTCATTAGAGTGAAGATTTCTACCAAGAGGGCAGGTGATGTACAAACAAAGGGAGAGGCAGCATCTTGTATCCAGTTCCTTTCTAGATTGATGAGGCCATATGAATAAAGCATGGCAAGTTTGGAGAAATGATGAAATCTGACTTTTGACAAGAGGAAGGAGAGGGTATACTGGGAAATTGTAGACCATGGGTATCTGCTTAAGCAGAGCAAAGCAAATTAGATATGGTACCGTGAGACACCAAATAGCTATGTGGACAGCCTGAAAATACCAAGTGCCTTAAAATGGAGCCCTCAGTGGGTCGGGGCCAGGAGAATGAGATGCTGAAAGACAGACTGAACTTACCTCACAGTTTTGAGCTTTCTTTTAATAGGTCCTGAAGATATAGCTGAACCAGTGGAAGAAGGAGGTCGGAGAGCTAAAATATTTATAAGTGAGATAAGACTTGCAGGGATTAAAGCAGGAGGTAGAGTTAAGTGACGGGGAGATTGGAGGGAGACTCAGAGCAAGGAGGAGGTCTGACAGCATTTTTGAAGAAGCAGTGAAGTAAATGGTGCAGGTGTGGATTCAACTTAGACACCCTGTTCTGGCGGGTAAATGCATATTTTCTTTTTACATGGCCGGGTTAAATTATTCCCCCTAGGTCATTCAATTAATCATTTGGAGAGCAAGGAATAGAATCCAGCTCTCCAGGCTCTCATTTCTCATCTGGAGCAGACAAACTTTCTGAAACACGCTCTTCATTAAAAAAAATGCAAAGAAATGATGTTTTGTGTCCTTTTCCACAGAATTTGCAAAAATCCTTTTACTTTTTGTGATTTAAAATGAAGTTAGTGTTAGTACCTAGAAATACTATAAATCACTTTCTGGTTTCCTTTTAATTTAAAAATTTAAAATATTGGTCAAAATTACTTAGAGTTTATGCCCCCCAGATTTCAAGCTATTATTCTGGATAACTGGAAAAAAATGAGTTACAGATCTGAGAAAGAAATGTGTGCAGAGCTTAACTGCTGCATGACTGATTGTGTGATATATTGCTCTTTTCACTAATAACCACAGAGCAGGTAGAGGCATGGCAGACTAATTTGGTTTATATATCCAACTGCATCATGCTAGACACTGCATCATTCTTTTCAGAAACCAGTGACTTTAGGCATATGGAACTCGTAGTCATGACAACAATAAACCAGGCTTGAGTCTGAGTTTCAGCTCAGAAACTGCCTTGTCTCCATTACTTCCTGCTCATGACCTGACTTTTCTTACTCTCTGGGGCTGGGGGCTGGGGATTTATGAAAGATCTATTGAACAGAACTCCAGTATATGTTTAATGTTTAAAATGTCTGGGTTGAAAGTTTTGCTTGCACAGATGGCTAAAGGCTGGAAGGAGGATAGATCAATCATTATTATTGCTAATGACACAGTTATAAGGGCATACACAAAGGTGAGCTGATTTGGAAAATGGGAAAAGGCAATGTGAAAAGAGTGACTTGGAAGCATTTCTTTGAATAACATAAAAGTAACGATGGGAAATATATAAAAAAACACAAGGGAATTATCACTTAATTCTGAAAGGATGCCATGAAGAATAATCAGACAAGAAATAGTATGCAAAGTTGAGTGTGTGTGTGTGTGTGTGTGTGTGTGTGTGTTTGTGTGTGTATGGTTTTAAATTCTAAGAAACAACAGATGCTCATGCAAAATCTACAAGTGGTCATTTCTGTGTTCTATGCATTTAAAGAATTAAAGTGGCTTCTTTCAGAGACAGCATAGCTTTTTTTTTAATATTTTTTTAAGACAGAGTGAGAGAGAGAGGGACAGAGAGAGAATTTTAACATTTATTTATTTTTCTTAGTTCTCGGCGGACACAACATCTTCGTTTGTATGTGGTGCTGAGGATCGAACCCGGGCCGCACGCATGCCAGGCGAGCGCGCTACCACTTGAGCCACATCCCCAGCCCCAAGACAGCATAGCTTTATAACAGAAGCATGAAACACTGGCCTCCATTAAATAGCAGTAATATTTGCAAGATGAGTAACCATTTAAAATCTCTTGATATTTAGATGTAAGGAGAAATTATATGATTTACATAAAATTACATGACTTAACTATTGTTGAGTCACCAGATGAGATAATGGAGAGAAAAGCTTAGCTCAGTTCCTAGGATAGCACACTCAATAATCACAGATAGGTATCAGTGTTAAACCTATTGGTGTACTTGCTAGTAGGGTCTGGCAGAAATTGAAATCTGTCCTTCATGTGATTTTAATGGTTGGACTCCTTCTTGTAACAGAGACATAATCAAAAAGTCTAGAAGGCTTTCTTTTTTTTCCTTTCTAGAGAGCTGTTTTCTCGCTTTACTATTTTTCCTGTATTATCTGGATTGTAAGGAAGGTAGAAATTTAAAAGCTGAAGACAGAAAGGGCAGATATGAACTGCCAATATTAAAGGGTGGTGTGTCTATGTACCATTTTACTACCTTAGTGTTTTTCCCACTATAGGAAGTGAGAAATTCCAGCACTGATTTTATTCCTATTCCTAGTAAATTGGCCTAGTTCTATATGAAAAAAAAAAGTCTATTGGGGCTGAGGATGTAGTTCAAGTGGTAGTGTATTCGCCTGGCATGCTTGAGGCACTAGGTTCGATCCTCAGCACCACATAAAAATACAATAAAGATATTGTGTCCACCTAAAAAAAAACCTTAAAAAGTAAATAATTTTTTTTAAAAGATCTATCTAGGGGCTGGGGATGTGGCTCAAGCGGTAGTGCGCTCACCTGGCATGTGTGCGGCCCGGGTTCGATCCTCAGCACCACATACCAACAAAGATGTTGTGTCTGCCGAGAACTAAAAAATAAATATTAAAAAAAAACAAAAATTCTCTCTCTCTCTCTCTCTCTCTCTCTCTCTCTCTCTCTCTCTCTCCTCTCTCACTCTCTCTTTAAAAAAATATTTTAAAAAAGATCTATCTATCTTATTATTATTGTTTGTTTTTTGTTTTTGGTACTAGGGATTGGACTTAGGGACACTGTACACTGTAGCAACTGAGCTACATCCACATCCACAGCCCTTTTTATTTTTCATTTTGATACAGGGTCTCACTAAGTTACTCAGGTTTGCTTCAAACTTGTGATCCTCCTGCCTCAGTCTCCTGATCACAGGTGTGTGCACTGTGCCCAGTTTATGACTACTTTTTTTTTGGTACTAGGAATTAAACCCAGGGGACACTTAACCACTAAGCTGTATTCCCAACCCTTTTTTATTTTTTTTTTTTAATTTTAAGACAATTTCTCGCTAAATTGCTCAGAGCCTTGCTTAATTGCTGGGGCTGGTTTTGAACTCTGGATCCTCCTGCCTCTGAACTTTGGATCCTCCTGCCTCATTCTCTGGATCTGCTGGGATTACAGGCCTGTGTTGCCACGCCCTCCTATGACTCCCTGTTTTAAGGCTACTATTTTCCAGTATGTTACCTCCACAAGTGAACAAGCAGGGAAGAAAGACATGTATCAAACTCTAGATGGGATTCAAATGCTTCCTTTCTTTTCTATGTACTGAAAAATGTAATGATTTACCTTCCCAGAGATAAACTTCATGATTTCATGGCTATGTGATTTAACTTCTTAGTAATTGAGATGCTACCCTGAGGCCAATTTCCCTCCATGAGAAAACATGGTATGGATCAACACGAGGAACCATGATAGAGCACATTCTGTTATCATGTTACCAATTGAGAAATCATGAACCATATATTGATATGTATAGTTTCTTACACTGTTCAGTATTATCACTATTGTTACAATGGCAGTTACAATGTACAGCAATGTAAGTTTCTTTTCTGAGCTACCTAATTAGATCACATTTTCTCTTAGTGTATCAGAAAAATAAGTTTTGGATGCTCCTTATTAACATGAAAGAGTTAATGTACCTTGAGCAAAAGAGGAATATAGAAATATTCAACAGTAATACTAACTTTATGCTTATTTAAATTTGATAAGAATAATACAATAACTAATAAGAGAGAAGTGTAATCACTAACACAATAGACATTTGAACATATAAAACAAATATGCATTATATAACCACTGGATTGCAGAAAAGATATAATTATGACTAACTTCTCTGGATTTCAGAAGTATTATATTAAAAATATAACTATAATGCCTATAAAGGACCATTTCAATTGTATTACTATAAAAATATTATCTTCTCACACAAAATGGTCTTCGGTTGAAAGTTGTTCACCATATTTTAATTAAATTCAGATAAAAATATGGCCAGAGTCTGGAAGATTTTCTGTTCTTTCATGAGATCTCATAATTTCACAAATATTGGTTCTAATGTCTCCAGGCTTTGAAGGGGATTTTTGAAAGCCCAGGCCATTTCCCCCTAAGTTAGAATGTTTAGTCTATGCAAATGATAAATCTTTTGAAGATTCAGAGTCTTTAGACATACCCAGGGGAAACAATTGTCTTTGTAGGAGTTCATTCCTGGAATATTTCTGTCTCTTCAATACTGGTGTATTTTTGTTTTTGCTCACAAATGTTGCTGATAAAGGAATTTCAGATAAAGGAACTGAAACAATGGGAAAATAAGTCTGTTTCTTAATGTGTAACAGAAGGCTGATTCATCAATGGGGCTTAATGTTTATGAAGTGCTTAATGGCAGAGAGACTCCAGTTTCTACTGGTTGATACAGGAGTACTCCTAACAAAAAGTCAGATTTTTCCCCTTCAAATTCTCTGTGGATCTCACAAGCACCAGGGTAGAAGTGGTATGCAAGAGAACAAATACAAAGTCAGAGTAAACTTCTACTTCAGAGCTTAACTACACATTTTAGTTTGTTTTTCTTTTGTTTCTTTTTTTTTAATTTTAGAGTTTTACTAGATAAATACAAGATAATTAATGTGTAATTGCTTAACAACTAAGTTCTTCATTTTAGTAGCCAATTTTTCTAATTTGGGCTAGATCTAAAAATATCTATTTCTATAGGTAAATACTTTTTATCAAAGATCCATTATTTATGCATTATTATTATTATTATTATTATTATCTGAAAAACTTCCAATGCTTTTCCACTTATTTTTTTTTACTTACCTGTCCAGTGCTATCACTGGTAAAAATGAAATAGGATGGGTATTATATTTTTGCCTTTTCTTCTCCCTGTCCTTATCTTTTACATATTCTGATTATTCTTGAACCAGTAAGCTTAAAGATAGATGCAAAAGTGATGAGAATTTGATTCAGCTTTGGCTTTTGTTATTGGATACCCACAAGGAAATAAAGCTTTGATCTACTTCCTTGGAAAGTTAATCCCAGTGATTATGTGGAGATGTGTGTAGTGGTAGTTACAAGGATATACATCTTTAATCTCTTGGTGTTGAATACTTAATCCAGTTCAGATTCTTGGCAAGGAGATTTAAAGAAAGAACAAAATAATTACACTCTTCACGGGCTTTGTTTTTTTGGAATGAATATTTGGTAGCTCAACTTGCTCTTTTACAGTTTAAGGAGGATGCTTCGGAAAATAGGTTTGGATTTACTTAGAATGTTGTGAAATTGATGATTTTTGTGGTCCTTGATAGGTAAATTTAAAGTGTGTTTATTTTAAAAAAGGCAAATTGGATGGCATTATTATTATTCAACTTGTTTGGGCAGAATGATGGCTAAATAAAAAATATATGATTTTTCAATAAAATAATATAATAATTATTCTCAAACTGAAACTTCTCATTGAAAAAGTTCATCTTTTTTTTTCTATGAATAAAAACTTCATATTCTGGTACAGACCACAAAATGCCCACTAAAGTTAAATATAAGCCATATTTATTTCTAAAAGCCAACACATTTATTTTTAAAAATGCCAGTTTATCTTATTGAAAAAATATAAATTAGTTTAATATAGTTAAGCCAATTATATTAGGTAGCACATTTGTTTAAAAAATGTATACTATCTTTCAATTTACATGATATATTATAGCTTACAACTACATGTCACAAAAGGAAAATAGAAAATATTCAAAATCTTATCAACCTTATATAAACATCTAACATTCATAATATTTTAATATAGTTAATACAAGGTATTATTTTTTTCACTCAACATTATTTATGGAGTTCTTCTTCATGTTTCCTTTTGTTCATAAGTATAATCTAATGCCTATATAATATACCAGCGAATGTATTGCCCTATTTTACTCAATTACTTTATTATGAATAAAGAATAAGTTGAAAGTTATTTGTGTTGAAAATATGAATTGCTAGCAAAATGAACAACATCGTTTTATTACTTGTGCTGAAAGAAGTGGGAAATAAAGCTGTTAGACATTAATCCTAATATCAGAACAAGGATACATAAAATTTTGTATGGGTCCCCTTCATTTTTACTTTAATAATTCATAGTTTTAAATAAGTTGGTATGTAAAATAATATCTTTATAATTCTTTTTTTGTACTTAGAACTAATTTTTGGTAACTGATTCACAGCAGCTTGAGAGTTATTCAAATTCAGTCCTCTATATTAGTTCATCACAAGCAGAGATGGCCTTTCCCCTTCCTCCCTTAAGTAATATAGCTCTTCTTTCTTCTATGACTAAGGCTACTGAATTTTGTGATCTTTTTATTATCTTGTAAACGTACATGTTCAATAATATTTGGAATTTTGTCTTGATAATGCACAGAATGGCAATTGAACAATGGTTGTATAAAAGTTTCTGTATTGGTTAGATAAAGTTTCTGTGTCATTTGGGAGAAGACATATTTGATTTCATATCTTATCAAAATTTTCTTTTGGAGGTAATCTGGGGATATTGGGGATTGAGTCCAAGGATACTTAGGCATTTGAACCACATCCCCAGTTCTTTTGATTTTTTTTTTTTTTTTTTGAGATAGGATCTCGCTCAGTTGCTTACAGTTCCACTAAATTGCTGAGGCTGGCTTTGAACTTGTGATCCTACTGCCTCAGCCACCTGAGCACCTGGGATTACAGATGTGTGCCACCAAGTTTGGCTAACATTTAATTTTTTTAAGGAATTCTTAAAACACTTCCTGGGAAAATGCAGCATGGTTTAAACATAGCCAAGCAAAGTTTTCATAGAATTTCAAAAGATTTTCCAGTGTGGGCACATATAAATTAGGAATAAACTTGAGGCTATGTTTTTACCCAACCCTCCCAAGCAAGAATGCAACCAGGTATTTAAGTTGCACTAGTTTTGTTTTGTTTTTAAACTTAATTGATAATGTTCTGGCATTAAGTAGACAAAGAATAAATTCTATTGGTAATCCACTATAAATATTTTTATCTTATATATCTTTGCTTCCTGTGCTTTGGTACTTTGCTCAATGGCAGTTTATAGAGTTGAGTAGCCTTTAAGTTAACTTTAAGATTAGTATGCCTGACTGAAGCAAATCATTGTGTCTTGATTCATGCCCTGGCTGTGAGTAGACCTGTGAAAAGTGTGTGGTGGTGGCATCTGGAGAGAAGGGGCCACTTGTAGAGTATGCTGTCTTTCTGTGTCACCAGGAGAGATGGCACCAGGTGAAGAGAGAGCCACCTCATTTCTACAATATGGGTGTTTCCTCAACTCAGAAGGAAAAGAATCACTGCATTAATGAGATGGTTGTCAATCTTTGTCACTGAAATCACAATTTATAGTGGTTATTTGGGTATTTTTCTCTTTGTAGTCAGAATACTACAAAGTCCTTAGTGTGTCCAGATTTCTAGGTCAACTCCACAAGAATTTAGATCAGTGTCACTCGAATGAGGTCCAAGGGACTATGTCCCATAACTATTTGTTATTGATTCATTATAGAATAAGGAGTTGGGGCCAGAATGTCAATCAACCATGTTGCTAAACAATGGGCACTGGATAGCTCACTTGCTGTTTTTACAGAGCAAGATATTCTTGGCTATTTCCTGAAGTTCTGGTAACAAACAGTTCAAAGAGAGGCTACTTAGGACAGCAATTATTTTGATCTTTTAGATTCTGCAGTAATGTCAGATACATGGAAACATGTAATTACTTAATGTGAAAAAATAAATATTTGCTGATAAAATTGGGCAACAGCTGAGGTGGTGTGTTGTCAGGGAACATAAGTCTTGATTTAGACTTTAGCACTAACCAGCCATATGACCTTAAGAAAATCATTTAATCTCTTGAGTTTCCTCATCTGCAAAATACACTGGAATTATTCCAGATTAGATATTTTGATGAACTGTACCACACTTAAAGGAAGTAAGTACATTGAAGCATCACATTCTTACAACTAGACTCATGTGGTTAGCATATTAAAATTGACTATTAAGTGAGAGAACAAGTGCTAAAATGCTGATTTTAAAATATAATTGGGACACTCCTATAGTTCTCATCCTTTGAGTGTCATCCCCATTTTTATACACATGCTTTGGTATAAAAAAGCTTTTATGCCATAGTGTGTTTTCATTGCTTATAATAGTGTTTTTGGATTCAGAACCTTATTTATTCTCATGTCACCTTTGTTAGGATTCATGACAAGTTCTTTTCTTTCTTTCTTTTATTTATTTATTTGTATGAAGCCAGAAGAGCAAGCAACCTTTAATCTGTATGAAAATACAGTAAAAAAATGGCTGCTTCTGCATGACTATGGATGGTAAAACCTTACTAATTTACTCATGACAAAAACAACACAAATAAGTTCTTCAGATGTTTCAGTGATAATCTTCCATAAAGTGACCAACAGCAAATGTCAAGTATGAAAAAATTAAAGAAAGGTATTTTCCTCAAAAAAGAAATGACATTTCTAGTGAATTGTTTTGGGAAAAGCTTGAAACATTATAAAATATTAACATGTGTGTTTGTCCCTTCTTAATATGCAGACATTATTATTCAATATGCTAGTAACTAATGTCATTCCAATTTGAGAGGAGGAGAGTATTCTAGGATGGATGTGTATGTGTGTGTGTGTGTGTGTGTGTGTGTGTGTGTGTGTTGGCATTATTGTCTTCCCCCTCCAGCTTTCATTTATGTGTTATCATCCTCTGGGTTTAGTGCATTGGAACTCTCTGTAGCATCCCAGATGAGCCTCCACAATGCAGCTGTATCTGGTACATTTCCAACTTCTCTTTTTCCCTAATTCTCTGCAAATCACATCCTATAAATCCAATTGGAACACAATCCCAGATCTTTCTTCTTGCACCACACCTTATCCATTTGTTCTTATCTTTCCATCGAGAGCTGTTTGCTGAAATTGCCCAATTACTCTTTTACTATTGAAATTTGAGGTTAATAAGCTGTTCTAGGTTTTGTTCATTGCTGTGTTTCAATAGGGTTGGTTTCATGCAAATATTTGTTAAAGTGAATTATGAAATACAATCTTCTGGGAGGCGGGCCAGGGCTTCTTCCTTTATGTTTCGTAACACTTCAGTTGGATGGGATTGCTATCTTCCTGAAACTTATATAGCACTTATTTGAACTTGTCGTGTGACATTTATCACTTCATATCATAGTAAAATGCTATCAGACAGATGGAAGTTCAAACCCTGACATCTACCTCATCATATAATAATGAAAATGTTGTTTAGTTTCTCAAGGATTCAGTTTTTTTTTTCCTTGTCATGTGAGAAAGATCAGCTGTTATGCAGACGACATGGCATAATATAGGTTCAAAATGCTTTTAAACATTTAATAATACTAACAAAAACTTGTATAATTCTTACACGCCAGGCACTGTTTTAAATTCCTCACATGCATCATTTGTTCTTCACAATGACATAATGAAATAGGCACTATTCTCCCTGTTCTATACACAAGGAAACGAAGGCATAGCAGGGCTAACTACTTTTCTAGGACAGAGACTTGGCAAGATGTTAAGAGTCAGGGTTAAAACTAAGGTATCTGACTTCTGCATTTAACCCCTTTGCTATACAATCTATCAATATGTATATATTGTTCTCTCTTTCTTATTGGTAAGAAGAATGTAATGTAGTAGAAAGGGTTTTTATGGTTTGGATAAGAATGGTGTGCTAATGCAGGAATGTTCAGAGGGAAAATGACTGGTTTGTGACAGCTGTAACCTAATCAGTACATCCTTGTCTGAATGAGGTGACTGGTAACTGTAGGCAGGTGGGGCATGACTGGAGGTGTTGGGTCATAGGGGTCATGCCCTGGAAGTGTTCATCTTTTCTGCAGTTCCTTCCCAACTCTCTCTCTGCTTCATGGCTGCCATGAATGGAGCAACTTTTCTTTGCCATGACCTTCCACCATGATGTGCTTCCTCATCTTGGGCTCAGAGCAATGGACTTGGCCAACCATGGACTGAACCTCTAGAACAGTGAGCCGAAATAAATGCCTATGAAAAAGCTGACTAACACAAGGGTCATAGAACTGGAATTGTATTCCTAGATCATCAGTAGCTGATTATTCTTGGGTGAATCCTTCAGTCTCTCATCCAAGAAACAAAGGAGTTAGGTGGCAAACAAACTTTTTTTTTTTTGTCTTTCTAATACAATTTTCTTTAGTGAATTGCCCTCTCCCAAACTATTTCAGAAAGGTTGTTGGTTACATGGTCACTTGTTCCCCACTGCAGGGCTTCCAGAATTTTCCATATCTCTAAACACAGTGATTGGTCCAGGACTGAGTATAAACAATACATGATTATAGCATTTCATATGTGTAAGTGGACCCAGGAAAAAGTAATCCCATTTTTTATTTTCAAATAGATAATATGAAATAATTATGAAGGCATAAGGTTGCCAGGGACCATCTCTGCAACCAGATGGGGAGAATCTTCCTGAAACTGCATTCAACACAAAGCAAGCAGGGAGGTTGAATTGGAGCTTGTGGGGAGAAAGAAGAAAGAAGTGGAAAGAGAGAAGAGAGAAGAGGGAAGAGAGAATATGTCAAGAGTTACTTTTACAATGATTATTTTGGTACCTGGAGTCAACTATATCTGAAGTCAGTCTATGTTTAAGAATTTTGTGATCCTATAAGATATTCCTCATCTTAAAGTAGTATGGACTATCTTTGTTTCATTTCTAAAGCAAAAATTCTCATCCATATAGAAGACTAAAATAGATAATATCCCTTCTACTTATAATGTTCTGTAACCATAAGTTTCATTATATTTTTAGTCCTAAAGGAATATACACTTTTTGACAAAGCAGATGCTAAATAAATATTTTTTTAAATAAATGAAATTATCCAGCTAGCAATCCAGGATAAAAATAGGTATACCTTGGAGTAAAATATTTATTTCAAATGACTTTTATAGGTTCCTGGTGATTGATTACTTTGTTAGTAATCTAAAATATTCAAAGCCTGTGTTTCCTTGGCTTAAAGATTGTTCCTGAGCCACTTGACTTCTTCTAGACTTTGTTTTAAAAGCCAGCTGTTACTGGAGGACTGATACAAATTAAAGAGCGGCTTGTTGGGCACAAGGACAAATCTGCTCCTGAAAACAGTAAGCTAAACAAAGATGGAATCAGTAGGATGTAAAAAGCATTTCTAACCATAACCCGTATACCCTAATATAGGGTCATTCAATTTAAAGAGACTACAGGAAAGAAAGAAGTGAATGACTCTAATTCAAGATTACATCCATTCTGTGTTGATCCACCTATATAATTTCCCACACCCACACTACAATTGATATATTTACAAAGGTGAAGAGATATTCAGAATCAATTCGTGAATGACACAAAGATATTTAAAAACTGCTTGCAATTTGATTAGTATGCATATATTATTCTTATTGCTTCTTATATCCAAATGTATTCATACATTCAGAACCACATGAAATGATCCCTCTGCAATCATCCACAGATTGAATCCTCCTTAAAGAATTTAAGCTCTCTTAAATCCCTTCCATGTGCCAGAAGTCTGTTAAATGCCTTATGCATTATCTCATAATACTCTCAACAGATATAAGACAAATAATATCATCACTCCCATTTTATATATAGAGAAATTGAGATTTAGAGTTTAAATGATCTACTCAAAGTATTGCAAGTCTTTCTGGCTTCTAATATTCCTCTTTAATCACTATGGTATACTGCTCTTCCCAGATCTAATTAGTGTTAATGATAAAAATTTAAATATTGCCACCCAACCAAAGAGGGAATAAGGGGCTCAACCGAGATAGTGTAAGATTGTGGGAATAAGAGAGGGGAAAAGAATGAAGTCAAATACCTGTAGGAAGCAATATTTTCAAAAAATAAGACAAAGACGTATATTTCCTTCCCCAAAGTGATAAATCCTTTCCATTCACTGCTCTCAGTTCATTTCATGTAAATTCTATGTATAACATGAACTCATAGTTTCGTAGTTCAGACCTGCTTGGCTGCTAGCATCCTCCTTAGGGCTCTGCCAGCCAAAAAGTAAGTGATACTGCCAGGAATAGCAAGGCAGTGCATGCTGCAGCCTGCCAGAGGTAGCTGCTGCAATCTAGCAGTAGATTTAGTATTTCCTGTAGAGGCTTTCTGAAAACAAAAGTTCCCAGCTTGTTTGGATGTGACTCGCTTATGTTTCCATGATGTCTTGAACCATGGCTTTTTAGGGGTCATTTCATTGCATAAACATTGTTCTGCCTCTATAGGGAATCCACCACACTCACACAGACAAGCTTATGGAACAATGACATTTGGTTTTTAAGCAGAAAATAGATTGCTTATTATTAGCTTCCAGAATGGACTTTTCCAAGTTATGTAAAAGACAAAAGCAATGTTTGGTGAGATACTCATCCATTTATTAAGGTGTAGACATAAGGGAATGCTCCCTGATGAGATAAAACTTTAAAAGCCTTAGAAATGTGGGAGGTCTCTGTGAAAGTGAGCAAGGAACTCTATTTATCCCAACACACATGGTATTATTAGCTGCTTGCATCTGTCTGTGGCTCAAGTGGAATAGTGATCTTAGAGCTAGTGATTGGTTTCCAAAGAGTTCCATAAGTTTGGGTGGAATAGCTTCAGTGTGATTTCACATATGGCTCCTTTTCATGATGTCAATTGAAGAGTTGATTCAACATTATTGAACCTTGGATTTTTGGCTCAATCATTTCTTTAAAAATGCAGAAAAGCTGAGCCCAGTGGCACATGCCTATAATCCCAACAGCTCAGGAGGCTAAGGCAGAAGGATTGCAAGTTTAGAATCAGCCTCAACAACTTAGTGAGGCCCCAGTTAACTTAATAAGACCCTGTCTCTAAATTGAAAAAAAAATATTTTAAAAAGTTCTGGGGATGTGACTCAGTGGTTAAAATGCCTCTGATTTCAACCCCTAGTTAAAAAAAAAATCAGGAAATACAATATTTCCTTATATTACCTTCATCTATCTGTTATTTAAGCTTCTATGATGAATTGGGTTATGTGACAAAATACTTGGGTCTTTTCACCTAGCAAGTGTATTGGTATATTGAGATATTACACATAATTTTTATGAATAACATTTCCTGAAAAGCTTTCTACATATTAAATATAGAATATTTAATATATTTAACATTTAACATATTTAACATTCACTATATTTTATCTCTTTGCTATGTTTCTGACTGTCTCCCTTTACCAGGACGTAAACACACACAGGCCAGATAAAACAGTTTTATCTGTTTTAGTCACTGCTAAATCCTGAACACCTACAATCATGCCTGGCTCAGTTAGGTTTTCAATAAATAGGTTTCACTTGAAGGAACAGGGATTACACTAAGGGTTTTATAGGCATATCCTTTTGAATCATTATATTAACCCATATAAGCATGTTATGTTTCCATTCCCATTTTCCTGATAAGAAAATGAGGCTTTGAGAATTTAAATAAATTTCTCAAGGCTATATAGCAGACAAATCACAAAGCAAGGATTCAATTACAAGACTCTGTCTCCAACCTCCATGTTCTTAATCTCTGGTTTATGCTCTCCTCCTGAACAATTCTACATGACTAAAATATCTGACCTTCTTCTGGATACAGGAAGTCACAATGGGGAGGATAGGGCCAGCATGGTTCCCAGAATTCTAGTTATGTCCATTGTTAGACAAGTTCACACTTTGAGGGAGTTTCTATGATGCATCACTTTTTCCTACCTCTTCCAACTGTTAGAGACTGGGGAAAAAAGTCACTTTGGGGGGATTTCTCCTTCTCATACCTGACGGTGAAGCACGTGTGTAGAAGAACAAATCAGGTATTCTGGGGTGAAGCATTGGGAAATCATTTATACCTCTGACTCTCAATTTCTTTTGTCTGGCTGGGTGTGCTTTCTATTCTTGAAAATGCAAAGGTTTGAACAAGGTGTATTTGTGGTCTGGCTTTAAAGGGAAAGAAGAGAAAATAAAAAGACTAAAGATAAACCAAGGTAAACAAAGATTGAATGCCTACAACACTGAGGAAGAATGAAGTTATAAAAAGCACATGCAAATTGAGAGTCCCTTATCTGAATGCCTGGGACCAGAAATATTTTGGATTTTGGATTTTTTTGAGGTTTTGGAGTATTGTACATATATATAATGAGCTAGTTTAGGGATGGAACTCAAGTCTAAACATGAAATTCATTCATGTTTCATCTACAGCATAAACATAGCCTGAAGGCAATTTTATACAATATTTTTAGTGTGTTTGTATTTTAACTATGATCTGTTACATGAGATCAGGTATGGAGTTCTCCATTTGTGGTATCACCTCAGCATTCAAACAGTTTCAGATTTCGGGTCATTTTGGATTTTTGATTTTTGGATTAAGGATGCTCAATCTGTGTGTTTCCACAAAATGTTATTGCTCTAGAAAAGGAGAAAAGTTTCCTATAATGCTGGCAGAAGGGGCAGTTAAGTTTTCCTAGGGCCTAGGGATCTGGGGCTTTCCACTGGCCACTTTCAGTTACTGCTGTGAACTATCAATTTGTCTTGCTCTGGCCATTCTTCTCCCTCTGTTATTACTCACCACCTCTTAACCTTTTGTTCATGGTTTTGTATCTCTTCTAGGGAACTGAGAGATGATTCAGATACACAAATAGACATTTTTATGGGTTAAGATTAAATACATGACACACAGCCACTGTCATGATTTTCTTATTCTGTAAAGAGTTTGCCTAGGATTCTGTGTTGAAAAATATTGAATAAGATTTACTAATGAAGAACCCATGCCCAGCACTTTGGAAGCTAAGACTTAGCTTTAATATTATCTGTAACCTTTTAGTTTATTAAACCTAAACTAAATAGTTAAATGTTTTTTTCTTGAGAACAATGGAAACTTTTGGCTGAAATGGGATGTGTGGTTATATGAGGCATATGGAAAATGAAAGAGTCGACATGAGAAGGTCCTTTATTTTCCTTTGTATTAGATTCTCAAAGACCCAGAACACTTTTCACAATAGAATGATACAACACTTTGACTGTCATCGCTGGCTGCCTATTACCCAGGGGGCTTTTAAAAACTACTTATGCATGAGCCCATCCCAGACAAATCAAACCAGAATCTCTTGGAATGAGGTTTAGGCATTGATATTTTGTAAAAATCTCCCTAGATGATTCAAATACAAAGCTAGGGTAGACAGCTAAAGTAGAATAAAGACAGCAGACTTCAGAGTCTGACAGACCTGTGTTTGAATTCTGGATACACTACTTTTATGCTAACTGACATTGGGTAAATCTTGAAGCTTTTTGAACTCATGTTCTTACCTTGAAAAACGGAGGCAGTGTGCCTTCACCAGAGGATCATTTTAAATAGAAAATGAGAACGTATGTGGTATAGCCAGCATGATGCCTTGTATATAATTGCCTTTTAATAAATTAGGGTTATTATCACTATCATCATCATTATTAGGCTAGGAAAAGATCATCATTTCTATATGTAAACACTGCATAGCAATAAAGAGGGGCAGATACTCACTAGAGACCACTCCACCATCTGCTCTTTGTCAGATGGAAAATTGTACTAGTATATTTCTACTGTTTATCCACTTTGAAGTTTTTTTCTTTTTTCTTATTTTATTTTACTTATTTATTAATTTTGGTACTGGGGATTGAACCTACAGGCACTCAACCAACCACTGAGTCACATCCCTGATACTGCCAGTTATCAGTGAGAAATTCTGCTTCCTCACCCACATGCTGAAGTTTGAACATTAGAGAAACACACCAAGACAAGCATATAAAGCAGGGTTTATTTAAAAAGGGGTAACACAGACTTCTCCCACGAGGGAGAAGGGGGCATATCTGGTACCTAGTATTTCCAGAAGCGAGGTGTTCTGCCCTTTTTTTATATGTCCTAGGCTTCCTTTGTTCTCCTGCCTTTCCCCCCTTATCTTTCTCCATCCTGCATATGTGACTAGGCCCAGGAATGCTCGGTGGGAGGGCCAAAAGGTGGGAACCTGGTGGGCTGAAGGGGGAAGGGCAGGATGGTACAGCCCAGGACACAGTAACTACCATATAGTTCCCAGTAGGAACGGAAAACTCCTGAGACAGGTTACTTTAGCAACACGTTGGAGCAGGGGCAGGTTCTTGATAAGGGTGGAGGAAGAGCTCTGAAGGCATTAACATTTCAGTCCCTCAGGGGACAATCCAGAACTTTCTGGGACTCACTCAAAATTGGCCTGACTCCATCTGACCTGACTCCATTTACCTATCTTTACTGACCTGACTGCCTGTCTAATTCTGGCTTCATCCCCATCCCTTTTTATTCTGAGATAAGGTCTTGCTAAATTGCTGAGACTGGCTTTGAACTTCTGATCCTCCTGCCTTAGCCTCCTGAGACACTGGGATTAGAGGAGTGTGCTACCACACCTGGCTTCTAGCCTATATTTGAAACAATTTTGCAATGACTGAAACGATCATAATAGGTTTCTACTCATGAATGAAGAGTTCTCAAAGTTAAGACTCTTCTTTAAACATTTAGAGTTAGTTTATTCATTTTAACCCTGATTCTATTGTTTTAGCTGTGTTTTTCCAATGTGCTAAAAGATATATAGCCTTTTTATTATTCTATTTTTTTTATCTTCCATTGTCAAGAACAAAAAATCATTTTTCCTCAGTATTTTCTTCCAAATCGATAAGAAACCATACCATGTTTTTGGTCTTTTAATCATAACTCACTCTTTAATCCACTTCTACAGATTCTACCCTCTTTTATGCAAGCCAGTCATTTCATTAGCTACAGAGTTGCCAATTAGATTTAAACCTATCAACAAAACTAGTAAACTCAAAGTACTGTTCACTGTGGATGAGATGCACTTGAATTTCAACTTGCACAGAATAAATGCTCGTATAACTGTTTAATTAGAGGCACTGTTTTTGCTATTAAACAGAAACAAAGTGACTTTACCAACAATGATTTATTTCCTTTAAAATTCTTCAGATGTGTCAACAGAAACAGTAAGTACATGTTTTACATATTTAGAAGGCAGTTACACTACGACATTCATAAACACACCAGTGTTCTCATAGGCTCTATTTTTTCGAATCACATAATTTGTGCCCAGTAAAATCAATGATTCAGCTATGTGCACCTCTTAACCTTAGGGTCTACTTCTGATCACTTCCCAAGGTTATACTTTACTAAGTTACTGGCTTGGTTCTAATCCATATTACCCTTTGTTTCTTTATCTTTCATCCCTGCACCTGCTAATATATCACATACAATTCATCCAGACAACTGTCTTGATTCTTTCCTTCCCCTGTTCACAAACCTTTAATAAATCCTGACATTTCTTATAAAGCACAAGTCATTTGGGACAAATGGAAAGGGTTCAATTTGCTTAAATTTGGTGGCACATGAGTTTGAGTCTGGGTGTTGTCTCTGTGACTTTTAGCTTTTCTTCCCTAAGCCTGTTTTGTCACCTGTAAAATAAGGTTAAAAATAACTACCTTAGGGTTCAAATATGCATTAAATAATATAACTTCTGGAAATTACCTAGTTTAGCACCCAGCTCCCAGTGAAAGCCCCGTTAACCCCAGTCATTTTCTAGACCAGCTCTTACCACAACATCCTTCTGTCCCTCTCATATGTCACTTCCCTTCTGTATCTATTGTCTCTGTATACATATGTCTTCTACTCTCCTTCTTCCATAGCTTTATTCATCTGTATATTCATGCGGTTCACTTGGCCATAAATGAATGGTTTTTCTTTGTTTCTAACCAGCTCTGGTCTTACTTTTGCCAGACTGTTCCAGTCAATGTTAACCTCCGACTCCTTCCTTAGAGACCTTTAGTGTGCTCTTCCACCCTACCTTGAGTTCTGTTCCAGGTCAAAATTTGCATCCAATTCCTCTACCTGATCATGAGCCCCTAATGGCAAAGCAAAGGGCTTGACCTTTCTTATCTTGGCCTGCTCCTGTCATTCTCTACCACACCTTTCTGAGTGCCTTACAGGATTTCTTTAAAAAGGAACAACTCAAAAACATTTAGCACATATTTAACAAATTTATCATACTGTTAAAACTGTAAAACACAGATATGTAAGATGCTAATATTATTACTGATCTTATTATTAGGAAAATTAATCAAGTATATCAAGCTTAAGCAACTTACCAGAGTGATATTATGAATAAAAATTCTCATGTCTTGGAAGTTGTAATAGAAGCCCTTAACAGGCCCTGGGGACTTAAGGTACACCTAACAAGCTCACAGTAACAATAGTCAAGTACAATAAAACTAAGGCAACTGGAGAGAAAACAAAAGACAAAACACTTAATGCAAGTTGAAGTGCTTATGACAGGAATATGAAGAAGTCAGTCATACTTATTCTGGCTCACAGGAGCCTGGAGGAAAATCTCTTCTTCATTCTCATTCTTCTCATTGGCAAACAAAGAAATAGAATAAACAAAGGAGAGACTCAATTCTGAGCTTAACACAAACCAGTACTTCATCTGCCTCTATAGATTGCATTAATCATGCTTTCTTCCTCTTATTTATACATTTCATATGTAATAAGTAGATTTTTATGAATATTGTATTTTGGGTATATATCATGTTTCTCTATCATATTTCAAGTTCTTTGGTTTCTCCATTTAAAAGTAAAATTATTTAAAACGTTATAATTATTTGATGTTTCTATGATCACAAGTTTCTTTTAAACATTTCATTTGCACTTAGCTGATAAGGTGACCAGCAGCCTGATCTGACAGAAAATGAGGATTTTTCTGGGATATGGGACTTTCAGGGTGAAAACAGGACTGCCTCTGGGAAACTGGAAAACTTAGCACCATGATGAAAGATTTCCCAACTTTAAAGAGACAAAGATTAGCTTCTGTTCCTCTTAACAAGGTGCTTGCAATCCAGCAAATAGGATGAATGAAACCAAGTACAGAACAATTCAAGAGAGAAAGAAATCAGGTATAAAGGTGTGTGCAAAACATACAGATCTCAATGATTTAGAACTGGGAGGAGGAGGAGGAGAAGGAGGAGGAGGAGGAGAAGGAGGAGGAGGAGGAGGAGGAGGAGGAAGAGGAGGAGGAGAGAGCTACTTTGAAAAGAGGAACCTAGGTTGGATCTGCTCAGATAAAACATAAGCTTAGAAATTGAAGATCACAGGCATGAAGGGTGAGAAGAGAAGTAGTGAAGGTATGAAATAATCAGAAATGCATCAGCCTGCCCTGGCGCTGTAGAGGATAAGTGGGCTGCTATAGAAAAGCATACTGTGGATACAATGCATGCAGTTTGGGGTAACTTTAGCTTTTCAGCATTTGCTAGGATAATTAAGCAATGACTGCAATTAGATACACATTTGATTGTTCAGTCCTCTAAAGGATAAGTTATGCCTCTTTCTGTGCAAACTAGTATGTTTTACACATGCACATACAGGCTTAAATGGAGTGAGCATTACGCAGTGAGTTTGAGGGAGAGATAGCATCTACCCTGAAATGTTTTATGTGGCAAAATACTCTACAGCAAAACCAAACTGATAGAATAAAGAAGTTTCAGCAAAGAAAATAAATAACTGCTCTTTTCAAACAGAGATTGCCCTTTATCTGATATTGGCAGAGCCATATGTTTAGCTTATAGGAAGTACCCTTGCCTTTTGTTTTATTGCTTCTCTGCAAGTTATTTGCCTCCAATTTTAGCAGTTGCATTATTTTTCTAATCTTTCTCAATTAACATACCTTCGGCATCATGGAGGAACTGAAATGGAAGAGGAAGTTACATGGGAATGACATTCCATCCTTCCAGAAGAACAATTTCCCTGTCAAAAATTCAAGAGGAAGAATGTGAGTTATTATTTTTTTTCTTCATTTGTTACCAGTGTCTACTTAAAATTCGGAGGAACTGCATTTTCTGTGACTGCTTTTGCTTTAATATGAACTCTGTAAAATATTCCATTTTCTTCTTACCACTTCTCTCTCCTCAAAAGCTAGCTCTTGTACAAAGAGGGAAAGAGAACTCTGCTTCCCTGAGTAAACAGGCCCTGCTGAGCGGAGCCCCTCTCCCATGGAAAACCCACCCCCTTCAGAGGAAGTCAGATCCTGGGCAAAATAGGTGAAGAAAAAAAGAGCAGCTGTTAAAACATTTAGTCTGTTTTTCTCCTCAACCCCTGTGGGTCTCTCTTGCTTCCCAGCCCCCTCCTCAAAGCAATCCGTTCTATCCCTGGGCTTATGTGCTGGAGACCCTCAGCTTCGAGCAAACATGGCAAGGAGGAGGGCATTCCCTGGTCTCCCCATCCCTGCCGCCATCTTCCACCTCTCCACTCTGCTCACCACATTCCTGGGGGATAGTTGAAAGATTGATTGGATGGGTTTTGGCAGCTATTTGCAGAGCCTGCAGCCACAGCTTGGTTTAATTAGGGAATCAGAGCATTTCTTTTATGTAGGTCACATCAGGTTTTGATTCCAGATCTCATATAACTCTAACCTTTCTAAAAAGTCAGAAATACATGTAAGATTGCAAATAAAAGAAAAAAGCAACTCCCCCCCCCCCATATTGCTCAGGAGACGTGTATGTTAATGAAGCCATTGTCTCTTTTTTATTGTCTAATTGTGGGAATAAGAGTGGTATTCTACTTTTTCCTCTACCAAGCTCCTGTGGTCTGAGGCACATATGCAGAACACATATTATAAAATTATTAGCAGGGATCTGGGGGAGGGCTGATGGTCATTTGCTTTCTTTTTTTGTGTGTGTCTGCTTTTTCACCAGAAAGACTTAGTGAATTTCCTTCCTCTGGAATTTAATACTGAAGAATCTATTTGAAAGAATGTGAAAACAATTACCCAGTTAATCTCTGAGATGTAATTAGAAATAAATACAAGGTAGTAAGAGAGATATCAGACAGAGCATTATAATGACTCTTCATGAACTGAAACCTCAAATTAAATATTTTCAAGCCATAGGCAGCCCGTAGGAGACCTTGTCTAAAGAATTTATAATGCACAAAGAATACTCTTTGGAAGAGAATACTCTTTGGAACCCAAGTAACAACCACTGATGATTATAGAAACCTGAATGGTGAACATGGATTCTGGTAAAACCTGAGCTAATATACTACTAGTCTTTCAGAAATTTGTTAAAATTAAGGCATAATTCTGGTTTAAATTGTTCTTCAGGTACTGAAAAAACCCCCGTTTCCCTGTCCAAGGAGAATCACACGAAACACTGGCTGCAAAAAGCAAGAGGGATTTATTGGGACACAGGCGCCTGCGGGTGCCCAGCAGAACCCCAGCCGGAGCTTAGGTGAGCTGGCACACCGGGCTTGGGGATACAGAGATTTTTATAGAGTAAAGGGGCAGTTTTCACGCGGGGGAAGCAATAAGTTTCTTAATAGTTAATCTTAAACCCAGCATATAGGCTACCTAAAGGGCAAAGTTGTTTTTCACTTTATGTTACTGGAAAAGCCACATAAAAGTTACATGTTAGCACTCTGGTCCTCCTGTTGCTGCTCATTCAGGCATGCCTTAGGACCTGGTCCTTTGTGCTTTCTCAACCGGTTACACCTAACTGATTGTCTGAAAAACACCTCTAGTGCCTGCGTAGGTTTGTGACATGCCTCGGTGGTTTTGCAACTAGGCCTGAGGTTGTTGGGCTGGGGTCTTTCATTACCATGTTTTGTGTTTACTTCTGCTAGTAGGAAATTTGAAATTTTAGCAGCCCAGTGAAATAAAAACATGAAATATTCAGATAGTGAGACAGCCACTTTAACCGCCACCTCCAGGAAGCTGTGTTTTCAGAATATATGTCAATTCAGGAAATGCATACTTAATGGACTAATGTGACTTCATGTAATCTGCCACCCATGGATATATTAGGCTACACAGCAAGTGTCATGCAAACAAGTGAAGGTTACAGGCTCTCAGAGTGTGAAGCAGTGTCCTGTTTACATTTCCTGGATGGTTAAATGAAGAACTGTGTGAAACACTGAAATGAAATACGATGAGCATTTCAAGTCCGGCACCTCTCAAAATGTTAAGAGGGGGCTATTAGCCCTCGAAGGCTGCAGGTCCAATCAATTTCAAATTGTTAAAAGCAGCTGGAAGGGATGTCTGTCAATGGAGGAGGTATCTGGTCTGTTGGAGAAGCTCCCAGACTCTTGGGTTCATTATTTTCAGAATGAAAGGAGAACCACAGCTGTCCATTCTGATACATTTGATTAAACTGCTAAACTGAGGGTCAGAAAGAGATTGGGGAGCCTTCAGCTGAGTTTCAGAGCCAATAGTTTCTGTGCATATATTGACTTTCCAAACTTCGTATTGGGCAGGAAGTATCACAATGATAGAACTTGCCATGAGATCTCTGGCATGTTCATTGTTGGAACCACATCATTGAAACTGCCTGTCTTGGGATATTTTATTCTTGTTCTTCTCGCCTGTGACTGTCTCTGCTGTGAATAATATCCAAGAAGAGTAAAATGAGTTCATTATGGTTTCAAATTGCCTGAGGCAGAACTTTGCTTTTACCTCTCAGAGGAGGTTATCTTTCAGGGAGGATGCACTGGTACCAAATACATGGAAAAGGTGGAGTTTATCTACCTCCAAATCAAATTTAAGTGGTCATAGTATCTCCTGTGATCTTAAGTCCTTTAAGAAAAAGTGAGGATGATAGCTTTGGAATCACTCTGCTTTCACTAAATTCATTCTGTAGTATATAGAGGTTTGTACTTTTATTATGGCTGGAGTTAACCCACAGACACTCTCAAATTTGCAGTTGGTTAGAGCTTAGGAAGAAAAATCTACAGTGTATTCTATAGAGCTGCAATGCCCCCTCCTGTCTGCTCTGCATGGGGTAGAGAAACTCATTTGTGTTTATAGGAGTTGACTGTGGCTAGTGAAAACAATGTTTATACTGCTCTGTCACCATTCTCCTATATACTCAAAAAACTATAAAAGTCATAGTTGGGAAAAGAGATATCAAGCATACAAATACTATTCCATTTCCTCATTTGGTCTCCTATAATCTGTAGGAAATAAAATACAACACTTAAGGTTGCTGTCATTTTTATTAAATTGCCTGTTTAAACCCAATTATCTTTGTGGCTGAAAAGGGACATCCTCCTTCCAATAATATGTAGGTAATGAACATATTGTACCCCTAAAAACAACAGGTACTATTCAACCACTAGAATCTTGATGGACATAATCAGTTGGAATTATCAGTTCATCTATCTGAATAAACTTTGATTCTTTCTCTTACAAAAACCATACAACAATTTATAAAATATAAACAGACTACATTATATCTTAACTTCCAATAACGTCTCATAAAGACATTTAATGAGACCCTTAACCAGAACTAAATAAAGAAAAAATATCCCTGACTTGGTTTGTATTCTTCTTCTTTTTTTTAACCACAGGTTTAGCATGGCTTCCTCTGATTCTCTACATCCCCTATCATTCATGCTCCACACAGTCTACATGTAGCAGTTATTTCCCTGGGCAAGGCTTTTAATAAATATTTCAGAAGATTCTCAGGACCTTTCACTGTATTTTGTTCAAAGTCAGATTTTCCATAGAGTCTTCCTCAATAATTTTTAAAGGAGGTTTACATGTTTTTAATGTATTCTGAAAATTGTCTCAAGTTCTTATTGCACAAATGAAATATGGTAAGTCTTCTCCAAAGAATCACAGGTGTATTCTCATGTGTGTGTGTTTGTGTTTGTGTGTGGTATGTCTCTGTGGGATTGTGAGTTGTGCTTCCGTGATGGAAAGAGTTTGCAAATGCTGCTTGGCATTGAGAGGTAAGAAATATAATCTGAAAAATTTCTCACCTACTACATCAAAATAATAGATGCTGAAATTTTCTATATACCAATAATAAGTTCTTGTGTTTTAGATTTTTTCATGCACTTAATTAGGTTGTTGATAAAACTGTTAGGGTGAACCAGATTTAATTTACAAATTGAGTCAATGCATTCTTATACAGATTCTTTTCACATGGAGTTTGGCTTTAAAAGTCTCTTCATAATTGTTTCAGCAGAGGGAAAAGCACCTCAAAACACTTCTCCAAGTGCAGAAAAATATGCTGTGTGTAGAGGTTAGACTAGAGGAGATTAGACATGCTTCATGGTTTCTTTCCTGATCACACATTTTGAGGCCTCTGTAGTATTAATAAATCTTTGTGTTTGTTTGTTGACAGGTAGAAAAGGGTCAAATTGAAACTATAGCAAATAGAAAGTGATAACTTATTGATGCCATATTTTGAAAGCTTCCTTCTTTTTTTTATTTTTTTATTATTTTATTTTTTTTAATGTTGGTTGTTCAAAACATTACATAGTTTTTGATATATCATATTTCACATTTTGATTCAAGCGGGTTATGAACTCCCATTTTACCCCGTATACAGCTTGCAGAATCACATCAGTTACACTTCATTGCTTTACATATTGATAAACTCATGTCAGTTGTATTCTGCTGCCTTTCCTATCCTCTACTATCCCCCCTCCCCTCCCCTCCCATCTTCTCTCTCTACCCCCTCTACTGTAATTCATTCCTCCCCCTTGTACTGTTTTTCCCTTTCCCCTCACTTCCTCTTGTGTGTAATTTTGTATAACCCTGAGGGTCTCCTTCCATTTCCATGCAATTTCCCTTCTCTCTCCCTTTCCCTCCCACCTCTCATCCTTGTTTAATGTTGGTCTTCTTCTCGTGCTCTTCTTCCCTAGTCTGTTCTTAGTTACTCTCCTTATATCAAAGGAGACATTTGGCATTTGTTTTTTAGGGCTTGGCTAGCTTCACTTAGCATAATCTGCTCTAATGCCTTCCATTTCCCACCAAATTCTATGATTTTGTCATTTTTTACTGCAGAGTAATACTCCATTGTGTATAAATGCCACATTTTTTTTTATCCATTCGTCTATTGAAGGGCATCTAGGTTGATTCCACAGTCTTGCAATTGTGAATTGTGCTGCTATGAACATCGATGTAGCAGTGTCCCTGTAGCATGCTCTTTTTAGGTCTTTAGTGAATAGACCGAGAAGGGGAATGGCTGGGTCAAATGGTGGTTCCATTCCCAGCTTTCCAAGAAATCTCCATACCGCTTTCCAAATTGGCTGCACCAATTTGCAGTCCCACCAACAATGTACAAGTGTACCCTTTTCCCCACAACCTCGCCAGCACTTATTGTTGTTCGACTTCATAATGGCTGCCAATCTTACCGGAGTGAGATGGTATCTTAGGGTGGTTTTGATTTGCATTTCTCTGACTGCTAGAGATGGTGAGCATTTTTTCATGTACTTATTGATTGATTGTATGTCCTACTCTGAGAAGTGTCTATTCAAGTCCTTGGCCCATTTGTTGATTGGGTTATTTGTTATCTTATTGTCTAATTTTCTGAGTTCTTTATATATTCTGGATATTACGGCTCTATCTGAAGTGTGAGGAGTAAAGATTTGTTCCCATGATATAGGCTCCCTATTTACCTCTCTTATTGTTTCTTTTGCTGAGAAAAAACTTTTTAGTTTAAGTAAGTCCCATTTGTTGATTCTAAATGTTAACTCTTGTGCTATGGGTGTCCTATTGAGGAATTTGGAGCCCGACCCCACAGCATGTAGGTCGTAGCCAACTTTTTCTTCTATCAGATGCCGTGTCTCTGATTTGATATCAAGCTCCTTGATCCATTTTGAGTTAACTTTTGTGCTTGGCGAGAGAAAGGGATTCAGATTCATTTTGTTGCATATGGATTTCCAGTTTTCCCAGCACCATTTGTTGAAGATGCTATCCTTCCTCCATTGCATGCTTTTAGCCCCTTTATCAAATATAAGAAAGTTGTAGTTTTGTGGGTTGGTTTCTGTGTCCTCTATTCTGTACCATTGGTCCACCCGCCTGTTTTGGTACCAGTACCATGCTGTTTTTGTTACTATTGCTCTGTAGTATAGTTTGAGATCTGGAATCGCTATACCACCTGATTCACACTTCCTGCTTAGTATTGTTTTTGCTATTCTGGGTCTTTTATTCTTCCATATGAATTTCATGATTGCTTTCTCCATTTCTACAAGAAATGCCGTTGGGATTTTGATTGGCATTGCATTAAACCTATAGAGAACTTTTGGTAATATCGCCATTTTGATGATGTTAGTTCTGCCTATCCATGAACAGGGTATGTTTTTCCATCTTCTAAGGTCTTCTTCAATTTCTCTTTTTAGGGTTCTGTAGTTTTCATTGTATAAGTCTTTCACCTCTTTTGTTAGGTTGATTCCCAAGTATTTTATTCTTTTTGAGGATATTGTGAACGGCGTGGTTGTCCTTGTTTCCATTTCAGAGGATTTGTCGCTGATATACAGGAATGCCTTTGATTTATGCGTGTTGATTTTATAACCTGCCACTTTGCTGCATTCATTTATTATCTCTAATAGTTTCTTTGTAGACCCTTTTGGGTCTGCTAGGTATATAATCATGTCATCTGCAAATAGTGATAATTTAAGTTCTTCTTTTCCTATTTTTATGCCTTTAATTTCTTTCGTCTGTCTAATTGCTCTGGCCAGTGTTTTGAGAACTATGTTGAACAGAAGTGGTGAAAGAGGGCATCCCTGTCTTGTTCCAGATCTTAGAGGGAATGCCTTCTTGATTCCTTCTTGATTTGATAATTTCTGAAATGATCCTCACCCAGACATGAAACAGTGAATATTCCCCTTTGGCCTACTCTACATCCATAAGAAGGCTTTGTGGAGTCGGGCCTGGGGAGGAGGCCTTTCATTCTGAAGTGTTTGTGTTCTGATCCCACTGATGAGTCAGCTCCATGTCCAGCTGGCTGTGGGAAACTTGGAAAAGACATTAATTCCTGTCAAATTTTCCCTCTGGGTCTTCCAACTAGTACTCGATCACAATGACCTATTTTCTTTAGCATCTGGTGGTAGACTTTTTAAAGACGCCTTTGTAACCGAATCTTAGCCCAGAAAGTTATGACTTTTTATGACTTGTGATGAGCTTGAACCCAAATTTGAATTTGTGAGAGAGCTTGACAACTGTTCAAACACCTATCTGACTCCATGAGTATGTTGCTTTTAGCAGAAATAAAACCTTTATCTTGCTCTATTTTTAGAGTGTTCCTAATGGCAAAAGTCAAACAAGTACATTGATTCATACCATGTCCACTCTTTGGGGGTAGCTCTCAGGTGATCAAATGTGGAACACTTTTGATGGAGATGGGAGAAAAGTGACACTTTGACATGAATAGAATGTTCCAGGGAATGTACTCAGAAGTCTCAATCACTAACAGGAAATTTCTGAACAAGAAGAAAACCAATTAGGTAAGAAAGAGTTCAAACACAAATTATGCCAGCTGTATTGACAATCAAAGTAAGCTGTTTGCACAGGGAAAATAAAACAAAACAAAACAAAAAATCCATGCTTTTGAGATGCTTATCTTTCTTTAGAATATATTTTCAAAAACTGCACATTTGGGGGCATTTTATTTTTTTGTAATATAAAGTAAAAAAAAATTATAATAACCTGAAAAAATGGATGAAAACAATGTTTTGCAGCAGTTGCTGAGCATAGGGGCAGTATGTGAAGAGTGCACATAATCATCCTCAGAGTTCTCCTGTGAGGTGGGTGTTACTCTTGTGTTAGAGATAAGATACTGAGGCGCAAAGTGGGGGACCTGGGATTTGAACATGTGTATCTGATGGCAAAGCCTGAAGTCCTTACTCATAGCCTTTGCTGCCCTAGAAATGATTTGGTGAGATGAAGCACATGATTCAAAAAAAGTGGCCATTTCTGACATTTATGAGGTCATCTTTGGGAATACTAAGAAGAAAGCATCATAGGTCATTATTTATCCTAATATTCTTTGCTGAATCAAACATTACCATTTAGTTACTGCATATAGAGTCATTCATCTGGTCACAACACTTATTGAATATCCACTTTTTCCTATTTCCACACTTTGCTCCCATAGTCTTGGTGAAGGAGATCTAGAACTTTGGTGATCATAATTGTCAGAAAAATAATAAACTCAAGTTGTCTACTTCATTGGGCAACTCACACAAGTGGAACCAAACCCACTCCTTAAATATGGACTGGGCATGATAACTTCCTTTCAAAGAGGGCTGGATAGAACTTACAGAATCCTGCCAGGTACTGCCTCAGCCAGATGATCAAAGTTAACACAAATAGTGATAAATCATACTGAACATATATGCCCTTGATATGATGTGATGGAAATGATACTTTATTTTATGGTATCCCTCTCAAAAACACATTGCCCTCTGAAAAATACAAAGGCCTTGCCAGGAAGATTTCCCTGATCATCTTACCCAGAGAAACCCCTCACGCTGCTCTACCTGTTCATTTCCAACTTAGCTCTCTAAAATAAATAAATAAATAAATAAATAAATAAATAAAATTTTATTTCTTAATAGTTACTGTGTACTAAGCATGTTAAACATTCAGCAAATATAGAATGGCAGAAATGAGTCAGTTAATTTAATTTTAGAGATGTGTACTAGTACAGGTATTCTACAAAATACCTGACTAGTACATTTCAAAACAGTCAAGGTCATCAAAACAAAAAGAGTGTGAGAAGTTGTCATGGCCAAGAGGAGAGCTAAAGAGGCACAATGACTAATTTAATGTGTTGTCCTGGTTGGGACCCTGGAACAGACAAAGCACATTAGGGAGCAGCAAAATAAATCTGAATAAGTGTGTAGCTTAATTCATAAGAATGACCCAATATTAGGCTGGGGTTGTGGCTCAGTGGTAGAGTACTTGTCTAGTATGTGCGAGGCACTTGGTTTGATCCTCAGCACCACATAAAAAGAAGCAAATGAAATAAAGGTATTGTCTCCATCTACAACTAAAAAAAATAGTTTAAAAAAGAATGTCCCAATACTGATTAATGAATTATTTTTTTTGTTTTGCTTTCTAAAGAATTTTAAAAATTTTTTAAAATAAAAAATTGATACGTAATGCTTGGACATATTTATAGGGAACTGTGATATTTCAATACAATATTTATGAATCAAATCAGAGTAGTCAACATTTACCGGTTCATTAATTGTGAGACAAATGTACCATGATAATGTAAGAAGGTAATAATTAGGGAAGCTGGATGTGGAACATTTGGGAACTCAACTGCCTGTACAATATTTTTTGTAAATGACTAAAATTTCTCTAAAATAAAAAAGTTTGTTTTTTAAAACAAGAATACTGGAAAAATCAGTAACATACTGATTTAAACATTGACTGATGTTGGTTCCTCTGTAGTTACATATTTCTTTGCTTTCTTTCCCAAATGTTATAGCTTTATTAGAATTTGAAGATAAAATTTTCTTATTCATTCATTATTTTAGCAAGCAAATATTCAATCATCATCTAATAACAAGTGACCTTTACTGTTTGTTATTTGCCAGACAATGTGCTCAAAACTTGGCTGACATCATCTCATTCAGTTTTTACAACAATGTTATGAACCATCTATTATTATTGCCCTTAATTTATAGACAAGAAACTGCAGCTTAAAGGGACTGGATATCTTGCCAGTTATTTTTTGGCTAATAAGTTGTAAGTGTAGGCATGTGACTGTAAGCAGTCCATCCATCTTTGCTAAATCTGTATTTGCTTTTATTTTTTGAGCTGAGGATTGAATCCAGGGCCTTATGCATGATAAAAACATACTCTACCACTGAGCTACACCCCCAACTCCATGCTTTTGGATACTTTATCAGGTAAGAATGCATTGAGCTGCATCTAACACAAACCCAACTGTAATTGTTTCACTAAGAGAGTTTTATTTTTGGCATGTGAAAAATAACTGGGCTTTTATGACTGACCCAGGAAGCAATCAAGGACTGAGGCTGGTTAGGTCTCTCCTCATTCTTGATTATATGGCTTTTTCCTTTATAATTTGATCCTCACATGTCTATATTCTAGGATAAAAGAAGATGTTCCTGGTAGATCAGGAAAACAGAGCTTTTCTTCATATTCTCAGCAGCTTTATGTAAATGTATTATTGTCAGAATGCTATGATTTAGGTACAAGAGTGACAAGAAATTTATTTCAGTATTTTTGTTTTAAAGTAAAAATTTCAAGTTCAAAAATTACTGCTCAAAACGAATTCAAAGAATATAAAAGGGAGATTACATAGCACATAGCTGAAAAAATAATAGTTGAATGAATTAAAGAATGGTTATTGGGTAGTAACTGGGATGTCTGCCACATCCATTGAACTCTGGTAGGCTCCCGGGGTAGAAATCCACTCAAGGTGCAGTTCTGCTCTTAAATGACTCACACTTCATTAGAGGAGACAGGCTGTATGGAATTGCAGAGGGAGTTACAGGAAGGGCACTGAGGCAGCCTGAGAGATTTGGAGAATCTTCCTAGGCGAAAGAGGGTAAATTACAGGTAGGCGAAAAGAGAGGAGGAACATTTACATCAGGCTCTGAGGTGAAAAATCATGGTACATATTATAAACTAAAAGCAACTTGATGTTGAGGAAGCTCTGTATTAGTCTCCAAACAACACCCATCATTTACAGTTTTAAGTCAGCTTTTCATCATTGTGACCAAAATACCTGACAAAAACAATGTGTGTGTGTGTGTGTGTGTGTGTGTGTTGGGGAGGGTGGTTATTTGGGGCTCATGGTTTCAGAAGTCTCGGTCCATAGACAGGAACTCCATTGCAACAGATCCAAGGCGAGGCAGTACATCAAGGCAGAAGGGTATAGTGCAGGAGAAGAGCTTAGGACACGACAATTAGGAAGTAGAGAAAGACTATGCTTGGATCACAAGGAACAAAATATATACCCTAAATGTACACTCCAGTGGACTAGTTCCTCCAGCCCTCTGGCCTACAGTTGTGGCCCAATTAATCCATTCAAAGGCACTTATGCACTAATTAGGTTAAGGCTCTCATAACCCAATTGTTTCACTTTCTCTTTCCTCCCTCTCTCACAACTCCTTTCCTTTATTTTTAATTTTTATGTGGTGCTCAGGATGGAACCCAGCGCCCCACGCATGCCAGGCGAGCGCATTACTGCTTGAGCCACATTCCCAGCCCACAACTCCTTTCCTATCTACCAAGTCTCAGTGCAAAGGCTTTCCCCGAGAGATTTTCCTGACCACCTTATGCTGAGAAACCCCTTACCCTGCCCTACCCATTCATCTCTAACTTAGCTCTTAAAAAAAAGATTTCTTTTTCTTTCAAAAATCAATTTCTTAATATTTACTCTGTACTACATATGGCAAGCATTCAGAAAATTTTCATACAATGACAGAAATGATAGTCACTTAATTTGTTTAATTTTAGAGGTATAAATGTAAAATTATTATCTTCAGGATATAATTCTGGACATGTCTATCAGCTATTTGATCTTCGTCCTTTAGCATTAATATTATATATGTTTTCTTAAGTTTTTCTCTCTCCTGAGAAATTATTTTGCAGTTTGATTATTCAAGAACTAAGGGTCTTGAAGTAGGGGTCATGTCTAATATGTTTCTGGATTCTTCAAATTCTTCTCATAGTAGCTCACTGTAGACAAACTGCATTTATTGTCCATGAATGTAACACAGTAAAAAACTAGGAGTCTTTGAAAATGTACTAAATGCAATCTTTTCTGTTGGGAAAGAATTAGAACAATTGTTTCTACTTAAAACTATTCTGCTTATAGCCACAGATCAGTTGATGCTTTAGGAAGTTCAAACAAAATATTTCTACTGTTCATGACTATGACACAGTAGAATAGCATGCATGGCATAAGATTTTGTGATTCTCATTTCTACATGATTGCAGACAGATATTTAGGTACACAGTTCCTCTACCCACTGAGGACCCAATAACCGCAAAGAAATATTATAATGAAAAAACTAAATTCATTTTGTAGAAATTCTGAAAATGCTGAATGTGATCCATAGAAATTTATTCTCATTAGATACTCCTCATTTATACTGGTATAGCAAGTTTCCCATTAGCTTTATTTTTTATTTATGATATATTTTCTGCTTTTGCTTCATGCTGTGTCACAGCTAGTAATCTTGTTTTGCAATGCAATATGACGGGGGGGGGGGGGGGGGGGCATAGGACCAGATTTCTAATGCATTCCTTTCAAGAGTGGAGTCCAAGGACTCCTGTGGGGACACCAGGACTTCACGCAAAATTGTCAAAGGTGAAAATATTTTCTGGGGAAAAAAATTGAAAGAGAGACTTGGGGGAGAGCCCAGGAGGGTTAGTGGTGTGTGGGGAGAGGACAGAAATGTTATAAACAATTAAAAAGAAAACATGCAGAGTTCCAAAGAAAGGCCTAGATATAAATAAGTTTTAGAATAAGAAAAATGACTACCATGAAAACAGTGTAGCTTTATTCATTGGAAACTTTGTATAAAATCATGAAAGTACAGAATTTATTTGTCCAAATCACAGTTGTTGGACATTTTAGCAAGGAGAGCTGCATTCTGAAATTCTGCCCATGGAATACAGATTGGCCCTCGTACCCTTGTTCAGGTTGTAAAGGTACGGCGAAACGTTGGAGGGAGAGACCACCCAAGAGACTGACTCCATGCAATTGGCAAAAGGGGATATTTATTGGGATCCATTCCAGCGCGCTGGGACTCTGTGCTCACTCAAGAAGGAAGAGCAGCCCAGAGCCCAGAGCCAAGGTCAAGCAGAGCTTAAGTACACTTTTTGGAGAGGGCGGTGGGCTTTGCATACATCAGAACAAATCATCATGAGGCGCAGGGAAATTGAACAACAACTCTGAGACGTGATTGGCACATTCATTGGCAGGAACAGGTCGGGCGGGGGTGAGTGGTCATTCGTAAGCGGGCTACACATTCAAACTGATTGGTTCGGGCCCTGTGACGAACTGCACAGGGCCCTAGGCTAAATGGCCAGTAGGGCGTTGTTTTAACTATCTCAGGAATCTGGGTGTAACAGAGGGACTTAATAATACCTAATCTTTTACATTCAAGCTTTCCAGCTTAGAAACTTTAGCCTTTCAAGGTGTGTTAGGTGGAACTGCTAAAAAGTCATGTGATCTGCTGCACTTTCTGCTTCAAGCATCCTTTCCCCCTTCTATCATAGGTCTCGCTGCTTCCATTTCTTATGAGTGGCTTCCTTTACATAAAGAGGCAACACTGTCAGCTTTGAATATGAAAACTACTTTGGGGATTCAAATTTTGTTGTTGTTGTTGTTCCAGGGATTGGACCCAGGGGCGCTTACCCACTAAGCAACATCCACAGCCCTTTTTATATTTTATTTAGAGACAGGGTCTCGCTGAGTTTCTTAGGGGCTTGCTAAATTGCTGAGGCTGGCTTTGAATTCACAGTCCTCCTGCCTCAGCCTCCTGAGCCACTGGGATTATAAGCATGCACCACTGAGCCCTGCCCAAAGTTTTTTTCACCCCAGGTCTTAGGCACCTTTTGTTTATGAGAATTCAGAAGGAATTAGCTATCTCATCCCTAGTTTCCAATACATGTGCACCATGCAGGGTCACCACAAAATTTGAATACTCTTGAGTCATAATTTCAGAAAACAGGAGAAAAAATGTTAATCATGGCAGAAAATTAGGTTACTTGGCCTTTCATAAAAATGTTTCTCAAGTCTATGGCAAACGTTGATATAATGGTTGGTTGAAGTATGGTAACTTTTATGGGTGTCAGCCACTAACAGAACTTAGTCTTGTCTATGTGAAGGGGAAAATTGAAGATTAAATTTATAGTTATAATATTTAGGAGCATTTGAGGTGTAGGAGGGATTGCAAATGTTGCTTTTGCAATATCTGGAGGAAAAGATATTCAAACATAAATTTGAAAAATAAATGAGTTAACTAGATTACAGGGAAGATGAGAAATTTGGGGTGAGGGAGGAAAAACATTCCAGGAAGAAGCAAGAACGTGTTCACAGGTTGAGAACTTTGTGGCATATTTGGTGTCAATATGGCTGGGTTATTGAATACAGTCAATGATGAGGATGGGATATAAGCAGAGTACTCAATGCTTTTATTTCTTTGTATGTGGTGCTAGAATTAAACCCAGTGCCTCACACTTGTGAAGCAAGTGCTTCACCACTGAGCTGCAACTCCAGCCCCATTGAGTTCTTATTTTCTTATTCATGTCTGTTTAATATCTTTCATCTGTCTAATTTCTCTGGCTAGAGTTTTAAGGACTATGTTGAATAGAAGTGGTAACAGAGGGGATCCCTGTCTTGCTCTAATTTTTAGAGAGAATGATTCTAGTTTCTCTTTATGTAGAATGATATTGGCCTTGGGTTTTGCAGAGATAGCTTTTACAATATTGAGGTATATTCTTACTACCCCTAGTTTTTGTTTTTTAGTGTTTGAACATAAAAGGGTTTTATATTTTGTCAAATGTTTTGTCTGCATCTATTGATATAATCATATGATTCTTAACTTTTAGTCTATTGATATGATTAATAATGTTTATTGACTTCCATATGTTGAATCAACCTTGCATCCCTGGAATGAATCCCATTTGATCATGGTGAACTATCTTTTAAATGTTTTTGTATGAGATTTGCCAGAATTTTATTAAGAATTTTTGCATCTATGTTCATCATGGGTATTGGTCTGAAGTTTTATTCCTTAATGTGTCTTTGTCTGTTTTGGTATCAGGGTGATACTAACCTCATAGAATAGACTTGGGGGACTTGGGTTGTGGCTCAGCAGTTAAATGCTCACCTAGCATATGCATGGGGCTGGGTTGGATCCTCAGCACCACATAAAAATAAATAAATAAAACAAAGGTATTGTGTCCAACCACAACTAAATATATATATATATATATATATATATATATATATATATATATATATATATATGAGAATAGGTTTGGAAGTGTCTCTCCTTTTCTATTTCATGGAATAATTTGAGGAGTATTGGTATTAATTCTTTTTTGAAGGTCTTGTAGAACTTGGCTGAGAATATATCTGGTCCTGGGCTTTTCTTTCTTGATAGAATTTTGATGCTGTCTCCTATTTCCTATAAGGTAAGGCAAGGGTGGCAACCAAAAGGAGGCAGATTTTAAAAGGCTGCTGAGGAGGCTTTATTGAGACCCCACTCCCTGGCAGAACTCTATCAGACCAACAGAGAGGATAGGAAGAGGGTCTGAGGAGAAACTGAGTGGAGGCTCCACTGGACTAGAATTTTATGGGTCTTATGGCAGGAAGGGAAGGGCTTGGAACAGGAAAAAGGATTTTTAGAGTCCCTTGTCCCAGTGAAGTTGGTCAGAGGAACTGGCTAAGATCCAGGATTAGCCAGGAGACCTTGTTGATTGACAGGTGGTTCTGTGGATGCCTGATTGATGTTTCTTTTGAGCTCAGTGGGCTGCTTGGTGCTTTGTTCCTAAGTCACCACCATCAACCTGACATTTCCTTGCTTGAAATTGATCTGTTTAAATTGTGTAGGTCTTCCTGACTCAGCTTGGGTAAGTTGTAAGTCTCTAGAAATTTGTTGATGTCATCAAGATATTATAGCCAGTTACTGGTGATAATGAGTTCTGCTCCCCAGATGTGAAGATTGAACAACAGGAAAATATGGAAGCAACAAGTTTGATTTAAAGAATAGTAACACAGTCTTCTCAGCAGAGAAGGGAGAACAGAGATGGCGTGGTGAGTCATGTTCTTCTCGTAATTATATGAAGGGGTGAGTCATGTCCTTCTTATAATTTCTGTGTTTTTTACTTCTCATGTCCTACCTTTATCCCACCATGTGGTGAAAAAGCAGGAAAGAGGCAATTCAGGGGGAGTGAGCCAGGAAATACTCATTAATAATTCTCTGCTGGGAGGGCCAGTCTCCTGGGTGGCAGGTATTGTTTGGATATCTGTTAAGGGAATGTGAAGTGTCCTGAAGGTATTAACATTCCATTCCCCTTTGAACCAATGTCCACCTTCCCAACCCTATTCATCTTCCATCTTCCTACCCAAGTGGATTCATCTACCTACACTAACTGCCTGACCTTTGTTTTTGCTTCAAAGATTTTCTTTTTTTTTTCTTTTTCTTTTCTTTTCTTTTTTTATTGAGTATGAATTTCAAAGAACTTTCTGATTACCTTCTGTATTTCAGAAGTGTCATTGTGATATTATTTTTTTCATCATGAATTCAGTAACTTGTTTTTTTATTACTGTGGCTAAGGGTTTTTTTAATTTTATTTTTTCAAAGAATCAGCTTTTTGTTTTGTCAATTTCTTAAATTGTTTCAATTTATTGATTTCACTTCCAATTTTAATTATTTTCTTTTACTGCTTTTGGTGTTGGTTGGTTGTTCTTTTTCTAGAACTTTGAGATGTAATGTTAGGTCATTTATTCATTGACTTTCCATTTTTTAATGAATGAGTCATTGCATGAACTCTCCTCTTAGCACTGCCTTCATGGAGTCCCAGAGGTTTTTATATGTTTTCAGTATTTTTTATTGATCCCTAATTTCTTCTGTTATCTATTTGTCATTCAAAAATGTATTGCTTAGTCTCCAAGTGTTGGGGTTGATATGCTTGAGTTTGGGACCCCCAAAAGACCACCAGAGACCAAGATCTATGTAAGCAGCAAAGAGGTGTTTATTTGAGCTAGCTTGGTCCTCTGCACACAGAAATTGGTGACTCTGAGAGGCCCCAAGTCCCGAGTTTGCAGCAGTTTTATACACTCTTTGGGGAAGGCAGGGACTCCACATACATCATAGCATCTGTTAGCAAATCATCACAGTCCGCTGGAAAATCATAAAACAACTCTAACACATGGTTAGCATATCAAGTGGCCAGAAAGAATCTGGAAAGTATTATTGGTTAGTTCAAGGAGTTGATGCACTTAAAAATGATTGGTTTAAACCATGAGGGTGTTGCAAGGGGGGTAAGTGCCAAGCTGCAGGGCTTCTGGTTTAGATATTGGTCACTGAACCTAGGGGGGGGTGACGTCTAGAATTTCAAATATTTCAACAGGTGGCCTATCTTAGGCAATCATCATCTGCAGCTTTTCCAAGAACTGTTTGTGCAGAGATTTCTGTGGTATTTCCTGACTTTAGGACTGCAGTAGGTCAGGGGTTAAGTTTCAGAGCAAAATGAGCTCCCTAATAAAATGAGGTTTCTTAGGTCTTTCAGGGGTATCTTATTTTTTTTTAATTTTATCATTGATTTCTAATTTTATTCTATTATGATCTGATAGAGTTCAGGGTAGTATCTCAATTTTTTTTTCATTTTCTGAGTTGCCTTTTGACATGAGAAATGACCTATTTTAAAGAAGTATCCATGTGCTGCTGAGAAGAAAGCACATTCAGTCATGGATGGATGGATGAAATATTCTATATATCTCCCTTAAGTCGCAATTATTGATTGTATTATTTAGTTCTATTGTTTCTTTGTTTAAGTTTTGTTTGGAAGATCTGCTCTGCCACTGCAACTTATTTTTTAAATGAACATTGTTTTTCCTCTTCCTCTCCCCCTGCTTCTTCCTAATCTATTCCCTTCCCTAATCTCAGGGAAATAGGATTATCTTTCTTCTGCATCCTATTCTGAGTTATCTCTCCTTGAGAACACACCCATCATAGGAATGAGGTAATTCATTGAAGATGGAAGAAGAACCTCTCCCAAATTAACAAGTGAATCACAACAGAGAACAGGTGGAATATAACCTTTGAACCACCTTTTCAGAAGCTAAAATCTCCTGCTCAACTTGATAAGCAGAATCACATCCACTGGGACAGTAGTAATCTGTGCTTGTCTTTTGCTAGCAAAGCACTAAGTCTTCTTTTTCCTTTTTCTAAAAATATTTGTGTGACCATAACACTGCAAATATTTCATTTCCCTTATTTTTGCTCTCTTCTTCTGGAACACATATTGCACATATTTTATAGTATTTGATAATGTGCCATGATTCAGGAATAGTCCGTCCCTCAATTCAGTTTTTTATCTTTGCACTTAATTTGGATATTTTCTCTTAACTAAATACTAATTCTTTCTTGAACTGTGTCCACTAGGTTAATTAGAAATTCTTTAATTCTGTTACTATGTGTTATAGTTTTAACATACAATTACATTCTTAGAGAATACTTTGTGCTTCCACAAAGTTTCCAAATTGTTCAGACATATTTGCCCCCTTGTTCACTAAATCCTTAGCATGGTCATCAAAATATTTTCCAAGTTCCTGTCTGATAATGTGAGTATCTCTCATATCTGAGAATAGTTATATTTAGTGCTTTATGTTTTGCATAAGAAAGCAAAAATGGTTTCTCCCCCTCCTCCTCCTCCTCTTCCTCCTCCTCCTCCTCCTCCTCCTCCTCCTCCTCTTCCTCCTCCTCCTCCTCCTCCCCCTCCTCTTCTTCTTCTTTTTGACATGTAGTATTTTATTTTATGTTGGAGAACATGTGTAAATGAATAGTTAAAGGTAAGTTATATTGATGACCTAAAGATGAATCACAAGAGTGTAATAACTAGTTAGTAGCTAATTGTGAGAGCCAGAGGATCTACATGGGAGCTTTCAAAGGAGGATGCATTTTCTGTAGTGTAAGAACAAACATGTGAGTGGCATCTTGATCTGCTTGTTCTAGTCATGGAGTTCCAAAAACCTCTGAATTTTTCACAACACAGGTGTGTTATAAAGCTAATGACCCTGATGGGGGGAACATGACTAGAAATATGAGAAAAAGGATGTTTGGATATATAGGCCTGAGTATTTTCACATTTTTAACCCTATGAACAATTGGAATTATAACTGTGGCTCATTGTTCCTTATTAAGAAGTGGTAAGCAGGTGGTTCAGGGGTCTATACTATGCAAGAGAGGAAAGACTAATGCATTAAATCCCATATCATGTATGTGGAGACATGGTGACTTACGGGGTAGAAAAAAAATCTATACACTGAAATAGTTGTAATCACCAGACAACTTGTCCTGGGTGGAGTCAGAGATATAAATACTGCTTAGGGGTCAGGCATGTAAGAGTGTTGAGCTAAAATTTATGGACATGGGAAACTTCTAAAGACATGGAATTTAATATCTAGGCAAGGACCTCATTTCATTGCTAAGGTGTCCCATAGAGCCTGGAAAAAGCAATGTCCAATGCTCACTGATGTGGAAATATCTTATAAGGCCTTACAAAGATTCATTCCAGAGGAGGTCCCACATTCTCCAAGGGCATGAAGACTAGGATTCTGAGAGGGGAACAAGCATCACTAATATTTAATAGTGGCTTTCATACACCACATAGGATAGTGGGAGAGATAGATGGTCATGGGGGACATAAATAGCCATAGAGTTGGGCTTGTTAATATTCTTGAGGATGTCAGATGCCAGATGGTTCCACTTAAGCAGAGAAGCCAGGGGTCTACCATCCTCACAATGATGGGCAAGGTCAGAGGGGTATCCAAGGGATCTTCAGGCAGGAGCTGTGGAGAGGGTTAATAGACCATGACATAGCATCCTTATTAATCACCCTAACCACCCCAGAATCATCTATAAATGTGTCCTCTAAATGTCAGGCACAGCCTTGTTACACTCTTGCCTTGTTGGACTTTTATCATTGCCAAGTTCCCTGTGATTTCTCTTTGCCTGGGTCTCCTTTTCAATGAAACAAGATGATTCCATTTAAAACCCTTCATTCTAATTTCAGCACTCAAATAAGACAGCCAGAAATGCCCTTAAAAATATTTATGTCATCTAACACTGTACCATAAGAAATGGTTTCTGTAGGCAGTTTTTGGAGTCATCAAAAGGAGTAGCTTCATGGGCTGGGATTGTGGATCCGTGGTAGAGCACTTGCCTCACACATATGAGGCACTGGGTTCAATCCTCAGCATGACATAAATAAATAAATAGATAGATAGATAGATAAATAAATAAATGAAAGATATTGTGTTCGTGTACATCTAAAAAAAGTAAAATAAAATAAAAGGAGTATCTTCAGAAATAAAGCTGTTTAAAATCATAGAAAAAGTGTTATTGTAGAGTATTTTGGAGCATAGTTAATGAAAAATCTCTTCTGAGAAACAGCCAGTCATATTTAACACAGTACATTTACAACTTTTTGATAAGAACAAAATAATTACTTTTTTTTTTTTTTACTTCTGAACATTCTAGAGAAGTGTTCTATCACTATGACCTGTATAAACACTCTGATAATTAGTGATGAGTCCTAGAGATCCTTGGGAGATAGAGGATTGATCATTCAGCTTGTCATATTTATGATAAGCAAAAGAGTTTTCAAGCAGGTTTTTTTTTTTTTTTGGTTTTGGTTTGTTTCTTTGTTTGTTCATTTTGTCTGTGTTTGCATAGTCTAAAAAAATACTTTCCTCTTTTTTTAAATCTAAAAGTTTTTCCCCTGTACAAATTTGAATTAACCTTCTTTAATTAACCATTTCTTGGTGGAAATTTAATCTGAAAATTCATTAAGTACTTACACTGAATTAATCTAAGAAATCACTTTAACAACTGAAGAGCACCTTCAGGAACATCTTTAACAAGTTTCATTTGTTTTGAAGCCACTAAAATAGATGAAGATGCACAATTTTTCTGGCCATATCCTTGAAGGCTTGTCTTACCTGTTTATTCCTTAGAGTGTAAATGAATGGATTCAATAAAGTGGCAACAGAGCTATTGAGTACAGCTACTCCCTTATTGAAAGCAACTCCTTCTTTCACTGAAGGCTTTATGCACATGAAGATGCAGCTTCCATAAGAGAGGGAGTGTATCCCCTGATCACTCACAAAGTATTCAGGCAGGCTTTGAGAAAAAGGAATTTCTATCTGTCCCTTCATTTAACAATTGCTGCCCTTCCTCCATTGATTTAAATCAAAACTCCTCTCATAATTTCTTAAGAAGTTGGCTTATTTAAAATCATCAAAGATCAGGGAACATCCTACTCTTTAAAGTCTTATTTTTTCCATTTTGTCTGAAGATTGGTAATGAACTTCATTGCAATTTTATACCAGTTTCTTAGGCGCACATTTCTTCTAGTTTAATCAGCAGAGACATTGGGGGATAGATTATTGCCCAGGGACCTAGATCCAGAAATGTTAATTAGCCTCCTGGAAAAAAATAATACTGAGAATTAACTTTGAAAAGGTAGCTAGGGAAGATGTTCCAAACCAACCCAAGAGGGAGCCAACACTGAGCATCACTAAGAGGGTAAAAACCTTGTGGGAACTGATGCTGTGAACATGGCAATAGTGAAAAATGAAACATGACAAGCTTCTTTATAGTAATAATATTTTTATTAAAGCATAGGGTAATACATAATAGTGGTGCTAATTCTAACCTGATCATACATGCATGAATACATTTTGCTCCATTTTAGTCCCCAGTACAGTTTATTGCCTCTTTTTCTCTCCTCTCCCCTCCCTGGTTCCCCTTTTTACTTTACTTGTCCTCTATTAATTTATGATTTTAATTGGTGCTTCATAGATATACATAAAGGTGAAATTCACTGTGGTATGTTCATATATGTATTAAGCATAATTTGGTAAGTTTCATTCTTCAGTTCCTCCCCTTTCCTATTTATCTTCTCCCCCCTCAATTTCCTTCCCCTATTCCACTGATGTACATCCTATTTTAATGGAACCAACCTTTTCCCTTCTGTTTCCTCTAACTTCCACATTTGAGAGAAAACATGTGATCCTTGCTTTCCTGTGTCTGGCCCATATCTATAAGAATGTTGTTCTTCATTTCCATCCATTTACATAAATGTCATAATTTGATTTCTCTTTATTTCTAAGTAAAATCCTATTGTATATACATACTACATTTTCTTAACCTGTTCATTTGTTGGTAGGCTCTTGGGTTGATTCCTTAATTCATAGGGATATGGTCCTAGTTTTTTTTAGTAATATTCATAATACTTTCCACAGTGGTTTTTGTTTGTTTTTTGTTGTTGTTGTATTTTAGAATGAGGTTGGCTTTGGGTTTGATGTGCATAGCTTTCACAATGTGTTGAGGTAGATTTTTTTTACCCTAGTCTTTCTAGTGTTTTAAACATAAATGGACGCTGTATTTTGTCGATTTTTTTATATGCATCTATTGAGATAATCATATGATTCTTGTCTTTAAGTCTATTTATGTGGTAAATTGCATTGAATTTTGTATGTTGAAATAACCTTTAATTTCTGAGATGAACCTCACTTGATAATAGTGTAGTATCTTTTTAATGTGTTTTCATATGTGATTTGCCAGTATTTTATTAAGAATTTTTGCATCTATATTCATCATGGAGGTATATTGTTGTGAAGTGTTATTTTCTGGATGTGTTTTTGATTTGGGTGTTAGGGTGATATTGTCTTCATAGAAAGATTTTAAAGAATTTCCTCCTTTTCTATTTCATGAAATAATATGAGGAGTGCTGGTGTCAGTTCTTTCACGGTCTTATAGAATTCACCTGTGATTCCATTCTGGTTGTAGGCTTTTTTGTTGGTGGTGGTGGTGGACTTTTGATGGTGGCTTCAATTTCATTACTTAAAATTGATGTTTACAGTTTTCTAAATATTCTTGGTACAATTTAGGTAGGTCATATGTCTTTGGAAATTTATCAATGTCTTCATGATTCTCTAATTTATTAGAGTATAAATTTTCAAAATTTCTTCTGAGTATCTTCTGTATTTCAGTAAATTCTGTGGTTATATTTCCTGTTTTATTACTGATTTTAATAATGAGTTTTCCCCTGCTTTCTTTGTTTTTAGCTTGTCTAAGGGTTTATAAATTTTATTTATGCTTTCAAAGAGCCAACATTTTGTTTCATAGCGTTTTGAATTTGTTTATTCAAATTATACTGATTCTGGCTCTGATTTTAATTATTTCTTGTTTTCTACTAATTTTAGTGAAATTTTTCTTTTTCTAGTGCCTTGAGATGTAGTATTGGATTGTATACATAGTGTCTTTCAATTCTTTTAATGAATAAGCTCAATGGAACAAATGAACTTTCCTCTTAGAACCACCATCATAGTGTCCCAGAGATTTTGGTATGTTGTATCACTATTCTTATTTACCTAAGTATTTTTATTTTGCCCCAGTCTTATTCTGCTATGCATTTATCATTATAAATATATAATAGCATATTTTTAGTCTCCAGGTTTTACAGTAGCTTCTATTTTTTTATTTTATCATTGACTTCAAATTTTATTCTATTTAATCTCACAGAACACAAGGTATTATCTGTATCTTTTTTTTGGATTTGTTAAGAGTTACTTTGTTGTCTAACATATAATCTATTTTAGAAAATAATCCATATGCTGCTGGGAAGAAAGTATAAGCACCATTGATGGATGAAGTATTCTATGGTGTCTATTAGGTCTAAATTATAAATTGTATTTTTTAGTGTTACAGCTATAGCTTCTTAGTTTTTTTTTTGTTTGTTTGTTTGTTTGTTTTGTTTTTGGAAGATCTGTCCTGTGTTGAGAGAAGCATAGTCACCCAGTATAATTGTGTTGCGATTTATTTGATCCTTGGTATCAATAATGTTTTGTTTGATGTACAAAGGTGCTCCATAGTTTGGGGCATAAATATTTACAATTATTATGTCTTGTTAACATATAATTCCCTTAAGTGGTATGAAGTGACCTTATTTGTCATATTCTCATCTTATATGAGAATAGAAAGTCTGCTTGTTTTTGAGATCCATGTGAATGATATATTTGTTTTTTTTTTTTCCAATTTTTACCTCAGTCTGTGGATGTCTTTGCCTATGAGGTGAGTTTCTTGTAGGCAACATATTGATGAGTCTTATTCTTTAATAAAATATGCCAAGCCAAGTCTTTTGACAGCTGAGTTTAGGCTGTTTACATTCATTTTCATTATTGTAAGTGACTTTTATTTCCTGTATTTTGATTTATTTCTTGTTTTTAATTTGTAATAGTTTTCCCTTGATGGACTATTCTTCTAGTATGGTTTTTCCAATTGTTGTTTTTCATTTTTATTTGTTGTTTCTTCTTCCTGAAATAATTTATTGTGTATGCTTTGTAGAGCAGACTTTATAGTTGTGAATTCTTTTAGCTTTTGTTTATTATGGAAGTTTTATATATCATCTATAAATATGAAGCTTAATTTTGCTGGGTGTAGTGCTCTTGGCTGGCATCTATCTTCTTTCAGAGCTTGGTACATATTATTCCATGATCTCCTAGCTTGAGCTTCTGGGTTGAGAAATCAGCTAATATCCAGATTGGTCTACCTCTAAATGTGACCTGTTGTTCTATCTAGCAGCATTTAAAACTCTATCATTATTCCATATGTTAGTCATTCTCATTATAGTATGGTTTGGTGTGGGTCTGTTGTAATTTTGTACATTTGGGTTTCTGTAAACCTCTTGTATTTGATTTTCCATTTAATTTTTCAGGTTTGGAAAGTTTTCTGATATTATTAGAAATATTGTGCATCTTTTCTTTGTATCTCTACAGATTCCTCTATCCTGATAAATATTAAATTTGACATTTTTATGTTATCCAATAATTCTTGGAATTTTTGTTTATGATATCTTACCATCATCTCTGTGTGGTCAACTTTATTTTTAAGACTGTGTATTTTTTCTTCATTGTCTGGGGTTCTGTTTTCCAAGTGGCGATACTTTCTATTGAATTTTTAATTTGGTTTGTTGATTCCTTCATTTCAAGGATTTCTGCTTGATTTATTTTTATAACCTTTCTGTTTATTGAAGTGATATTTCACCTCCTGAAGTTTATCTCTGATTTTACTCCTTACATTGCCCTTTATGTCATGGATCAGTTTAACTATGAACATTTTAAAATAACATTTCTTCTACTATGTTGTTAATGGATTCTATGATTAGAGCATCTTGGTTTATTTGGGGCACTTGGTAGTCTGATTTTTACTCTGTAGACTTGCAGTGTCTCTGAAACTTTCCAGTGCCTCATCTTTAATGGGGAGACCAATATTAACTACACCCAATACTAACGTCATACAACCTTAAACCAAATAGATCATATTAAGACATCTACAGTTTTGTCACAATAAGCAGAAATAATATGTTCAATTATTTTCTACAATATAAATGCTAAGTTTGCAAGTGGGTATATGATTTCAAATGATGAACAAAGAGAGAACGAAGTGGTGTAGGCTATGATGTATTAAGAAGGAGAAGGTAAGATAGAAATAAATAATTATAGAAAGAGTGAAGAGGAATTAATAGAGATTGGCTGTTATCAGGAGAAAAGAGAGAAACAGAATCCAGGGAGACAGATAAGTGAGATGAGAAATATAAAAAAAAAATTAAAGAAAAAGTAAAAATAAAAGAATAAATAACAAAACTTAATATATTATTCAGACATGCTCATCCTCAATAACTGGTGCATGAAAATACTTGGTTGCAAAAATAGTTGAAATGTGAGAGAGAGAGAAAGGGAAACACAGGATCTCAACAGAAAATTAAACAATTGTTTCCATTGGAGTTCAAGTTTCTCAGTTTCCCTTCTCAGCCAATAGGTGGAGTTGTCTGTACTTTGCTGGTAGCTCCACCCTCAAGTTGCTTGGGTTGAAGGTTTAGTCCTGGAAGTGGAACTCCAGGAGGTAGGGTAGAGCATTTGCCATTCCATGTTAGAAGACTGCTCCCCAGGAATCTCCTTTGTGTTCCACTTATGTGATGTAAGAGCCTGACCATAGCCCTTACATCATCTGTGGACCCCACAATTCCTGGTCCCTGATGTAGTCTACAAACTTGATCTTTCCTGCTCCCACCCTTTTGAATTTTCAGTTAGACACTATTCTCCCAGATGGTCCTGATGGCTGAGCACTGAGACTTCTGTGCCTGTCTCAGAGAGCTGGTCAGTATTGGGTGGATAAAGATGAGGTGATGAAATCTGCAGGCTGGCCATGTAGCTGCAAGCACTGGGCTGGGGTGGTTGGAGGGTTAGGGAGACTGAGGATTGGTTGCCAGACTGATGCTAAACCTGGCAGGACCAAGGGATTGGTGGATGTTGTGCTGGGGAGGAAGATGGGGACTGGGCTAGTGTCAGGGTCCATTAAGTGCTGCCCAAAGTGGGCCCCAGGAAACCATTTTGTGCTGGACCAGCTGAATGGGTGAGCTGAGAGCCTCTTCTAACCTTCCAACCCACTACAGGCAAACTATCTATCCCCTTGCACCTTATGACTTGTGTTGTCGGGGAGAGCCTTGCTGTGTTTAGCCTCTCTAACCTGTGTTCCCCTGGGTAAAATGCTGCCAGCATCTGCCTTTCTTCAGGATTGCTTGGCCCACATAGACTTAGCTGCTAACTCACATATCTGGGTTTCAGTTTCTGTATACTCCACTATGCTGCAGGCCCAAGGTCTCAATGTTGTTTTAATTTGCAATGAGAGATACTACCAGGGATATGCTAACATAAAGGAATGACCATGCGAAGAAGCATCACAATGGTGGCTATTAGCACACCTAGCATTATTAGTCTGTATAATTTACGAATCTTTAATTTTAAAATTTTAGCATTTTATATGTATGCAAATATTACATAATTAGCAATAAACTTTAGGATCCTAAATATCAAATCTAATTTTATTTAAAATACATTTATTTGGATATGCATTTATTTTAATTTTCTTTACTTTTTAATTATATCATGTCCCTTATAGATAATGGTAATTTTTTTTTTTAATTTAGATATAGAGGATTATTAGTGAGCAAAAAAAAATTGAAGAATATTATATTTTTTTTTCTTTTTGGGTGTCAAGAGCTAGGTGCTCAAAAAAATTATTTTTAAAACCATATAGCATCATTTAGAGTGGAAGAAGTACTGAGAAATCTATATGAATTATTTTCTTGGAAGTACAAGTACATACAAGCTAAGCTATTTATTTCCTTGTTGGGTTTTGCTTTTGTTTTATCTTGCTTTGTTTTCTTTTTTCTTTCTTTTATTTATTTATTTTGGGGGGTATATTAAAAGTAGTGAAGCAGGTTTACATTAATTACAAAAACATTATCACTTCTTTAGATTGGGAACTTAGCTTGAAAAGGGTTTGTGTAAATGGGGACTAAAGGAGTGAATTTATGTGATGGAGACTATTTGTTCTGGGTGTAAAAAAATATTTGAGAAGGTTTATGTGAATTGAGTTCAGATCAAGCAGAGATAAATAGATATGGAATTTAATGGTTTATCCTTAGTTAATATTTTATTTCTATATTTGAACATTTTCTTTCCTCTTTGAGACCAAAGCAAGTTTTTTGAAGGAATCACTGAACTCTTGTCTTACCTGTTTGTTTCTCAGAGTGTAAATGAATGTATTCTACATCGTAGCAATGGACCTCATTAGCACCACCACATCCTTATTGATAGCCACAGATTTTTTTACTGAAGGTTTGACAGGGATGAAGATAGAGCTTCTAATGGTGATGGACACCACAATCATGTGAGAAGAACAAATGGAAAAGGCACTTTTTTTTTTTTTTTTTTTTTGCTGGGCAGAGGGGAATCCTAGAATGGTCTTGATGATGTATATGTAGGACAGAACAACATACACAAGGGTCAGAATGAAGGTCAGCACAGCACAAATAATCACGAACTGTTCTATGAGCCTTGTGTCCAAGCATGAAATCTTCAAGATAGGAGATGCATCACAAAAAAAAATAATAATAATCAATAACATTTGAATCACAATATTTCAAATTTAGGAAGAGAATAAGTGATGGGAGTATGGTCAACAAACCATCCATCCAACAGCAGAGGACAAGCTTCCTGCAGACTCTGTGGCTAATGATAGTGACATAATGCAGGGGTTTGCAGATGGCCACATAGCGATCATAGGACATAATGGCCAGAAGAAAAAAAATTCTATTACTCCAAAGATGTCAATAAAAACACTTGAACGACACAAATATTATAAGTAATAGACCTGTCATTGGTTACTATGTTATACAAATATCTAGAGATACAAGCAGATGTAAATGAAATTTTTAATAGGGCAAAATTTCGTAGGAAAAAGTAAATGGGTGTTTTAAGGTAGGGATCCAATAAAGTGAGGGATATGATGTTCAGATTCCCAGTTATACTCAACATGTAAGTGAGAAATAGAAATGCAAACATTGGAATCTGAAGTTGAGAGTCATCTGTTAGTCCCAAAAGAGAGAAGGTTGTTATTGTGTAGTTTTTCATTACTAACTACTGATGTTTATTTAGTCAATCTTCATGTAAAATTTAGAGCTATTTTATCTGAAAAGAGTGACATGAAAGCCCGAAAGAAATAGTCACTACTAGAGACAGAAAATTAATGCACATGTGTTGACAGCCACAGCCAAGTTGGGATGGCGCCTAGCATTTTGCCAGAAGAAGTGGTTGAGAGGTGATGCCAGAAAGCCATTAAGATCATGATAATTAAGTTAAGCTGTGTATAATTGCTGTGACTGGATAATGCTGGAATGAAACAGGCTGTGTATTCAGTTGTATATAGACCCCTGCTTTCAGGCAATAGGGCAGTTCCTGCTACCTTGTGTGCCAGCTACTTTTGAGTTCTTCAGGAAGTTACCCTTGAGTTCCAGTTGAGCTCTCATGGGGATTCCTGGAGAGTTTGTGTTGGTTGGAAAAGTGCCAGTGGAGGGACTTCTGATTGGTGTGTGGAGTTCCTGGAAGGGCCGAGTGGGTGGCGTTCATGTGAGTTTGGAAATAAAGTTTGTTCCTCCTTGAGTGGCTTGTGATTTGTGCCCAGCCAGACTGCAGCACACATGTAGTTTCTTCTGTAAGTTGCAACTGATGTTGTCAATATCCTGATGGGTGTGGCTACTCCTTTTATTCTACATTTGTAATTTATATATAACTGGATTATTCTGCATTGTTGGCTTTGGCTCACAATCTCTTGTGATTCAATAAAATTATAAATTCTTTTTATGGTTAAGATCTTCTGTATTTTAAAGGTGAATATTTAAATGTAATTATTTTTTTCCAGTCTTTCCTAGAATATTTGGTCTAAAATGCAAACATCTAACATCTCATGTGGACTTCATGAATAGGTTTGTCAGTCCACTATGACCTAAATCTCTTGTTTTGCCAACTATGACAAAGCCTGTGTGTATGTAGTTTGTTTTGTATTTTAAAATGTAACTGCCACATTGTTGGCTTACTCCTTTGATTCTCCTTACATTTCTCTGCTAGTATGTAATTTATTGCAGTGTCCACTGGGATACAAATGTGGCTACAAATGAAGAAATGCTTGATCAAGGATATACAGCTGGAAAAAAGTTACTTATATACTTTCAGCCTGTTAAGGATGAAAAATATTCTAACCCCTTGATAACAATAAGATCAAGTAAAACATCAAATTCCAAATGCTAAATAAACTCTCCACAGTCTGCCTGTGTATATCTACTTATTGTGATTTTCAGTTTCAGCATCTGCTTTATTGGAAAGTCTTCTAAAAATCTATGTTAATTGTTCATTTTTTTTTTCCTGTGACAAGTAATTTTTATTTCAATTTTAGCATTTCCCTTGAGAAACTGAGATTGTTGAAATTAGGATGTTATCTTTTTGTTTAAACTAGGATATCTACCCAAACTAACACAATCCTAGATTTATGAGCAGTGTGTAAGAAATATCGTATGAATAGATACATATCTACATAATTTGGCTACACATTCAAAGCTAGCTTAAGTTCTATTTGGGCTTCATATTGAAATTACTTTGTCATTGATTTTAATTATTTAAATTTCATATATCCCTGTTTTTGACATTTTTTTCTTTGCTACTGTGAAAGTATCATATTGTGAAAGAATCACTTATGTTCTTATGTTGTTATGTTCCATGCCAACAAAACTGTTGATTGTCATCTCTTCCTTGTTTTAGCTCTTGAACAGATAAATGTATCTTTGGTGAATTTTTGTTTTCTTGAGGCATCTGTCAGTAATGTATTCAAACTAGAAGGCAAGAAATTTGCATATATGAATTCACAATGTTACATGCTAGACATCTTAAAATGAATATTTTTACATATCTATAAGTGCAATTAATTCTAATTTCAGCCCATTGTATGTTATCAGTTTATAATTTTTTTTTAGTTTTGCAAATTCTTATTTTTTCAAAATTTTACCTATATTAAAATAAACTTATGAATATACCACAAGTTTTAAACCAATTCCTAACAAGATACTATACATCTTTTTGTTTTCCACAATTGTTAAGATGTCTAAAATAAGCATATGTTAATAAACATTTTATGATTTGCACAATGCACAATTTCATGATTCTCAGGAATGTAATTTCAAAGAAAAAAAAATATATATATATGATATGACACTTTTGTGTACATTTACCAGGGCATCATCTATAAAGTTCCTAAGTTCCTATCACTAATTTTCTTCAACTCACATGTGACTGTTATAGTTGCAACACTCAAATCACCGAACCATATGTTAGATCTTTTTGAAAAATTATTGACACCTTTAGTTGATGCAGGTTTTGGTCACATTTGGTTTTAATTCATAAAATTACACCATGGTTAATTCTCTATTCAGTTTATATTTAAGGATTTCATCATTGTCTTCTACAAAAAAAAATTTTCCCCTAGATTTTTTACTTTTGCCTCTTCAATCAATATTTTAATACTATTTCAAAATGAGAGTTAAGAAATTTTCAGTTCTTGAATCAAGTTTTCTAGAGATTTTCCTCAGGTGTCACACAATTTTATTACCATATTCAGATTAATATCTCCAGTATTTATCTTATGTAGATGAACAGGAACAGCCTCCCACCAACCACCATTTTCTAATAAGACTCAATAAGCATATATTGTGAATGTTATTTCTTTTTAAAAATAGTTACTATTTAAAGAGATCACAGTGGATAACCTCTGAATTATATGAACAGTTACTGCAATTAAATCTCAAGTTTTGTTACACCACCATTGGGAAGAAAAGCCAAAAAAGACTTTTTGAAGACCTGTGTCATTCCTAAGAACTATGGGACACAATAACTACAATGGATCATTTTTATTGAAGGGAAGGATACTCTTTTCAGCTTCCTTCTTCTCAATCCAGTTTCTCCTAGAGGTATCATATGGTAGTAAGGTCTATCCTGAACTCTTTCCTGCATGTTAGCCCTTTTCCCCAAAATGTCCCTTACTTATTCCATACTTCTTGTTTTTAAGAGGCAAAGACTAGGGAAATGGTTGTAAGTTTAAAGATTTTTATATTTTAAAATGCAGGGATAACTAATTTTTTCAGTAGCAAATAAAGTGTTACATTGGATATTTTTAGTGCAGATACTCATTTTTTTCCTTTAAAAGGGAAAATTAGGGTGTGAAAGTAATAATGTTCCATCACCTATAATTTCATATTATTGTTACATAACAATAAAAATCAGCATTCCAAAAGACAACCCAATAAGACCTGTGAATCTTTATATAATAATTCAAATAACTAATCACATGTAATTTGGTTAAATCATGTAAAACCAGCTTCTTAGAGAAAATCATTATACAAATTAATAAAAGATGAACTTAAATGAAATAAAATAGCCATTGTATTTATTCTTCTGAGACTTAACAATAGCTTGAACTGATTCTTTAACAAGAGTCCTAATGGGTAATTTGATGAAGATGACCTAATAGCAAAAGTTTATGAATGGTCTTCTTGTCTTAGTGTATGTCCTCCGACCCCATTTCCTATGATTGGTGCTTGGAAAATGTTAGAATTCTTGACTGCTATTGTTTTTGTACAAGTGATTGAACTTAGCAGCACTTAACCACTTAGCTACCTCTTTAGTCCTTTTTTATTTTGAGACAGGGTCGCACTAAGTTGCTTAGGGTCTTACTAAGTTTCTTAGGTTCTTGCTAAGTTGCTAAGACTGGTAACTTGCAGTTCTCCTGCCTGAGCCTCTGGAGACACTGAGATTATATGTGTGCATCACCATGCCTGGCTTCTTCAAGTTTTTCATCTCCAACAAACTGGAAAGATTTTCTAACCAATAACTTTAGTCCAATTTTTACCTAGGAAATATTTTCTAGTTCTCTTTGGATTGAAAATAAAATATTGTTTCAAGTATTTCCCTCTCTTGATTTCAAGGCATTGGTGTTGTGGTCTCTGGATGGGGTGAAGGTTTTTACACTTTTTAAATCTGCATTTATTTGTTAAACCCTAAACTAAATAAATAAATTTCAGAATAAAAATATATTAACATATTGAGGCTTTGATATTTATTTACTAAAGTGCCCTCAAAAACGTTAAACCAAATTATACAGTTGAATTTTATTTATGACCTAGCTATGTAACACACTTAATCTAACACTTAGGACTCTCTCGTGATCACATACAATGTGACAATTTTTCCTCAGTTTATCATTTTAAAAAATTTGTTGTTTATGTTGTTATGATGTATAAAAACTCATGTTTTGGATTTTTTTCTATTTTTCTAAACAGCATGGTTTCATGTTAATTTCTATGTCCTAAAGCATATGACACAGCAAAACATAAGACATAGTAAAAATTCCACATACTTAGAGCTGTCTGATACTTGACAAAGGTGCCCAAATATACATGTTGAAGTAAAGACAGACTGTTTCACAAATGGTGCTGGGAAAACTGAGCATCTATATGGACAAGAATAAAATTAGATTTCAATCTTTCACCCTGCACAAAAGTGAAATCAAAGTGGATCAAAGACCTAATTCTGGAATTAAATTAAAATTTCTGCAATTGTTAGAATAGAACAAAGGGTTAACACTCCAACATATTGGTACAGCCTCCAATTTCCTTAACAAAACCTCCAGAACTCAAAAAATAAAACCAAGAACCAATATTTGGAATGGCTTCAAATTAAAAACTTCTACATAGCAAAGGAAATGATTAAGAGCATGAACAGAGAATCTAAATAAAGGGAGAAAGTCATTGTCAGCTTCTCCTCTGATAAGAGATTAATATCTAGAATATATAAAGAACTCAAAATGCTTAACACCAAAACCAAATAACCAATCAATAAGTGGGCAAAAGAACTAGACAGAAATTTCTCAAAAGAAAAAAACACAAATGATCAACATATGAAAAACTATTTAAAAACTCTAGTGATCAGTAAAATGCAAAACAAAACTACCAGAAGATTTTATCTTACTCTTGTTGTAATGGCAATATCAAGAAGTGAAATAATATAAACGCTAGAGAGGATGTGGTGAAAAGGGTACAGTCATATAATATTGATTGGACTGTAAAATAGTACAACTACTTTGGAAAGCAGTATGCAGATTCCTCAAAAAATCAGGAGTGGGCCACCATATGACCCAGCCATTCCACTCCTTGGTATTTATTCAAAATAACTAAAATCAGCATATGATAATGATATAGTTTTATCACTTTTATAGCATATAATTTGCAATAGCCAAGTTACAAAAGCAGTGCATATGAATATGCTAAGAAAATGTGATATATATTATATATATATATATATATATATATATATATATATATATATACTAAAGTTTTACTGAGCCATAAAAAAGAGTGAAATTATGGAATTTTCTAGTAAACTGATGTAGCTGTATAACATCATACTAAGTGAAATAAGCCAGACTCAGACAATCAAGGTTGGATTTTTATTTTTTATTTTTCGTATGCAGAAGCTAGAGCAAAATAAGAGAAAAATGTAAGGGGTCATAAAGGTATGGGGAAAATTTAGTGGAGGAGAGGAAGATGAGAGAGAGAGAGAGAGAGAGAGAGAGAGAGAGAGAGAGAGAGAGAGGAGTGATAGGAAAAGGGGAGGAAATGTTGAATGGCGGTATGACCTGGGTTCAAAGGGGCTGGCTGTATCAATAACTAATAAAAGGGTGAAGAAACCACACAGCACACAAACCTAAGTTTCTAAGGCAGGATGGCTCAGCTCTGCTAAGTGACCCCAAGGGTCAGCTCCAGTGCTGGAAGAAGCAATACAGCAAGCACACCTCAAACCTTCTATTTATTGGGGAAAAGATATTAAAAAATGTTCCAGCTAAATAAGGCAAGGTTTCAAAGCAAGCAGTCTTGCTTGGTGATGTCTTGTGGTCAGCAGTTTGACTGATATCTTGGAAGGCCACACCCATGTCAGGTGTTATGTTGGAACAAAGGCAGAGTGAGAGAAATGACACACATAGGTCACACATCCCAATTAGGCAGCAATGTCAGTCCAGTTCCCTCATACACTCAAAAGCGCAGAGCTCACACACACAACCCATGGATGGCTTGCAACAATGTACATGTATAAATATACCACAGTAAATTCCACCTTTATGCATATCTATAAAGCACAAAACAATAATAAATAAATAAGTTAGGGAAAGTAAAACCAGAAGGGTAGGAGAGGAGAATAGGGAAAGGGAGGAGAGTAGGGACTGGGGGAGGGAGCACGTGGGACTGAAGTGGAATAAATTAAATTCCCTGCAGGTACAATTGTAGCAAAATGAATCCATTTACAACTATAATTGACTAATAAAAATAAATATTTTAATTACTTTGAGAATTACCAAAAATAGGAAAGATACATTATTTTTATAAAGTGAGTGCTTTTTCTTTAGCAATATATCAATTTTTACTACCACTCATGAGCTTTTCCAACCTTTACTATTAACCCATTGGAAGTCAGAAATACTAAAGGCACTGCCATAAACAACCTCAGGTGTCAGGGATATAAGGGAGAAAGAAGTAGAAAAATAATATATCTTGGAAGGCTGGAGTCTGAGTTCTACATCATGTGAACTTCTTGTAAAATTTCATGATGGTTTGGTAGATCTGAGTGTTGTTTTATGACTTTTGTGCCTTTATTTATTTTTTAAAATGGTAAGTTTTTATCCTTTGAAAAGTGATTTGGCTAGGTGAGTTGTACATGTCTGTAATCCTATAAATTCAGGGGACTGACGCAGAGGATGATCACTTGTTCAAATCCAGCCTCAGCAACTTAGTGAGACCCTTTCTCAAAATAAAAGATAAATGGGCTGTGTTCAATCTCTGCTGTCAAAATAGATAGATAGATAGATAGATAGATAGATAGATAGATAGATAGATAGATGATAGATAGATAGATAAATTATTAGAGATAGTTCAGTCTTAAATCACCCCTGAGTTGCATCCACAGTGCCTAAGAAAGAAAGAAAGAAAGAAAGAAAGGTAAATTGTATTGCCATAGATATTTCCATAGAAAGGAATGAGAACATACAGCTTTGAACCCATTGCATTTTCTAGGTCAGAAAACTACATATTCCTTTGTGCTTAGTTTCACCCTTTAGAAGTTAAGAGAGAGATTAAAAGCAAAGCACCCTGAAGTCACAAACTACATTTTCATTAAAGAAACAAGTTATGGTTTCTATTGAAGAAACTTCAATTACTTACAGATGTGGAAGGTTCTTATTTTAAAAATATATATTACATTATTGTTACATTATTGTTACATAGTGAAAAAGTTTTTTAACATGCTTCAACTTTATTGTGTATATTATTTCTTCTTAAATAACTCACTCCTTTTTGTTTGATTGTTTGTTACTGATTAAATCTGTGATGGGCTGGGGATGTGGCTCAAGCGGTAGTGCGCTCACCTGGCATGCGTGCGGCCAGGGTTCGATCCTCAGCACCACATACCATCAAAGATGTTGTGTCCGCTGGGAACTAAAAAATAAATATTAAAAAATTTCTCTCTCTCTCTCTCTCTCTCTCTCTCTCTCTCTCGTCTCTCACTCTCTCTTTAAAAAAATCTGTGAAGAAATGTGGAAGGAGATATGAGAGAAGACATCAATAAGTACAGGAGGGGTTCATGAGAGCATCAACAATAAACATTTCCATAGAAATTCTTCACAGACCAGAGAAAATACTTGAAGAAACTTTGGTAGCAGATGATCTATAATAAATAATTAAGGGTGAAATACTATGCTTTTCATTTGCCAATATTAAATAAGATTAATAAGATTGTGAGCATTTATACAACTTTTATGTTTAATAAGGTGCATGTGATTTTCAGCCTTTAACTATTTCAAGAACTTATTTGTGTAACACATGATATATATCTCCAAGCACTTAACTCATCATTCCAGCTTTCATATCTGATATGGTTTATGTTATTCAATCCCATTTTCTTTAACCCATTACATCAGAATGACTTCTTATTTCTCCTTCAAATATCAGACAGATCCCTTTAATTATTCAAAATGAAAACGAATAGTGATATTTAATATTTGTTAAATAAGAGGCAACAAAACAT